>NC_092140.1:62345131-62648161 GCF_043159975.1 Macaca nemestrina
AAATAAGGCTAGCAAAGAGATCCACGAAATACACATGAAATTCTGTGACATGAATTCACAGAACACTAAGCAGTTTCTCAGAAAGATTCTTTCCAGATTTCATCTGAGGATGTTTCCTTTTTCACCATAGCCCTCTATGGGCTTCCAAATATCACTTTGCCAATTCCACAAGAACTGTCTAAGCGAAAGGCTTCTGGAGGGGAAAGCTTTAACTCTGTGTGATGATTTCACAGAACACAAAGAAGTTTCTCAGAAAGCTTCTTTCTCTTTGTTATCGGAGGATATTTCCTTTGGCCCTATAGTCTTCAAAGGGATCCGAAATCTCTGTTCTCAGATTCCACACAAATAAGACTAGCAAAGAGATCCACGATATACACATGTAACACTGTGAGATGAATTCACAGAACACTATGCAGTTTCTCAGAAAGCTTCTTTCCAGATTTCATCTGAGGATATTTCCTTTTTCACCATAGCCCTCTATGGGCTTCCAAATATCACTTTGTCAATTCCACAAGAACTGTCTTAGCGAAAGGCTTCTTGAGGGGAAAGCTGTAACTCTGTGAGATGATTTCACAGAACACAAAGAAGTTTCTCAGAAAGTTTCTTTCCCTTTGTTATCGGAGGATATTTCCTGTGGCCCTATAGTCTTCAAAGGGATCCGAAATATCTGTTCCCAGATACCACAGAAACAAGGCTAGCAAAGAGTTCCACGAAATACACATGTAACTCTGTGAGATGAATTAAGAGAACACTAAGCAGTTTCTCAGAAAGCTTCTTTCCAGATTTCAACTGAGGATATTTCCTTTTTCACCATAGCCCCCTATGGGCTTCCAAATATCACTTTGCCAATTTCACAAGAACTCTCTTAGCGAAAGGCTTCTTGAGGGGAAAGCTGTAACTCTGTGAGATGATTTCACAGAACACAAAGAAGTTTCTCAGAAAGCTTCTTTCTCTTTGTTATCGGAGGATATTTCCTTTGGCCCTATAATCTTCAAAGGGATCCGAAATATCTGTTCTCAGATTCCACAGAAATAAGGCTAGCACAGAGATCCACGAAATACACATGTAACTCTGTGAGATGAATTCACAGAACACTAACCAGTTTCTCAGAAAGCTTCTTTCCAGATTTCATCTGAGGATATTTCCTTTTTCACCATAGCCCTCTATGGGCTTCCAAATATCACTTTGCCAATTCCACAAGAAATGTCTTAGGGAAAGGCTTCTTGAGGGGAAAGCTGTAACTCTGTGAGATGATTTCACAGAACACAAAGAAGTTTCTCAGAAAGCTTCTTTCTCTTTGTTATCAGAGGATATTTCCTGTGGCCCTATTGTCTTCAAAGGGATCCGAAATCTCTGTTCTCAGATTCCACAGAAATAAGGCTAGGAAAGAGATCCACGAAATAGACATGTAACTCTGTGGGATGAAATAACAGAACACTAAGCAGTTTCTCAGAAAGCTTCTTTGCAGATTTCATCTGAGGATATTTCCTTTTTCATCATAGCCCTCTAAGGGCTTCCAAATATCACTTTGCCAATTCCACAAGAACGGTCTTAGCGAAAGGCTTCTTGAGGGGAAAGCTGTAACTCTGTGAGATGATTTCACAGAACACAAAGAAGTTTCTCAGAAAGCTTCTTTCTCTTTGTTATCGGAGGGTATTTCCTTTGGCCCTATAGTCTTCATAGGGATCCGAAATATCTGTTCTCAGATTCCTCAGAAATAAGGCTAGCAAAGAGATCCACGAAATACACATGTAACTCTGTGAGATGAATTCACAGACACTAAGCAGTTTCTCAGAAAACTTCTTTCCAGATTTCATTTGAGGATATTTCCTTTTTCACCATAGCCCTCTATGGGCTTCCAAATATCACTTTGCCAACTCCACAAAAACTGTCTTAGCGAAAGGCTTCTTGAGGTGAAAGCTGTAACTCTGTGAGATGATTTCACAGAACACAAAGAAGTTTCTCAGAAAGCTTCTTTCTCTTTGTTATCGGAGGATATTTCCTTTGGCCCTATAGTCTTCAAAGGGAAACGAAATCTCTGTTCTCAGATTCCACAGAAATAAGGCTAGCAAAGAGATCCACGAAATACACATGTAACTCTGTGAGATGAATTAACAGAACACTAAGCAGTTTCTCAGAAAGCTTCTTTCCAGATTTCATCTGAGGATATTTCCTTTTTCACCACAGCCCTCTAGGGGCTTTCAAATATCACTTTGTCAATTCCACAAGAACTGTCTTAGCGAAAGGCTTCTTGAGGGGAAAGCTGTCACTCTGTGAGATGATTTCACAGAACACAAAGAAGTTTCTCAGAAAGCTTCTTTCTCTTTGTTTTCAGAGGATATTTCCTTTGGCCCTATAGTCCTCAAAGGGATCCGAAATATCTGTTCTCAGATTCCACAGAAATAAGGGTAGCAAAGAGATCCACGAAATACACATGTAACTCTTTGAGATGAATTAACAGAACACTAAGCACTTTCTCAGAAAGCTTCTTTCCAGATTTCATCTGAGGATATTTCCTTTTTCAACATAGCCCTCTATGGGCTTCCAAATATCACTTTGCCAATTTCACAAGAACTGTCTTAATGAAAGGATTCTTGTGGGGAAAACTGTTTCTCTGTGAGATGATTACACAGAACACAAAGATGTTTCTCAGAAAGCTTCTTTCTCTTTGTTATCGGAGGATATTTCCTTTGGCCCTATTGTCTTCAAAGGGATCCGAAATCGCTGTCCTCAGATCCCACAGAAATAAGGCTAGCAAAGAGATCCACGAAATACACCTGTAACTCTGTGAGATGAATTAACAGAACACGAAGCAGTTTCTCAGAAAGCTTCTTTCCAGATTTCATCTAAGGATATTTCCTTTTTCACATTAGCCCTCTAAGGGCTTCCAAATATCACTTTGCCAATTCCACAAGAACTGTCTTAGCGAAAGGCTTCTTGAGGGGAAAGCTGTAACTCTGTGAGATGATTTCACAGAACACAAAGAAGTTTCTCAGAAAGCTTCTATCTCTTTGTTATCGGAGGATATTTCCTTTGGCCCTATAGTCTTCAAAGGGATCCGAAATATCTGTTCTCAGATTCCACAGAAATAAGGCTAGCAAAGAGATCCACGAAATACACATGTAACTCTGTGAGTAGAAGTCACACATCACAGAGCAGTTTGTCAGAAAGCTTCTTTCCAGATTTCATCTGAGGATATTTCCTTTTTCACCATAACCCTCTATGGGCTTCCAAATATCACTTTGCCAATTCCACAAGAACTGTCTTAATGAAAGGCTTCTTGAGGGGAAAGCTGTAACTCTGTGAGATGATTTCACAGAACACAAAGAAGTTTCTCAGAAAGCTTCTTTCTCTTTGTTATCGGAGGATATTTCCTTTGGCCCTATAGTCTTCAAATGGATCCGAAATATCTGTTCTCAGATTCCACATAAATAAGGCTAGCAAAGAGATCCACGAAATACAGATGTAACTCTCTGAGTTGAAGTCACACATCACAGAGCAGTTTCTCAGAAAGCTTCTTTCCAGATTTCATCTGAGGATATTTCCTTTTTCACCATAGCCCTCTATCGGCTTCCAAATATCCCTTTCCCAATTCCACAAGAACTGTCTTAGCGAAAGGCTTCTTGAGGGGAAAGCTGTAACTCTGTGAGATGATTTCACAGAACACAAGGAAGTTTCACAGAAAGCTTCTTTCTCTTTGTTATCGGAGGATATTTCCTTTGGCCCTATAGTCTTCAAAGGGATCCGAAATATCTCTTCCCAGATTCCACAGAAATAAAGCTAACAAAGAAATCCAGGAAATACAGATGAAACTCTGTGAGTGGAATTCACACATCACAGAGCAGTTTCTCAGAAAGCTTCTTTCCAGATTTCATCTGAGGATATTTCCTTTTTCACCATAGCCCTCTATGGGCTTCCAAATATCACTTTGCCAATTCCACAAGAACTGTCTAAGCAAAAGGCTTCTTGAGGGGAAAGCTGTAACTCTGTGAGATGATTTCACAGAACACAAAGAAGTTTCTCAGAAAGCTTCTTTCTCTTTGTTATCGGAGGATACTTCCTTTGGCCTTATAGTATTCAAAGGGATCCGAAATATCTATTCTCAGATTCCACAGAAATAAGGCTAGCAAAGAGATCCACGAAATACACACGTAACTCTGTGAGTTGAAGTCACACATCACAGAGCCGTTTCTCAGAAAGCTTCTTTGCAGATTTCATCTGAGGATATTTCTTTTTTCACCATAGCCGTCTATGGCCTTCCAAATATCACTTTTCCAATTCCACAAGAACTGTCTTAGCCAAAGGCTTCTTGAGAGGAAAGCTGTAACTCTGTGAGATGATTTAACAGAACACAAAGAAGTTTCTCAGGAAGCTTCTTTCTCTTTGTTATCGGAGGATATTTCCTTTGGCCCTATAGTCTTCAAAGGGATCCGAAATCTCTGTTCTCAGATTCCACAGAAATAAGGCTAGCAAAGAGATCCACGAAATACAGATGTAACTCTGTGAGTGGAAGTCACACATCGCAGAGCAGTTTCTCAGAAAGCTTCTTTCCAGATTTCATCTGAGGATATTTCCTTTTTTACCATAGCCCTCTATGGGCTTCCAAATATCACTTTGCCAATTCCACAAGAACTGTCTTAATGAAAGGCTTCTTGAGGGGAAAACTGTTTCTCTGTGAGATGATTACACAGAACACAAAGATGTTTCTCAGAAAGCTTCTTTCTCTTTGTTATCGGAGGATATTTCCTTTGGCCCTATTGTCTTCAAAGGGATCCGAAATCTCTGTCCTCAGATCCCACAGAAATAAGGCTAGCAAAGAGATCCACGAAATACACATGTAACTCTGTGAGATGCATTAACAGAACACTAAGCAGTTTCTCAGAAAGCTTCTTTCCAGATTTCATCTGAGGATATTTCCTTTTTCACATTAGCCCTCTAAGGGCTTCCAAATATCACTTTGCCAATTCCACAAGAACTGTCTTAGCGAAAGGCTTCTTGAGGGGAAAGCTGTAACTCTGTGAGATGATTTCACAGAACACAAAGAAGTTTCTCAGAAAGCTTCTTTCTCTTTGTTATCGGAGGATATTTCCTTTGGCCCTATAGTCTTCAAAGGGATCCGAAATATCACTTCTAAGATTCCACACAAATAAGACTAGCAAAGAGATCCACGAAATACAGATGTAACTCTGTGAGTGGAAGTGACACATCACAGCAGTTTCTCAGAAAGCTTCTTTCCAGATTTCATCTGAGGATATTTCCTTTTTCACCATATCCCTCTATGGGCTTCCTAATATCACTTTGCCAATTCCACAAGAACTGTCTTAGCCAAAGGCTTCTTGAGAGGAAAGCTGTAACTCTGTGAGATGATTTCACAGAACACAAAGAAGTTTCTCAGAAAGCTTCTTTCTCTTTGTTATCGGAGGATATTTCATTTGGCCCTATAGTCTTCAAAGGGATCCGAAATCTCTGTTCTCAGATTCCACAGAAATAAGGCTAGCAAAGAGATCCACGAAATACAGATGTAACTCTGTGAGTGGAAGTCACACATCACAGAGCAGTTTCTCAGAAAGCTTCTTTCCAGATTTCATCTGAGGATATTTCCTTTTTCACCATAGCCCTCTATCGGCTTCCAAATATCCCTTTGCCAATTCCACAAGAACTGTCTTAGCGAAAGGCTTCTTGAGGGGAAAGCTGTAACTCTGTGAGATGATTTCACAGAACACAAAGAAGTTTCTCAGAAAGCTTCTTTCTCTTTGTTATCGGAGGATATTTCCTTTGGCCCTATAGTCTTCAAAGGGATCCGAAATATCTCTTCCCAGATTCCACAGAGATAAGGCTAACAAAGAAATCCCGGAAATACAGATGAAACTCTGTGAGTGGAATTCACACATCACAGAGCAGTTTCTCAAAAAGCTTCTTTCCAGATTTCATCTGAGGATATTTCCTTTTTAACCATAGCCCTCTATGGGCTTCCAAATATCAAATTGCCAATTCCACAAGAACTGTCTTAGCGAAAGGCTTCTTGAGGGGAAAGCTGTAACTCTGTGAGATGATTTCACAGAACACAAAGAAGTTTCTCAGAAAGCTTCTTTCTCTTTGTTATCGGAGGATATTTCCTTTGGCCCTATAGTCTTCAAAGGGATCCGAAATATCTCTTCTCTGATTCCACAGAAATAAGGGTAGCAAAGAGATCCACGAAATACACATGTAACTCTGTGAGTGGAAGTCATACATCACAGAGCAGTTTCTCGGAAAGCTTCTTTCCAGATTTCATCTGAGGATATTTCCTTTTTCACCATAGCCCTCTAAGGGCTTCCAAATATCACTTAGCCAATCCAACAAGAACTGTCTTAGCGAAAGGCTTCTTGAGGGGAAAGCTGTAATTCTGTGAGATGATTTCACAGAACACAAAGAAGTTTCTCAGAAAGCTTCTTTCTCTTTGTTATCGGATGTACATCCCTTGGCCCTAAAGCCTTCAAAAGGATCCGAAATATCTGTTCTCAGATTCCACAGAAATAAGGCTAGCAAAGAGATCCACGAAATACAGATGTAACTCTGTGAGTGGAAGTGACACATGACAGAGCAGTTTCTCAGAAAGCTTCTTTCCAGATTTCATCTGAGGATATTTCCTTTTTCACCATATCCCTCTATGGGCTTCCTAATATCACTTTGCCAATCCTACAAGAACTGTGTTAGCGAAAGGCTTCTTGAGGGGAAAGCTGTAACTCTGTGAGATGATTTCAGAGAACACAAAGAAGTTTCTCAGAAAGCTTCTTTCTCTTTGTTATCGGAGGATATTTCCTTTGGCCCTGTAGTCTTTAAGGGATCCGAAATATCTGTTCTCAGATTCCACAGAAATAAGACTAGCAAAGAGATCCACGAAATACACATGTAACTCTGTGAGATGAATTAACAGAACACTAAGCAGTTTCTCAGAAAGCTTCTTTCCAGATTTCATCTGAGGATATTTCCTTTTTCACCGTAGCCCTCTATGAGCTTCCAAATATCACTTTGACAATTCCACAAGAACGCTCTTAGCGAAAGGCTTCTTGAGGGGAAAGCTGTAACTCTGTGAGATGATTTCACAGAACACAAAGAAGTTTCTCAGAAAGCTTCTTTCTCTTTGTTATCGGAGGATATTTCCTTTGGCCCTATAGTCTTCAAAGGGATCCGAAATATCTGTTCTCAGATTCCACAGAAATAAGGCTAGCAAAGAGATCCACGAAATACAGATGTAACTCTGTGAGTGGAAGTCACACATCACAGAGCAATTTCTCAGAAAGCTTCTTTCCAGATTTCATCTGAGGATATTTCCTTTTTCACCTTAGCCGTCTATGGGCTTCCAAATATCACTTTGCCAATTCCACAAGAACTGCCTTAGCGAAAGGCTTCTTGAGGGGAAAGCTGTAACTCTGTGAGATGATTTCACAGAACACAAAGAAGTTTCTCAGAAAGCTTCTTTCTCTTTGTTTTCGGAGGATATTTCCTTGGTCCTATAGTCTTCAAAGGTATCCGAATTATCTGTTCTCAGATTCCACAGAAAAGAGGCTAGCAAAGAGATCCACGAAATACAGATGTAACTCTCTGAGGTGAATTATCAGAACACTAAGCAGTTTCTCTGAAAGCTTCTTTCCAGATTTCATCTGAGGATATTTCCTTTTTCACCATTGCCCTCTATGGGCTTCCAAATATCCCTTTGCCAATTCCAAAAGAACTGTCTTAGCGAAAGGCTTCTTGAGGGGAAAGCTGTAACTCTCTGAGATGATTTCACAGAACACAAAGAAGTTTCTCAGAAAGCTTCTTTCTCTTTGTTATCGGAATATATTTCCTTTGGCCCTATAGTCTTCAAAGGGATCCGAAATATCTGTTCTCAGATTTCACAGAAATAAGGCTAACAAAGAAATTCAGGAAATAAAGATGAAACTCTGTGAGTGGAATTCACACATCACAGAGCAGTTTCTCAGAAAGCTTCTTTCCAGATTTCATCTGAGGATATTTCCTTTTTCACCATAGCCCTCTATGGGTTTCCAAATATCACTTTGCCAATTCCACAAGAACTGTCTTAGCGAAAGGCTTCTTGAGGGGAAAGCTGTAACTCTGTGCGATGATGTCACAGAACACAAAGAAGTTTCTCAGAAATCTTCTTTCCCTTTGTTATCAGAGGATATTTCCTTTGGCCCTATATTCTTCAAAGGGATCCGAAATATCTCTTCTCAGAATCCAAAGAAATAAGGCTAGCAAGGAAATCCAAGAAATACAGATGTCACACTGTGAGTGGAAGTCACACATCACAGAGCAGTTTCTCAGAAAGCTTCTTTCCAGATTTCATCTGAGGATATTTCCTTTTTCACCATAGCCCTCTATGGGCTTCCAAATACCACTTTGCCAATTCCACAAGATCTGTCTTAGCGAAAGGCTTCTTGAGGGCAAAGCTGTAACTCTGTGAGATGATTTCACAGAACACAAAGAAGTTTCTCAGAAAGCTTCTTTCTCTTTGTTATCGGAGGATATTTCCTTTTGCCCTATAGTCTTCAAAGGGATCCGAAATATCTGTTCTCAGATTCCACAGAAACAAGGCTAGCAGAGAGATCCACGAAATACAGATGTAACTCTGTGAGTGGAAGTCACACATCACAGAGCAGTTTCTCAGAAAGCTTCTTTCCAGATTTCATCTGAGGATATTTCCTTTTTCACCATAGCCCTCTAAGGGTTTCCAAATATCACTTTGCCAATTCCACAAGAACTGTCTTAGCGAAAGGCTTCTTGAGGGGAAAGCTGTAACTCTGTTAGATGATTTCACAGAACACAAAGAAGTTTCTCAGAAAGCTTCTTTCTCTTTGTTATCGGAGGATATTTCCTTTGGCCCTATAGTCTTCAAAGGGATCCGAAATATCTGTTCTCAGATTCCACAGAAATAAGGCTAGCAAAGAGATCCACGAAATACAGATGTAACTCTGTGAGTGGAAGTCACACATCACAGAGCAATTTCTCAGAAAGCTTCTTTCCAGTTTTCATCTGAGGATGTTTCCTTTTTCACCATAGCCATCTATGGGCTTCCAAATATCACTTTGCCAATTCCACAAGAACTGTCTAAGCGAAAGGCTTCTGGAGGGGAAAGCTTTAACTCTGTGAGATGATTTCACAGAACACAAAGAAGTTTCTCAGAAAGCTTCTTTCTCTTTGTTATCGGAGGATATTTCCTTTGGCCCTATAGTCTTCAAAGGGATCCGAAATCTCTGTTCTCAGATTCCACACAAATGAGACTAGCAAAGAGATCCACGATATACACATGTAACACTGTGAGATGAATTCACAGAACACTATGCAGTTTCTCAGAAAGCTTCTTTCCAGATTTCATCTGAGGATATTTCCTTTTTCACCATAGCCCTCTATGGGCTTCCAAATATCACTTTGTCAATTCCACATGAACTGTCTTAGCGAAAGGCTTCTTGAGGGGAAAGCTGTAACTCTGTGAGATGATTTCACAGAACACAAAGAAGTTTCTCAGAAAGTTTCTTTCCCTTTGTTATCGGAGGATATTTCCTGTGGCCCTATAGTCTTCAAAGGGATCCGAAATATCTGTTCCCAGATACCACAGAAACAAGGCTAGCAAAGAGTTCCACGAAATACACATGTAACTCTGTGAGATGAATTAAGAGAACACTAAGCAGTTTCTCAGAAAGCTTCTTTCCAGATTTCAACTGAGGATATTTCCTTTTTCACCATAGCCCCCTATGGGCTTCCAAATATCACTTTGCCAATTTCACAAGAACTCTCTTAGCGAAAGGCTTCTTGAGGGGAAAGCTGTAACTCTGTGAGATGATTTCACAGAACACAAAGAAGTTTCTCAGAAAGCTTCTTTCTCTTTGTTATCGGAGGATATTTCCTTTGGCCCTATAATCTTCAAAGGGATCCGAAATATCTGTTCTCAGATTCCACAGAAATAAGGCTAGCACAGAGATCCACGAAATACACATGTAACTCTGTGAGATGAATTCACAGAACACTAACCAGTTTCTCAGAAAGCTTCTTTCCAGATTTCATCTGAGGATATTTCCTTTTTCACCATAGCCCTCTATGGGCTTCCAAATATCACTTTGCCAATTCCACAAGAAATGTCTTAGGGAAAGGCTTCTTGAGGGGAAAGCTGTAACTCTGTGAGATGATTTCACAGAACACAAAGAAGTTTCTCAGAAAGCTTCTTTCTCTTTGTTATCAGAGGATATTTCCTGTGGCCCTATTGTCTTCAAAGGGATCCGAAATCTCTGTTATCAGATTCCACAGAAATAAGGCTAGGAAAGAGATCCACGAAATAGACATGTAACTCTGTGGGATGAAATAACAGAACACTAAGCAGTTTCTCAGAAAGCTTCTTTGCAGATTTCATCTGAGGATATTTCCTTTTTCATCATAGCCCTCTAAGGGCTTCCAAATATCACTTTGCCAATTCCACAAGAACGGTCTTAGCGAAAGGCTTCTTGAGGGGAAAGCTGTAACTCTGTGAGATGATTTCACAGAACACAAAGAAGTTTCTCAGAAAGCTTCTTTCTCTTTGTTATCGGAGGATATTTCCTTTGGCCCTATAGTCTTCATAGGGATCCGAAATATCTGTTCTCAGATTCCACAGAAATAAGGCTAGCAAAGAGATCCACGAAATACACATGTAACTCTGTGAGATGAATTCACAGACACTAAGCAGTTTCTCAGAAAACTTCTTTCCAGATTTCATTTGAGGATATTTCCTTTTTCACCATAGCCCTCTATGGGCTTCCAAATATCACTTTGCCAACTCCACAAAAACTGTCTTAGCGAAAGGCTTCTTGAGGTGAAAGCTGTAACTCTGTGAGATGATTTCACAGAACACAAAGAAGTTTCTCAGAAAGCTTCTTTCTCTTTGTTATCGGAGGATATTTCCTTTGGCCCTATAGTCTTCAAAGGGAAACGAAATCTCTGTTCTCAGATTCCACAGAAATAAGGCTAGCAAAGAGATCCACGAAATACACATGTAACTCTGTGAGATGAATTAACAGAACACTAAGAAGTTTCTCAGAAAGCTTCTTTCCAGATTTCATCTGAGGATATTTCCTTTTTCACCACAGCCCTCTAGGGGCTTTCAAATATCACTTTGTCAATTCCACAAGAACTGTCTTAGCGAAAGGCTTCTTGAGGGGAAAGCTGTCACTCTGTGAGATGATTTCACAGAACACAAAGAAGTTTCTCAGAAAGCTTCTTTCTCTTTGTTTTCAGAGGATATTTCCTTTGGCCCTATAGTCCTCAAAGGGATCCGAAATATCTGTTCTCAGATTCCACAGAAATAAGGCTAGCAAAGAGATCCACGAAATACACATGTAACTCTTTGAGATGAATTAACAGAACACTAAGCACTTTCTCAGAAAGCTTCTTTCCAGATTTCATCTGAGGATATTTCCTTTTTCAACATAGCCCTCTATGGGCTTCCAAATATCACTTTGCCAATTTCACAAGAACTGTCTTAATGAAAGGATTCTTGAGGGGAAAACTGTTTCTCTGTGAGATGATTACACAGAACACAAAGATGTTTCTCAGAAAGCTTCTTTCTCTTTGTTATCGGAGGATATTTCCTTTGGCCCTATAGTCTTCAAAGGGATCCGAAATCTCTGTTCTCAGATTCCACAGAAATAAGGCTAGCAAAGAGATCCACGAAATACAGATGTAACTCTGTGAGTGGAAGTCACACATCGCAGAGCAGTTTCTCAGAAAGCTTCTTTCCAGATTTCATCTGAGGATATTTCCTTTTTTACCATAGCCCTCTATGGGCTTCCAAATATCACTTTGCCAATTCCACAAGAACTGTCTTAATGAAAGGCTTCTTGAGGGGAAAACTGTTTCTCTGTGAGATGATTACACAGAACACAAAGATGTTTCTCAGAAAGCTTCTTTCTCTTTGTTATCGGAGGATATTTCCTTTGGCCCTATTGTCTTCAAAGGGATCCGAAATCTCTGTCCTCAGATCCCACAGAAATAAGGCTAGCAAAGAGATCCACGAAATACACATGTAACTCTGTGAGATGAATTAACAGAACACTAAGCAGTTTCTCAGAAAGCTTCTTTCCAGATTTCATCTGAGGATATTTCCTTTTTCACATTAGCCCTCTAAGGGCTTCCAAATATCACTTTGCCAATTCCACAAGAACTGTCTTAGCGAAAGGCTTCTTGAGGGGAAAGCTGTAACTCTGTGAGATGATTTCACAGAACACAAAGAAGTTTCTCAGAAAGCTTCTTTCTCTTTGTTATCGGAGGATATTTCCTTTGGCCCTATAGTCTTCAAAGGGATCCGAAATATCTGTTCTCAGATTCCACAGAAATAAGGCTAGCAAAGAGATCCACGAAATACAGATGTAACTCTGTGAGTAGAAGTCACACATCACAGAGCAGTTTCTCAGAAAGCTTCTTTCCAGATTTCATCTGAGGATATTTCCTTTTTTACCATAACCCTCTATGGGCTTCCAAATATCACTTTTCCAATTCCACAAGAACTGTCTTAGCGAAAGGTTTATTGTGGGGAAAGCAGTAACTCTGTGAGATGATTTCACAGAACACAAAGAAGTTCCTCAGAAAGCTTCTTTCTCTTTGTTATTGGAGGATATTTCCTTTGGCCCTATAGTCTTCAAAGGGATCCGAAATATCTGTTCTCAGATTCCACAGAAATAAGGCTAGCAAAGAGATCCACGAAATACAGATGTAACTCTGTGAGTGGAAGTCACACATCACAGAGCAGTTTCTCAGAAAGCTTCTTTCCAGATTTCATCTGAGGATATTTCCTTTTTCACCATAGCCCTCTATCGGCTTCCAAATATCCCTTTGCCAATTCCACAAGAACTGTCTTAGCGAAAGGCTTCTTGAGGGGAAAGCTGTAACTCTGTGAGATGATTTCAGAGAACACAAAGAAGTTTCTCAGAAAGCTTCTTTCTCTTTGTTATCGGAGGATATTTCCTTTGGCCCTATAGTCTGCAAAGGGATCCGAAATATCTCTTCCCAGATTCCACAGAAATAAAGCTAACAAAGAAATCCAGGAAATACAGATGAAACTCTGTGAGTGGAATTCACACATCACAGAGCAGTTTCTCAGAAAGCTTCTTTCCAGATTTCATCTGAGGATATTTCCTTTTTCACCATAGCCCTCAAAGGGCTTCCAAATATCAAATTGCCAATTCCACAAGAACTGTCTTAGCGAAAGGCTTCTTGAGGGGAAAGCTGTAACTCTGTGAGATGATTTCACAGAACACAAAGAAGTTTCTCAGAAAGCTTCTTTCTCTTTTTTATCGGAGGATATTTCATTTGGCCCTATAGTCTTCAAAGGGATCCGAAATATCTGTTCTCAGATTCCACAGAAATAAGGCTAGCAAAGAGATCCACGAAATACACATGTAACTCTTTGAGATGAATTCACAAAACACTAAGCAGTTTCTCAGAAAGCTTCTTTCCAGATTTCATCTGAGGATATTTCCTTTTTCACCATATCCCTCTATGGGCTTCCTAATATCACTTTGCCAATTCCACAAGAACTGTCTTAGCCAAAGGCTTCTTGAGAGGAAAGCTGTAACTCTGTGAGATGATTTCACAGAACACAAAGAAGTTTCTCTGAAAGCTTCTTTGTCTTTGTTATCGGAGGATATTTCATTTGGCCCTATAGTCTTCAAAGGGATCCGAAATCTCTGTTCTCAGATTCCACAGAAATAAGGCTAGCAAAGAGATCCACGAAATACAGATGTAACTCTGTGAGTGGAAGTCACACATCACAGAGCAGTTTCTCAGAAAGCTTCTTTCCAGATTTCATCTGAGGATATTTCCTTTTTCACCATAGCCCTCTATCGGCTTCCAAATATCCCTTTGCCAATTCCACAAGAACTGTCTTAGCGAAAGGCTTCTTGAGGGGAAAGCTGTAACTCTGTGAGATGATTTCACAGAACACAAAGAAGTTTCTCAGAAAGCTTCTTTCTCTTTGTTATCGGAGGATATTTCCTTTGGCCCTATAGTCTTCAAAGGGATCCGAAATATCTCTTCCCAGATTCCACAGAGATAAGGCTAACAAAGAAATCCCGGAAATACAGATGAAACTCTGTGAGTGGAATTCACACATCACAGAGCAGTTTCTCAAAAAGCTTCTTTCCAGATTTCATCTGAGGATATTTCCTTTTTAACCATAGCCCTCTATGGGCTTCCAAATATCAAATTGCCAATTCCACAAGAACTGTCTTAGCGAAAGGCTTCTTGAGGGGAAAGCTGTAACTCTGTGAGATGATTTCACAGAACACAAAGAAGTTTCTCAGAAAGCTTCTTTCTCTTTGTTATCGGAGGATATTTCCTTTGGCCCTATAGTCTTCAAAGGGATCCGAAATATCTCTTCTCAGATTCCACAGAAATAAGGGTAGCAAAAAGATCCACGAAATACACATGTAATTCTGTGAGTGGAAGTCATACATCACAGAGCAGTTTCTCGGAAAGCTTCTTTCCAGATTTCATCTGAGGATATTTCCTTTTTCACCATAGCCCTCTATGGGCTTCCAAATATCACTTAGCCAATCCAACAAGAACTGTCTTAGCGAAAGGCTTCTTGAGGGGAAAGCTGTAATTCTGTGAGATGATTTCACAGAACACAAAGAAGTTTCTCAGAAAGCTTCTTTCTCTTTGTTATCGGAGGACATCCCTTGGCCCTAAAGCCTTCAAAAGGATCCGAAATATCTGTTCTCAGATTCCACAGAAATAAGGCTAGCAAAGAGATCCACGAAATACAGATGTAACTCAGTGAGTGGAAGTCACACATCACAGAGCAGTTTCTCAGAAAGCTTCTTTCCAGATTTCATCTGAGGATATTTCCTTTTTCACCATATCCCTCTATGGGCTTCCTAATATCACTTTGCCAATCCTACAAGAACTGTCTTAGCGAAAGGCTTCTTGAGGGGAAAGCTCTAACTCTGTGAGATGATTTCAGAGAACACAAAGAAGTTTCTCAGAAAGCTTCTTTCTCTTTGTTATCGGAGGATATTTCCTTTGGCCCTGTAGTCTTTAAGGGATCCGAAATATCTGTTCTCAGATTCCACAGAAATAAGACTAGCAAAGAGATCCACGAAATACACATGTAACTCTGTGAGATGAATTAACAGAACACTAAGCAGTTTCTCAGAAAGCTTCTTTCCAGATTTCATCTGAGGATATTTCCTTTTTCACCGTAGCCCTCTATGAGCTTCCAAATATCACTTTGACAATTCCACAAGAACGCTCTTAGCGAAAGGCTTCTTGAGGGGAAAGCTGTAACTCTGTGAGATGATTTCACAGAACACAAAGAAGTTTCTCAGAAAGCTTCTTTCTCTTTGTTATCGGAGGATATTTCCTTTGGCCCTATAGTCTTCAAAGGGATCCGAAATATCTGTTCTCAGATTCCACAGAAATAAGGCTAGCAAAGAGATCCACGAAATACAGATGTAACTCTGTGAGTGGAAGTCACACATCACAGAGCAATTTCTCAGAAAGCTTCTTTCCAGATTTCATCTGAGGATATTTCCTTTTTCACCTTAGCCGTCTATGGGCTTCCAAATATCACTTTGCCAATTCCACAAGAACTGCCTTAGCGAAAGGCTTCTTGAGGGGAAAGCTGTAACTCTGTGAGATGATTTCACAGAACACAAAGAAGTTTCTCAGAAAGCTTCTTTCTCTTTGTTATCGGAGGATATTTCCTTTGGCCCTATAGTCTTCAAAGGGATCCGAAATATCTCTTCTCAGATTCCACAGAAATAAGGGTAGCAAAAAGATCCACGAAATACACATGTAATTCTGTGAGTGGAAGTCATACATCACAGAGCAGTTTCTCGGAAAGCTTCTTTCCAGATTTCATCTGAGGATATTTCCTTTTTCACCATAGCCCTCTATGGGCTTCCAAATATCACTTAGCCAATCCAACAAGAACTGTCTTAGCGAAAGGCTTCTTGAGGGGAAAGCTGTAATTCTGTGAGATGATTTCACAGAACACAAAGAAGTTTCTCAGAAAGCTTCTTTCTCTTTGTTATCGGAGGACATCCCTTGGCCCTAAAGCCTTCAAAAGGATCCGAAATATCTGTTCTCAGATTCCACAGAAATAAGGCTAGCAAAGAGATCCACGAAATACAGATGTAACTCAGTGAGTGGAAGTCACACATCACAGAGCAGTTTCTCAGAAAGCTTCTTTCCAGATTTCATCTGAGGATATTTCCTTTTTCACCATATCCCTCTATGGGCTTCCTAATATCACTTTGCCAATCCTACAAGAACTGTCTTAGCGAAAGGCTTCTTGAGGGGAAAGCTCTAACTCTGTGAGATGATTTCAGAGAACACAAAGAAGTTTCTCAGAAAGCTTCTTTCTCTTTGTTATCGGAGGATATTTCCTTTGGCCCTGTAGTCTTTAAGGGATCCGAAATATCTGTTCTCAGATTCCACAGAAATAAGACTAGCAAAGAGATCCACGAAATACACATGTAACTCTGTGAGATGAATTAACAGAACACTAAGCAGTTTCTCAGAAAGCTTCTTTCCAGATTTCATCTGAGGATATTTCCTTTTTCACCGTAGCCCTCTATGAGCTTCCAAATATCACTTTGACAATTCCACAAGAACGCTCTTAGCGAAAGGCTTCTTGAGGGGAAAGCTGTAACTCTGTGAGATGATTTCACAGAACACAAAGAAGTTTCTCAGAAAGCTTCTTTCTCTTTGTTATCGGAGGATATTTCCTTTGGCCCTATAGTCTTCAAAGGGATCCGAAATATCTGTTCTCAGATTCCACAGAAATAAGGCTAGCAAAGAGATCCACGAAATACAGATGTAACTCTGTGAGTGGAAGTCACACATCACAGAGCAATTTCTCAGAAAGCTTCTTTCCAGATTTCATCTGAGGATATTTCCTTTTTCACCTTAGCCGTCTATGGGCTTCCAAATATCACTTTGCCAATTCCACAAGAACTGCCTTAGCGAAAGGCTTCTTGAGGGGAAAGCTGTAACTCTGTGAGATGATTTCACAGAACACAAAGAAGTTTCTCAGAAAGCTTCTTTCTCTTTGTTTTCGGAGGATATTTCCTTGGTCCTATAGTCTTCAAAGGTATCCGAATTATCTGTTCTCAGATTCCACAGAAAAGAGGCTAGCAAAGAGATCCACGAAATACAGATGTATCTCTCTGAGGTGAATTATCAGAACACTAAGCAGTTTCTCAGAAAGCTTCTTTCCAGATTTCATCTGAGGATATTTCCTTTTTCACCATTGCCCTCTATGGGCTTCCAAATATCCCTTTGCAAATTCCACAAGAACTGTCTTAGCGAAAGGCTTCTTGAGGGGAAAGCTGTAACTCTGTGAGATGATTTCACAGAACACAAAGAAGTTTCTCAGAAAGCTTCTTTCTCTTTGTTATCGGAGGATATTTCCTTTGGCCCTATAGTCTTCAAAGGGATCCGAAATATCTGTTCTCAGATTTCACAGAAATAAGGCTAACAAAGAAATTCAGGAAATAAAGATGAAACTCTGTGAGTGGAATTCACACATCACAGAGCAGTTTCTCAGAAAGCTTCTTTCCAGATTTCATCTGAGGATATTTCCTTTTTCACCATAGCCCTCTATGGGTTTCCAAATATCACTTTGCCAATTCCACAAGAACTGTCTTAGCGAAAGGCTTCTTGAGGGGAAAGCTGTAACTCTGTGCGATGATGTCACAGAACACAAAGAAGTTTCTCAGAAAGCTTCTTTCCCTTTGTTATCAGAGGATATTTCCTTTGGCCCTATATTCTTCAAAGGGATCCGAAATATCTCTTCTCAGAATCCAAAGAAATAAGGCTAGCAAGGAAATCCAAGAAATACAGATGTCACACTGTGAGTGGAAGTCACACATCACAGAGCAGTTTCTCAGAAAGCTTCTTTCCAGATTTCATCTGAGGATATTTCCTTTTTCACCATAGCCCTCTATGGGCTTCCAAATACCACTTTGCCAATTCCACAAGATCTGTCTTAGCGAAAGGCTTCTTGAGGGCAAAGCTGTAACTCTGTGAGATGATTTCACAGAACACAAAGAAGTTTCTCAGAAAGCTTCTTTCTCTTTGTTATCGGAGGATATTTCCTTTTGCCCTATAGTCTTCAAAGGGATCCGAAATATCTGTTCTCAGATTCCAAAGAAACAAGGCTAGAAGAGAGATCCACGAAATACAGATGTAACTCTGTGAGTGGAAGTCACACATCACAGAGCAGTTTCTCAGAAAGCTTCTTTCCAGATTTCATCTGAGGATATTTCCTTTTTCACCATAGCCCTCTAAGGGTTTCCAAATATCACTTTGCCAATTCCACAAGAACTGTCTTAGCGAAAGGCTTCTTGAGGGGAAAGCTGTAACTCTGTTAGATGATTTCACAGAACACAAAGAAGTTTCTCAGAAAGCTTCTTTCTCTTTGTTATCGGAGGATATTTCCTTTGGCCCTATAGTCTTCAAAGGGATCCGAAATATCTGTTCTCAGATTCCACAGAAATAAGGCTAGCAAAGAGATCCACGAAATACAGATGTAACTCTGTGAGTGGAAGTCACACATCACAGAGCAATTTCTCAGAAAGCTTCTTTCCAGTTTTCATCTGAGGATATTTCCTTTTTCACCGTAGCCGTCTATGGGCTTCCAAATATCACTTTGCCAATTCCACAAGAACTGTCTTAGCGAAAGGCTTCTTGAGGGTAAAGCTGTAACTCTGTGAGATGATTTCACTGAACACAAAGAAGTTTCTCAGAAAGCTTCTTTCTCTTTGTTATCGGAGGATATTTCCTTGGCCCTAGAGTCTTCAAAGGGATCCGAATTATCTGTTCTCAGATTCCACACAAAAAAGGCTAGCAAAGAGATCCACGAAATACAGATGTAACTCTGTGAGTGGAAGTGACACATGACAGAGCAGTTTCTCAGAAAGCTTCTTTCCAGATTTCATCTGAGGATATTTCCTTTTTCACCATATCCCTCTAGGGGCTTCCTAATATCACTTTGCCAATCCCACAAGAACTGTCTTAGCGAAAGGCTTCTTGAGGGGAAAGCTGTAACTCTGTGAGATGATTTCAGAGAACACAAAGAGGTTTCTCAGAAAGCTTCTTTCTCTATGTTATCGGAGGATATTTCCTTTGGCCCTGTAGTCTTTAAGGGATCCGAAATATCTGTTCTCAGATTCCACAGAAATAAGACTAGCAAAGAGATCCACGAAATACACATGTAACTCTATGAGATGAATTAACAGAACACTAAGCAGTTTCTCAGAAAGCTTCTTTCCAGATTTCTTCTGAGGATATTTCCTTTTTCACCGTAGCCCTCTATGGGCTTCCAAATATCACTTTGACAATTCACCAAGAACGCTCTTAGCGAAAGGCTTCTTGAGGGGAAAGCTGTAACTCTGTGAGATGATTTCACAGAACACAAAGAAGTTTCTCAGAAAGCTTCTTTCTCTTTGTTATCGGAGGATATTTCCTTTGGCCCTATAGTCTTCAAAGGGATCCGAAATATCTCTTCCCAGATTCCACAGAGATAAGGCTAACAAAGAAATCCCGGAAATACAGATGAAACTCTGTGAGTGGAATTCACACATCACAGAGCAGTTTCTCAAAAAGCTTCTTTCCAGATTTCATCTGAGGATATTTCCTTTTTAACCATAGCCCTCTATGGGCTTCCAAATATCAAATTGCCAATTCCACAAGAACTGTCTTAGCGAAAGGCTTCTTGAGGGGAAAGCTGTAACTCTGTGAGATGATTTCACAGAACACAAAGAAGTTTCTCAGAAAGCTTCTTTCTCTTTGTTATTGGAGGATATTTCCTTTGGCCCTATAGTCTTCAAAGGGATCCGAAATATCTCTTCTCAGATTCCACAGAAATAAGGGTAGCAAAAAGATCCACGAAATACACATGTAACTCTGTGAGTGGAAGTCATACATCACAGAGCAGTTTCTCGGAAAGCTTCTTTCCAGATTTCATCTGAGGATATTTCCTTTTTCACCATAGCCCTCTATGGGCTTCCAAATATCACTTAGCCAATCCAACAAGAACTGTCTTAGCGAAAGGCTTCTTGAGGGGAAAGCTGTAATTCTGTGAGATGATTTCACAGAACACAAAGAAGTTTCTCAGAAAGCTTCTTTCTCTTTGTTATCGGAGGACATCCCTTGGCCCTAAAGCCTTCAAAAGGATCCGAAATATCTGTTCTCAGATTCCACAGAAATAAGGCTAGCAAAGAGATCCACGAAATACAGATGTAACTCAGTGAGTGGAAGTCACACATCACAGAGCAGTTTCTCAGAAAGCTTCTTTCCAGATTTCATCTGAGGATATTTCCTTTTTCACCATATCCCTCTATGGGCTTCCTAATATCACTTTGCCAATCCTACAAGAACTGTCTTAGCGAAAGGCTTCTTGAGGGGAAAGCTCTAACTCTGTGAGATGATTTCAGAGAACACAAAGAAGTTTCTCAGAAAGCTTCTTTCTCTTTGTTATCGGAGGATATTTCCTTTGGCCCTGTAGTCTTTAAGGGATCCGAAATATCTGTTCTCAGATTCCACAGAAATAAGACTAGCAAAGAGATCCACGAAATACACATGTAACTCTGTGAGATGAATTAACAGAACACTAAGCAGTTTCTCAGAAAGCTTCTTTCCAGATTTCATCTGAGGATATTTCCTTTTTCACCGTAGCCCTCTATGAGCTTTCAAATATCACTTTGACAATTCCACAAGAACGCTCTTAGCGAAAGGCTTCTTGAGGGGAAAGCTGTAACTCTGTGAGATGATTTCACAGAACACAAAGAAGTTTCTCAGAAAGCTTCTTTCTCTTTGTTATCGGAGGATATTTCCTTTGGCCCTATAGTCTTCAAAGGGATCCGAAATATCTGTTCTCAGATTCCACAGAAATAAGGCTAGCAAAGAGATCCACGAAATACAGATGTAACTCTGTGAGTGGAAGTCACACATCACAGAGCAATTTCTCAGAAAGCTTCTTTCCAGATTTCATCTGAGGATATTTCCTTTTTCACCTTAGCCGTCTATGGGCTTCCAAATATCACTTTGCCAATTCCACAAGAACTGCCTTAGCGAAAGGCTTCTTGAGGGGAAAGCTGTAACTCTGTGAGATGATTTCACAGAACACAAAGAAGTTTCTCAGAAAGCTTCTTTCTCTTTGTTTTCGGAGGATATTTCCTTGGTCCTATAGTCTTCAAAGGTATCCGAATTATCTGTTCTCAGATTCCACAGAAAAGAGGCTAGCAAAGAGATCCACGAAATACAGATGTAACTCTCTGAGGTGAATTATCAGAACACTAAGCAGTTTCTCAGAAAGCTTCTTTCCAGATTTCATCTGAGGATATTTCCTTTTTCACCATTGCCCTCTATGGGCTTCCAAATATCCCTTTGCCAATTCCACAAGAACTGTCTTAGCGAAAGGCTTCTTGAGGGGAAAGCTGTAACTCTGTGAGATGATTTCACAGAACACAAAGAAGTTCCTCAGAAAGCTTCTTTCTCTTTGTTATCGGAGGATATTTCCTTTGGCCCTATAGTCTTCAAAGGGATCCGAAATATCTGTTCTCAGATTTCACAGAAATAAGGCTAACAAAGAAATTCAGGAAATAAAGATGAAACTCTGTGAGTGGAATTCACACATCACAGAGCAGTTTCTCAGAAAGCTTCTTTCCAGATTTCATCTGAGGATATTTCCTTTTTCACCATAGCCCTCTATGGGTTTCCAAATATCACTTTGCCAATTCCACAAGAACTGTCTTAGCGAAAGGCTTCTTGAGGGGAAAGCTGTAACTCTGTGCCATGATGTCACAGAACACAAAGAAGTTTCTCAGAAAGCTTCTTTCCCTTTGTTATCAGAGGATATTTCCTTTGGCCCTATATTCTTCAAAGGGATCCGAAATATCTCTTCTCAGAATCCAAAGAAATAAGGCTAGCAAGGAAATCCAAGAAATACAGATGTCACACTGTGAGTGGAAGTCACACATCACAGAGCAGTTTCTCAGAAAGCTTCTTTCCAGATTTCATCTGAGGATATTTCCTTTTTCACCATAGCCCTCTATGGGCTTCCAAATACCACTTTGCCAATTCCACAAGATCTGTCTTAGCGAAAGGCTTCTTGAGGGCAAAGCTGTAACTCTGTGAGATGATTTCACAGAACACAAAGAAGTTTCTCAGAAAGCTTCTTTCTCTTTGTTATCGGAGGATATTTCCTTTTGCCCTATAGTCTTCAAAGGGATCCGAAATATCTGTTCTCAGATTCCAAAGAAACAAGGCTAGAAGAGAGATCCACGAAATACAGATGTAACTCTGTGAGTGGAAGTCACACATCACAGAGCAGTTTCTCAGAAAGCTTCTTTCCAGATTTCATCTGAGGATATATCCTTTTTCACCATAGCCCTCTAAGGGTTTCCAAATATCACTTTGCCAATTCCACAAGAACTGTCTTAGCGAAAGGCTTCTTGAGGGGAAAGCTGTAACTCTGTTAGATGATTTCACAGAACACAAAGAAGTTTCTCAGAAAGCTTCTTTCTCTTTGTTATCGGAGGATATTTCCTTTGGCCCTATAGTCTTCAAAGGGATCCGAAATATCTGTTCTCAGATTCCACAGAAATAAGGCTAGCAAAGAGATCCACGAAATACAGATGTAACTCTGTGAGTGGAAGTCACACATCACAGAGCAATTTCTCAGAAAGCTTCTTTCCAGTTTTCATCTGAGGATATTTCCTTTTTCACCATAGCCGTCTATGGGCTTCCAAATATCACTTTGCCAATTCCACAAGAACTGTCTTAGCGAAAGGCTTCTTGAGGGTAAAGCTGTAACTCTGTGAGATGATTTCACTGAACACAAAGAAGTTTCTCAGAAAGCTTCTTTCTCTTTGTTATCGGAGGATATTTCCTTGGCCCTAGAGTCTTCAAAGGGATCCGAATTATCTGTTCTCAGATTCCACAGAAAAAAGGCTAGCAAAGAGATCCACGAAATACAGATGTAACTCTGTGAGTGGAAGTGACACATGACAGAGCAGTTTCTCAGAAAGCTTCTTTCCAGATTTCATCTGAGGATATTTCCTTTTTCACCATATCCCTCTAGGGGCTTCCTAATATCACTTTGCCAATCCCACAAGAACTGTCTTAGCGAAAGGCTTCTTGAGGGGAAAGCTGTAACTCTGTGAGATGATTTCAGAGAACACAAAGAGGTTTCTCAGAAAGCTTCTTTCTCTATGTTATCGGAGGATATTTCCTTTGGCCCTGTAGTCTTTAAGGGATCCGAAATATCTGTTCTCAGATTCCACAGAAATAAGACTAGCAAAGAGATCCACGAAATACACATGTAACTCTGTGAGATGAATTAACAGAACACTAAGGAGTTTCTCAGAAAGCTTCTTTCCAGATTTCTTCTGAGGATATTTCCTTTTTCACCGTAGCCCTCTATGGGCTTCCAAATATCACTTTGACAATTCAACAAGAACGCTCTTAGCGAAAGGCTTCTTGAGGGGAAAGCTGTAACTCTGTGAGATGATTTCACAGAACACAAAGAAGTTTCTCAGAAAGCTTCTTTCTCTTTCTTATCGGAGGATATTTCCTTTGGCCCTATAGTCTTCAAAGGGATCCGAAATATCTGTTCTCAGATTCCACAGAAGTAAGGCTAGCAAAGAGATCCACGAAATACAGATGTAACTCTGTGAGTGGAAGTCACACATCACAGAGCAATTTCTCAGAAAGCTTCTTTCCAGATTTCATCTGAGGATATTTCCTTTTTCATCTTAGCCGTCTATGGGCTTCCAAATATCACTTTGCCAATTCCACAAGAACTGCCTTAGCGAAAGGCTTCTTGAGGGGAAAGCTGTAACTCTGTGAGATGATTTCACAGAACACAAAGAAGTTTCTCAGAAAGCTTCTTTCTCTTTGTTATCGGAGGATATTTCCTTTGGCCCTATAGTCTTCAAAGGGAAACGAAATCTCTGTTCTCATATTCCACAGAAATAAGGCTAGCAAAGAGATCCACGAAATACACATGTATCTCTGTGAGATGAATTAACAGAACACTAAGCAGTTTCTCAGAAAGCTTCATTCCAGATTTCATCTGAGTATATTTCCTTTTTCACCATAGCCCTCCAAGGGCTTCCAAATTTCACTTTTCCAATTCCACAAGAACTGTCTTAGCGAAAGGCTTCTTGAGGGAAAAGCTGTAACTCTGTGAGATGATTTCACAGAACACAAAGAAGTTTCTCAGAAAGCTTCTTTCTCTTCGTTATCGGAGGATATTTCCTTTGGCCCTATAGTCTTCAAAGGGATCGGAAATATCTGTTTTCAGATTCCACAGAAATAAGGGTAGCAAAGAGATCCACGAAATACACATGTAACTCTGTGAGATGAATTCACAGAACACTAAGCAGTTTCTCAGAAAGCTTCTTTCCAGATTTCATCTGAGGATATTTCCTTTTTCACCATAGCCCTCTATGGGCTTCCAAATATCACTTTGCCAATTCCACAAGAACTGTCTTAATGAAAGGCTTCTTCAGGGGAAAGCTGTAACTCTGTGAGATGATTTCACAGAACACAAAGAAGTTTCTCAGAAAGCTTCTTTCTCTTTGTTAACGGAGGATATTTCCTTTGAGCCTATAGTCTTCAAAGGGATCCGAAATCTCTGTTCTCAGATTCCACAGAAATAAGGCGAGCAAAGAGATCCACGAAATACAGATGTAACTCTGTGAGTGGAAGTCACACATCACAGAGCAGTTTCTCAGAAAGCTTCTTTCCAGATTTCATCTGAGGATATTTCCTTTTTCACCATAGCCCTCTATGGGCTTCCAAATATCACTTTGCCAATTCCACAAGAACTGTCTTAGCTAAAGACTTCCTGAGGGGAAAGCTGTAACTCTGTGAGATGATTTCACAGAACACAAAGAAGTTTCTCAGAAAGCTTCTTTCTCTTTGTTATCGGAGGATATTTCCTTTGGCCCTATAGTCTTCAAAGGGATCCGAAATATCGGTTCTCAGATTGCACAGAAATAAGGCTAGCAAAGAGATCCACGATATACAGATGTAACTCTGTGAGTGGAAGTCACAAATCACAGAGCAGATTCTCAGAAAGCTTCTTTCCAGATTTCATCTGAGGATATTTCCTTTTTCACCATAACCCTCTATGGGCTTCCAAATATCACTTTGCCAATTCCACAAGAACTGTCTTAGCGAATGCCTTCTTGAGGGGAAAGCTGTAACTCTGTGAGATGATTTCACAGCACACAAAGAAGTTTCTCAGAAAGCTTCTTTCTCTTTGTTATCGGAGGATATTTCCTTTGGCCCTATAGTCTTCAAAGGGATCCGAAATATCTCTTCCCAGATTCCACAGAAATAAGGCTAACAAAGAAATCCAGGAAATACAGATGAAACTCTGTGAGTGGAATTCACACATCACAGAGCAGTTTCTCAGAAAGCTTCTTTCCAGATTTCATCTGAGGATATTTCCTTTTTCACCATAGCCCTCTAAGGGCTTCCAAATATCAAATTGCCAATTCCACAAGAACTGTCTTAGCGAAAGGCTTCTTGAGGGGAAAGCTGTAACTCTGTGAGATGATTTCACAGAACACAAAGAAGATTCTCAGAAAGCTTCTTTCTCTTCGTTATCGGAGGATATTTCCTTTGGCCCTATAGTCTTCAAAGGGATCCGAAATATCTGTTCTCAGATTCCACAGAAATAAGGCTAGCAAAGAGATCCACGAAATACACATGTAACTCTGTGAGATGAATTAACAGAACACTAAGCAGTTTCTCAGAAAGCTTCTTTCCAGATTTCATCTGAGGATATTTCCTTTTTCACCATAGCCCTCTATGGGCTTCCAAATATCACTTTGCCAATTTCACAAGAACTGTCTTAATGAAAGGATTCTTGAGGGGAATACTGTTTCTCGGTGAGATGATTACACAGAACACAAAGATGTTTCTCAGAAAGCTTCTTTCTCTTTGTTATCGGAGGATATTTCCTTTGGCCCTATTGTCTTCAAAGGGATCCGAAATCTCTGTCCTCAGATCCCACAGAAATAAGGCTAGCAAAGAGATCCACGAAATACACCTGTAACTCTGTGAGATGAATTAACAGAACACTAAGCAGTTTCTCAGAAAGCTTCTTTCCAGATTTCATCTGAGGATATTTCCTTTGTCACATTAGACCTCTAAGGGCTTCCAAATATCACTTTGCCAATTCCACAAGAACTGTCTTAGCGAAAGGCTTCTTGAGGGGAAAGCTGTAACTCTGTGAGATGATTTCACAGAACACAAAGAAGTTTCTCAGAAAGCTTCTATCTCTTTGTTATCGGAGGATATTTCCTTTGGCCCTATAGTCTTCAAAGGGATCCGAAATATCTGTTCTCAGATTCCACAGAAATAAGGCTAGCAAAGAGATCCACGAAATACACATGTAACTCTGTGAGTAGAAGTCACACATCACAGAGCAGTTTCTCAGAAAGCTTCTTTCCAGATTTCATCTGAGGATATTTCCTTTTTCACCATAGCCCTCTATGGGCTTCCAAATATCACTTTGCCAATTCCACAAGAACTGTCTAAGCAAAAGGCTTCTTGAGGGGAAAGCTGTAACTCTGTGAGATGATTTCACAGAACACAAAGAAGTTTCTCAGAAAGCTTCTTTCTCTTTGTTACCGGAGGATACTTCCTTTGGCCTTATAGTCTTCAAAGGGATCCGAAATATCTATTCTCAGATTCCACAGAAAGAAGGCTAGCAAAGAGATCCACGAAATACACATGTAACTCTGTGAGTGGAAGTCACACATCACAGAGCCGTTTCTCAGAAAGCTTCTTTGCAGATTTCATCTGAGGATATTTCTTTTTTCACCGTAGCCGTCTATGGCCTTCCAAATATCACTTTGCCAATTCCACAAGAACTGTCTTAGCCAAAGGCTTCTTGAGAGGAAAGCTGTAACTCTGTGAGATGATTTAACAGAACACAAAGAAGTTTCTCAGGAAGCTTCTTTCTCTTTGTTATCGGAGGATATTTCCTTTGGCCCTATAGTCTTCAAAGGGATCCGAAATCTCTGTTCTCAGATTCCACAGAAATAAGGCTAGCAAAGAGATCCACGAAATACAGATGTAACTCTGTGAGTGGAAGTCACACATCACAGAGCAGTTTCTCAGAAAGCTTCTTTCCAGATTTCATCTGAGGATATTTCCTTTTTTACCATAGCCCTCTATGGGCTTCCAAATATCACTTTGCCAATTCCACAAGAACTGTCTTAATGAAAGGCTTCTTGAGGGGAAAACTGTTTCTCTGTGAGATGATTACACAGAACACAAAGATGTTTCTCAGAAAGCTTCTTTCTCTTTGTTATCGGAGGATATTTCCTTTGGCCCTATTGTCTTCAAAGGGATCCGAAATCTCTGTCCTCAGATCCCACAGAAATAAGGCTAGCAAAGAGATCCACGAAATACACATGTAACTCTGTGAGATGAATTAACAGAACACTAAGCAGTTTCTCAGAAAGCTTCTTTCCAGATTTCATCTGAGGATATTTCCTTTTTCACCATAGCCCTCTATCGGCTTCCAAATATCCCTTTGCCAATTCCACAAGAACTGTCTTAGCGAAAGGCTTCTTGAGGGGAAAGCTGTAACTCTGTGAGATGATTTCACAGAACACAAAGAAGTTTCTCAGAAAGCTTCTTTCTCTTTGTTATTGGAGGATATTTCCTTTGGCCCTATAGTCTGCAAAGGGATCCGAAATATCTCTTCCCAGATTCCACAGAAATAAAGCTAACAAAGAAATCCAGGAAATACAGATGAAACTCTGTGAGTGGAATTCACACATCACAGAGCAGTTTCTCAGAAAGCTTCTTTCCAGATTTCATCTGAGGATATTTCCTTTTTCACCATAGCCCTCAAAGGGCTTCCAAATATCAAATTGCCAATTCCACAAGAACTGTCTTAGCGAAAGGCTTCTTGAGGGGAAAGCTGTAACTCTGTGAGATGATTTCACAGAACACAAAGAAGTTTCTCAGAAAGCTTGTTTCTCTTTTTTATCGGAGGATATTTCATTTGGCCCTATAGTCTTCAAAGGGATCCGAAATATCTGTTCTCAGATTCCACAGAAATAAGGCTAGGAAAGAGATCCACGAAATACACATGTAACTCTGTGAGATGAATTCAAAAAACACTAATCAGTTTCTCAGAAAGCTTCTTTCCAGATTTCGTCTGAGGATATTTCCTTTTTCACCATAGCCCTCTATGGGCTTCCAAATATCACTTTGCCAATTCCACAAGTACTGTCTTAGCGAAAGGCTTCTTGAGGGGAAAGCTGTAACTCTGTGAGATGATTTCACATAACATAAAGAAGTTTCTCAGAAAGCTTCTTTCTCTTTGTTATCGGAGGATATTTCCTTTGGCCCTATAGTCTTCAAAGGGATCCGAAATATCTCTTCTAAGATTCCACACAAATAAGGCTAGCAAAGAGATACACGAAATACAGATGTAACTCTGTGAGTGGAAGTGACACATCACAGCAGTTTCTCCGAAAGCTTCTTTCCAGATTTCATCTGAGGATATTTCCTTTTTCACCATATCCCTCTATGGGCTTCCTAATATCACTTTGCCAATACCATAACAACTGTCTTAGCGAAAGGCTTCTTGAGGGGAAAGCTGTAACTCTGTGAGATGATTTCACAGAACACAAAGAAGTTTCTCAGAAAGCTTCTTTCTCTTTGTTATCGGAGTATATTTCCTTTGTCCCTGTAGTCTTTAAGGGATCCGAAATATCTGTTCTCAGATTCCACAGAAATAAGGCTAGCAAAGAGATCCACGAAATACACATGTAACTCTGTGAGATGAATTAAGAGAATATTAAGCAGTTTCTCAGAAATCTTCTTTCCAGATTTCATCTGAGGATATTTCCTTTTTCATCATAGCCCTCTAAGGGCTTCCAAATGTCACTTTGCGAATTCCACAAGAATTCTTTTAGCGAAAGGCTTCTTGAGGGGAAAGCTGTAACTCTGTGAGACGATTTCACAGAACACAAAGAAGTTTCTCAGAAAGCTTCTTTCTCTTTGTTATCGGAGGATATTTCCTTTGGCCCTGTAGTCTTCAAAGGGATCCGAAATATCTCTTCCCAGATTCCACAGAAATAAGGCTAACAAAGAAATCCAGGAAATACAGATGAAACTCTGTGAGTGGAATTCACACATCACAGAGCAGTTTCTCAGAAAGCTTCTTTCCAGATTTCATCTGAGGATATTTCCTTTTTCACCATAGCCCTCTAAGGGCTTCCAAATATCAAATTGCCAATTCCACAAGAACTGTCTTAGCGAAAGGCTTCT
This sequence comes from Macaca nemestrina, assembly GCF_043159975.1. Lineage (NCBI taxonomy): Eukaryota > Metazoa > Chordata > Mammalia > Primates > Cercopithecidae > Macaca > Macaca nemestrina. Next base: position 62,374,457 of record NC_092140.1, read on the forward strand.
TGAGGGGAAAGCTGTAACTCTGTGAGATGATTTCACAGAACACAAAGAAGATTCTCAGAAAGCTTCTTTCTCTTCGTTATCGGAGGATATTTCCTTTGGCCCTATAGTCTTCAAAGGGATCCGAAATATCTGTTCTCAGATTCCACAGAAATAAGGCTAGCAAAGAGATCCACGAAATACACATGTAACTCTGTGAGATGAATTAACAGAACACTAAGCAGTTTCTCAGAAAGCTTCTTTCCAGATTTCATCTGAGGATATTTCCTTTTTCACCATAGCCCTCTATGGGCTTCCAAATATCACTTTGCCAATTTCACAAGAACTGTCTTAATGAAAGGATTCTTGAGGGGAATACTGTTTCTCGGTGAGATGATTACACAGAACACAAAGATGTTTCTCAGAAAGCTTCTTTCTCTTTGTTATCGGAGGATATTTCCTTTGGCCCTATTGTCTTCAAAGGGATCCGAAATCTCTGTCCTCAGATCCCACAGAAATAAGGCTAGCAAAGAGATCCACGAAATACACCTGTAACTCTGTGAGATGAATTAACAGAACACTAAGCAGTTTCTCAGAAAGCTTCTTTCCAGATTTCATCTGAGGATATTTCCTTTGTCACATTAGACCTCTAAGGGCTTCCAAATATCACTTTGCCAATTCCACAAGAACTGTCTTAGCGAAAGGCTTCTTGAGGGGAAAGCTGTAACTCTGTGAGATGATTTCACAGAACACAAAGAAGTTTCTCAGAAAGCTTCTATCTCTTTGTTATCGGAGGATATTTCCTTTGGCCCTATAGTCTTCAAAGGGATCCGAAATATCTGTTCTCAGATTCCACAGAAATAAGGCTAGCAAAGAGATCCACGAAATACACATGTAACTCTGTGAGTAGAAGTCACACATCACAGAGCAGTTTGTCAGAAAGCTTCTTTCCAGATTTCATCTGAGGATATTTCCTTTTTCACCATAACCCTCTATGGGCTTCCAAATATCACTTTGCCAATTCCACAAGAACTGTCTTAATGAAAGGCTTCTTGAGGGGAAAGCTGTAACTCTGTGAGATGATTTCACAGAACACAAAGAAGTTTCTCAGAAAGCTTCTTTCTCTTTGTTATCGGAGGATATTTCCTTTGGCCCTATAGTCTTCAAAGGGATCCGAAATATCTCTTCCCAGATTCCACAGAAATAAAGCTAACAAAGAAATCCAGGAAATACAGATGAAACTCTGTGAGTGGAATTCACACATCACAGAGCAGTTTCTCAGAAAGCTTCTTTCCAGATTTCATCTGAGGATATTTCCTTTTTCACCATAGCCCTCTATGGGCTTCCAAATATCACTTTGCCAATTCCACAAGAACTGTCTAAGCAAAAGGCTTCTTGAGGGGAAAGCTGTAACTCTGTGAGATGATTTCACAGAACACAAAGAAGTTTCTCAGAAAGCTTCTTTCTCTTTGTTACCGGAGGATACTTCCTTTGGCCTTATAGTCTTCAAAGGGATCCGAAATATCTATTCTCAGATTCCACAGAAAGAAGGCTAGCAAAGAGATCCACGAAATACACATGTAACTCTGTGAGTGGAAGTCACACATCACAGAGCCGTTTCTCAGAAAGCTTCTTTGCAGATTTCATCTGAGGATATTTCTTTTTTCACCGTAGCCGTCTATGGCCTTCCAAATATCACTTTGCCAATTCCACAAGAACTGTCTTAGCCAAAGGCTTCTTGAGAGGAAAGCTGTAACTCTGTGAGATGATTTAACAGAACACAAAGAAGTTTCTCAGGAAGCTTCTTTCTCTTTGTTATCGGAGGATATTTCCTTTGGCCCTATAGTCTTCAAAGGGATCCGAAATCTCTGTTCTCAGATTCCACAGAAATAAGGCTAGCAAAGAGATCCACGAAATACAGATGTAACTCTGTGAGTGGAAGTCACACATCACAGAGCAGTTTCTCAGAAAGCTTCTTTCCAGATTTCATCTGAGGATATTTCCTTTTTTACCATAGCCCTCTATGGGCTTCCAAATATCACTTTGCCAATTCCACAAGAACTGTCTTAATGAAAGGCTTCTTGAGGGGAAAACTGTTTCTCTGTGAGATGATTACACAGAACACAAAGATGTTTCTCAGAAAGCTTCTTTCTCTTTGTTATCGGAGGATATTTCCTTTGGCCCTATTGTCTTCAAAGGGATCCGAAATCTCTGTCCTCAGATCCCACAGAAATAAGGCTAGCAAAGAGATCCACGAAATACACATGTAACTCTGTGAGATGAATTAACAGAACACTAAGCAGTTTCTCAGAAAGCTTCTTTCCAGATTTCATCTGAGGATATTTCCTTTTTCACCATAGCCCTCTATCGGCTTCCAAATATCCCTTTGCCAATTCCACAAGAACTGTCTTAGCGAAAGGCTTCTTGAGGGGAAAGCTGTAACTCTGTGAGATGATTTCACAGAACACAAAGAATTTTCTCAGAAAGCTTCTTTCTCTTTGTTATTGGAGGATATTTCCTTTGGCCCTATAGTCTGCAAAGGGATCCGAAATATCTCTTCCCAGATTCCACAGAAATAAAGCTAACAAAGAAATCCAGGAAATACAGATGAAACTCTGTGAGTGGAATTCACACATCACAGAGCAGTTTCTCAGAAAGCTTCTTTCCAGATTTCATCTGAGGATATTTCCTTTTTCACCATAGCCCTCAAAGGGCTTCCAAATATCAAATTGCCAATTCCACAAGAACTGTCTTAGCGAAAGGCTTCTTGAGGGGAAAGCTGTAACTCTGTGAGATGATTTCACAGAACACAAAGAAGTTTCTCAGAAAGCTTGTTTCTCTTTTTTATCGGAGGATATTTCATTTGGCCCTATAGTCTTCAAAGGGATCCGAAATATCTGTTCTCAGATTCCACAGAAATAAGGCTAGGAAAGAGATCCACGAAATACACATGTAACTCTGTGAGATGAATTCAAAAAACACTAATCAGTTTCTCAGAAAGCTTCTTTCCAGATTTCGTCTGAGGATATTTCCTTTTTCACCATAGCCCTCTATGGGCTTCCAAATATCACTTTGCCAATTCCACAAGTACTGTCTTAGCGAAAGGCTTCTTGAGGGGAAAGCTGTAACTCTGTGAGATGATTTCACATAACATAAAGAAGTTTCTCAGAAAGCTTCTTTCTCTTTGTTATCGGAGGATATTTCCTTTGGCCCTATAGTCTTCAAAGGGATCCGAAATATCTCTTCTAAGATTCCACACAAATAAGGCTAGCAAAGAGATACACGAAATACAGATGTAACTCTGTGAGTGGAAGTGACACATCACAGCAGTTTCTCCGAAAGCTTCTTTCCAGATTTCATCTGAGGATATTTCCTTTTTCACCATATCCCTCTATGGGCTTCCTAATATCACTTTGCCAATACCATAACAACTGTCTTAGCGAAAGGCTTCTTGAGGGGAAAGCTGTAACTCTGTGAGATGATTTCACAGAACACAAAGAAGTTTCTCAGAAAGCTTCTTTCTCTTTGTTATCGGAGTATATTTCCTTTGTCCCTGTAGTCTTTAAGGGATCCGAAATATCTGTTCTCAGATTCCACAGAAATAAGGCTAGCAAAGAGATCCACGAAATACACATGTAACTCTGTGAGATGAATTAAGAGAATATTAAGCAGTTTCTCAGAAATCTTCTTTCCAGATTTCATCTGAGGATATTTCCTTTTTCATCATAGCCCTCTAAGGGCTTCCAAATGTCACTTTGCGAATTCCACAAGAATTCTTTTAGCGAAAGGCTTCTTGAGGGGAAAGCTGTAACTCTGTGAGACGATTTCACAGAACACAAAGAAGTTTCTCAGAAAGCTTCTTTCTCTTTGTTATCGGAGGATATTTCCTTTGGCCCTGTAGTCTTCAAAGGGATCCGAAATATCTCTTCCCAGATTCCACAGAAATAAGGCTAACAAAGAAATCCAGGAAATACAGATGAAACTCTGTGAGTGGAATTCACACATCACAGAGCAGTTTCTCAGAAAGCTTCTTTCCAGATTTCATCTGAGGATATTTCCTTTTTCACCATAGCCCTCTAAGGGCTTCCAAATATCAAATTGCCAATTCCACAAGAACTGTCTTAGCGAAAGGCTTCTTGAGGGGAAAGCTGTAACTCTGTGAGATGATTTCACAGAACACAAAGAAGATTCTCAGAAAGCTTCTTTCTCTTCGTTATCGGAGGATATTTCCTTTGGCCCTATAGTCTTCAAAGGGATCCGAAATATCTGTTCTCAGATTCCACAGAAATAAGGCTAGCAAAGAGATCCACGAAATACACATGTAACTCTGTGAGATGAATTAACAGAACACTAAGCAGTTTCTCAGAAAGCTTCTTTCCAGATTTCATCTGAGGATATTTCCTTTTTCACCATAGCCCTCTATGGGCTTCCAAATATCACTTTGCCAATTTCACAAGAACTGTCTTAATGAAAGGATTCTTGAGGGGAATACTGTTTCTCGGTGAGATGATTACACAGAACACAAAGATGTTTCTCAGAAAGCTTCTTTCTCTTTGTTATCGGAGGATATTTCCTTTGGCCCTATTGTCTTCAAAGGGATCCGAAATCTCTGTCCTCAGATCCCACAGAAATAAGGCTAGCAAAGAGATCCACGAAATACACCTGTAACTCTGTGAGATGAATTAACAGAACACTAAGCAGTTTCTCAGAAAGCTTCTTTCCAGATTTCATCTGAGGATATTTCCTTTGTCACATTAGACCTCTAAGGGCTTCCAAATATCACTTTGCCAATTCCACAAGAACTGTCTTAGCGAAAGGCTTCTTGAGGGGAAAGCTGTAACTCTGTGAGATGATTTCACAGAACACAAAGAAGTTTCTCAGAAAGCTTCTATCTCTTTGTTATCGGAGGATATTTCCTTTGGCCCTATAGTCTTCAAAGGGATCCGAAATATCTGTTCTCAGATTCCACAGAAATAAGGCTAGCAAAGAGATCCACGAAATACACATGTAACTCTGTGAGTAGAAGTCACACATCACAGAGCAGTTTGTCAGAAAGCTTCTTTCCAGATTTCATCTGAGGATATTTCCTTTTTCACCATAACCCTCTATGGGCTTCCAAATATCACTTTGCCAATTCCACAAGAACTGTCTTAATGAAAGGCTTCTTGAGGGGAAAGCTGTAACTCTGTGAGATGATTTCACAGAACACAAAGAAGTTTCTCAGAAAGCTTCTTTCTCTTTGTTATCGCAGGGTATTTCCTTTGGCCCTATAGTCTTCAAAGGGATCCGAAATATCTGTTCTCAGATTCCACATAAATAAGGCTAGCAAAGAGATCCACGAAATACAGATGTAACTCTCTGAGTTGAAGTCACACATCACAGAGCAGTTTCTCAGAAAGCTTCTTTCCAGATTTCATCTGAGGATATTTCCTTTTTCACCATAGCCCTCTCTCGGCTTCCAAATATCCCTTTGCCAATTCCACAAGAACTGTCTTAGCGAAAGGCTTCTTGAGGGGAAAGCTGTAACTCTGTGAGATGATTTCACAGAACACAAAGAAGTTTCTCAGAAAGCTTCTTTCTCTTTGTTATCGGAGGATATTTCCTTTGGCCCTATAGTCTTCAAAGGGATCCGAAATATCTCTTCCCAGATTCCACAGAAATAAAGCTAACAAAGAAATCCAGGAAATACAGATGAAACTCTGTGAGTGGAATTCACACATCACAGAGCAGTTTCTCAGAAAGCTTCTTTCCAGATTTCATCTGAGGATATTTCCTTTTTCACCATAGCCCTCTATGGGCTTCCAAATATCACTTTGCCAATTCCACAAGAACTGTCTAAGCAAAAGGCTTCTTGAGGGGAAAGCTGTAACTCTGTGAGATGATTTCACAGAACACAAAGAAGTTTCTCAGAAAGCTTCTTTCTCTTTGTTACCGGAGGATACTTCCTTTGGCCTTATAGTCTTCAAAGGGATCCGAAATATCTATTCTCAGATTCCACAGAAAGAAGGCTAGCAAAGAGATCCACGAAATACACATGTAACTCTGTGAGTGGAAGTCACACATCACAGAGCCGTTTCTCAGAAAGCTTCTTTGCAGATTTCATCTGAGGATATTTCTTTTTTCACCGTAGCCGTCTATGGCCTTCCAAATATCACTTTGCCAATTCCACAAGAACTGTCTTAGCCAAAGGCTTCTTGAGAGGAAAGCTGTAACTCTGTGAGATGATTTAACAGAACACAAAGAAGTTTCTCAGGAAGCTTCTTTCTCTTTGTTATCGGAGGATATTTCCTTTGGCCCTATAGTCTTCAAAGGGATCCGAAATCTCTGTTCTCAGATTCCACAGAAATAAGGCTAGCAAAGAGATCCACGAAATACAGATGTAACTCTGTGAGTGGAAGTCACACATCACAGAGCAGTTTCTCAGAAAGCTTCTTTCCAGATTTCATCTGAGGATATTTCCTTTTTTACCATAGCCCTCTATGGGCTTCCAAATATCACTTTGCCAATTCCACAAGAACTGTCTTAATGAAAGGCTTCTTGAGGGGAAAACTGTTTCTCTGTGAGATGATTACACAGAACACAAAGATGTTTCTCAGAAAGCTTCTTTCTCTTTGTTATCGGAGGATATTTCCTTTGGCCCTATTGTCTTCAAAGGGATCCGAAATCTCTGTCCTCAGATCCCACAGAAATAAGGCTAGCAAAGAGATCCACGAAATACACATGTAACTCTGTGAGATGAATTAACAGAACACTAAGCAGTTTCTCAGAAAGCTTCTTTCCAGATTTCATTTGAGGATATTTCCTTTTTCACCATAGCCCTCTATCGGCTTCCAAATATCCCTTTGCCAATTCCACAAGAACTGTCTTAGCGAAAGGCTTCTTGAGGGGAAAGCTGTAACTCTGTGAGATGATTTCACAGAACACAAAGAAGTTTCTCAGAAAGCTTCTTTCTCTTTGTTATTGGAGGATATTTCCTTTGGCCCTATAGTCTGCAAAGGGATCCGAAATATCTCTTCCCAGATTCCACAGAAATAAAGCTAACAAAGAAATCCAGGAAATACAGATGAAACTCTGTGAGTGGAATTCACACATCACAGAGCAGTTTCTCAGAAAGCTTCTTTCCAGATTTCATCTGAGGATATTTCCTTTTTCACCATAGCCCTCAAAGTGCTTCCAAATATCAAATTGCCAATTCCACAAGAACTGTCTTAGCGAAAGGCTTCTTGAGGGGAAAGCTGTAACTCTGTGAGATGATTTCACAGAACACAAAGAAGTTTCTCAGAAAGCTTGTTTCTCTTTTTTATCGGAGGATATTTCATTTGGCCCTATAGTCTTCAAAGGGATCCGAAATATCTGTTCTCAGATTCCACAGAAATAAGGCTAGGAAAGAGATCCACGAAATACACATGTAACTCTGTGAGATGAATTCAAAAAACACTAATCAGTTTCTCAGAAAGCTTCTTTCCAGATTTCGTCTGAGGATATTTCCTTTTTCACCATAGCCCTCTATGGGCTTCCAAATATCACTTTGCCAATTCCACAAGTACTGTCTTAGCGAAAGGCTTCTTGAGGGGAAAGCTGTAACTCTGTGAGATGATTTCACATAACATAAAGAAGTTTCTCAGAAAGCTTCTTTCTCTTTGTTATCGGAGGATATTTCCTTTGGCCCTATAGTCTTCAAAGGGATCCGAAATATCTCTTCTAAGATTCCACACAAATAAGGCTAGCAAAGAGATACACGAAATACAGATGTAACTCTGTGAGTGGAAGTGACACATCACAGCAGTTTCTCAGAAAGCTTCTTTCCAGATTTCATCTGAGGATATTTCCTTTTTCACCATATCCCTCTATGGGCTTCCTAATATCACTTTGCCAATACCATAAGAACTGTCTTAGCGAAAGGCTTCTTGAGGGGAAAGCTGTAACTCTGTGAGATGATTTCACAGAACACAAAGAAGTTTCTCAGAAAGCTTCTTTCTCTTTGTTATCGGAGTATATTTCCTTTGTCCCTGTAGTCTTTAAGGGATCCGAAATATCTGTTCTCAGATTCCACAGAAATAAGGCTAGCAAAGAGATCCACGAAATACACATGTAACTCTGTGAGATGAATTAAGAGAATATTAAGCAGTTTCTCAGAAATCTTCTTTCCAGATTTCATCTGAGGATATTTCCTTTTTCATCATAGCCCTCTAAGGGCTTCCAAATGTCACTTTGCGAATTCCACAAGAATTCTTTTAGCGAAAGGCTTCTTGAGGGGAAAGCTGTAACTCTGTGAGACGATTTCACAGAACACAAAGAAGTTTCTCAGAAAGCTTCTTTCTCTTTGTTATCGGAGGATATTTCCTTTGGCCCTAAAGTCTTCAATGGGATCCGAAATCTCTGTTCTCAGATTCCACAGAAATAAGGCTAGCAAAGAGATCCACGAAATACACATGTAACTCTTTGAGATGAATTAACAGAACACAAAGCAGTTTCTCAGAAAGCTTCTTTCCAGATTTCACCTGAGGATATTTCCTTTATCACCATAGCCCTCTATGGGCTTCCAAATATCACTTTGCCAATTCCACAAGAACTGTCTAAGCAAAAGGCTTCTTGAGGGGAAAGCTGTAACTCTGTGAGTTGATTTCACAGAACACAAAGAAGTTTCTCAGAAAGCATCTTTCTCTTTTTTACCGGAGGATACTTCCTTTGTCCTTGTAGTCTTCAAAGGGATCCGAAATATCTGTTCTCAGATTCCACAGAAATAAGGCTAGCAAAGAGATCCACGAAATACACATGTAACTCTGTGAGTGGAAGTCACACATCACACAGCAGTTTCTCAGAAAGCTTCTTTCCAGATTTCATCTGAGGATATTTCTTTTTTCACCATAGCCGTCTATGGCCTTCCAAATATCACTTTGCCAATTCCACAAGAACTGTCTTAGCCAAAGGCTTCCTGAGAGGAAAGCTGTAACTCTGTGAGATGATTTCACAGAACACAAAGAAGTTTCTCAGGAAGCTTCTTTCTCTTTGTTATCGGAGGATATTTCATTTGGCCCTAAAGTCTTCAAAGGGATCCGAAATCTCCGTTCTCAGATTCCACAGAAACAAGGCTAGCACAGAGATCCACGAAATACAGATGTAACTCTGTGAGTGGAAGTCACACATCACAGAGCAGTTTCTCAGAAAGCTTCTTTCCAGATTTCATCTGAGGATATTTCCTTTTTCACAATAGCCCTCTATCGGCTTCCAAATATCCCTTTGCCAATTCCACAAGAACTATCTTAGCGAAAGGCTTCTTGAGGGGAAAGCTGTAACTCTGTGAGATGATTTCACAAAACACAAAGAAGTTTCTCAGAAAGCTTCTTTCTCTTTGTTATCGGAGGATATTTCCTTTGGCCCTATAGTCTTCAAAGGGATCCGAAATATCTCTTCCCAGATTCCACAGAGATAAGGCTAACAAAGAAATCCCGGAAATACAGATGAAACTCTGTGAGTGGAATTCACACATCACAGAGCAGTTTCTCAAAAAGCTTCTTTCCAGATTTCATCTGAGGATATTTCCTTTTTCACCATAGCCTTCTATGGGCTTCCAAAGATCAAATTGCCAATTCCACAAGAACTGTCTTAGCGAAAGGCTTCTTGAGGGGAAAGCTGTAACTCTGTGAGATGATTTCACAGAACACTAAGAAGTTTTTCAGAAAGATTCTTTCTCTTTGTTATCGGAGGATACTTCCTTTGGCCCTATAGTCTTCAAAGGGATCCGAAATATCTCTTCTCAGATTCCACAGAAATAAGGGTAGCAAAGAGATCCACGAAATACACATGTAACTCTGTGAGTGGAAGTCATACATCACAGAGCAGTTTCTCGGAAAGCTTCTTTCCAGATTTCATCTGAGGATATTTCCTTTTTCACCATAGCCCTCTATGGGCTTCCAAATATCACTTAGCCAATCCAACAAGAACTGTCTTAGCGAAAAGCTTCTTGAGGGGAAAGCTGTAATTCTGTGAGATGATTTCACAGAACACAAAGAAGTTTCTCAGAAAGCTTCTTTCTCTTTGTTATCGGAGTTACATCCCTTGGCCCTAAAGCCTTCAAAAGGATCCGAAATATCTGTTCTCAGATTCCACAGAAATAAGGCTAGCAAAGAGATCCACGAAATACACATGTAACTCTTTGAGATGAATTAACAGAACACTAAGCAGTTTCTCAGAAAGCTTCTTTCCAGATTTCATCTGAGGATATTTCCTTTATCACCATAGCCCTCTATGGGCTTCCAAATATCACTTTGCCAATCCCACAAGAACTGTCTTAGCGAAAGGCTTCTTGAGGGGAAAGCTGTAATTCTGTGAGATGATTTCACAGAACACAAAGAAGTTTCTCAGAAAGCTTCTTTCTCTTTGTTATCGGAGGTACATCCCTTGGCCCTAAAGCCTTCAAAAGGATCCGAAATATCTGTTCTCAGATTCCACAGAAATAAGGCTAGCAAAGAGATCCACGAAATACAGATGTAACTCTCTGAGGTGAATTATCAGAACACTAAGCAGTTTCTCAGAAAGCTTCTTTCCAGATTTCATCTGAGGATATTTCCTTTTTCACCATAACCCTCTATGGGCTTCCAAATATCCCTTTGCCAATTCCACAAGAACTGTCTTAGCGAAAGGCTTCTTGAGGGGAAAGCTGTAACTCTGTAAGATGATTTCACAGAACACAAAGAAGTTTCTCGGAAAGCTTCTTTCTGTTTGTTATCGGAGGATAATTCCTTTGGCCCTATAGTCTTCAAAGGGATCCGAAATATCTCTTCTAAGATTCCACACAAATAAGGCTAGCAAAGAGATACACGAAATACAGACGTAACTCTGTGAGTGGAAGTGACACATCACAGAGCAGTTTCTCAGAAAGCTTCTTTCCAGATTTCATCTGAGGATATTTCCTTTTTCACCATATCCCTCTATGGGCTTCCTAATATCACTTTGCCAATCCCACAAGAACTGTCTTAGCGAAAGGCTTCTTGAGGGGAAAGCTGTAACTCTGTGAGATGATTTCAGAGAACACAAAGAAGTTTCTCAGAAAGCTTCTTTCTCTTTGTTATCGGAGGATATTTCCTTTGGCCCTGTAGTCTTTAAGGGATCCGAAATATCTGTTCTCAGATTCCACAGAAATAAGACTAGCAAAGAGATCCACGAAATACACATGTAACTCTGTGAGATGAATTAACAGAACACTAAGCAGTTTCTCAGAAATCTTCTTTCCAGATTTCTTCTGAGGATATTTGCTTTTTCACCGTAGCCCTCTATGGGCTTCCAAATATCACTTTGACAATTCCACAAGAACGCTCTTAGCGAAAGGCTTCTTGAGGGGAAAGCTGTAACTCTGTGAGATGATTTCACAGAACACAAAGAAGTTTCTCAGAAAGCTTCTTTCTCTTTGTTATCGGAGGATATTTCCTTTGGCCCTATAGTCTTCAAAGGGATCCGAAATATCTGTTCTCAGATTCCACAGAAATAAGGCTAGCAAAGAGATCCACGAAATACAGATGTAACTCTGTGAGTGGAAGTCACACATCACAGAGCAATTTCTCAGAAAGCTTCTTTCCAGATTTCATGTGAGGATATTTCCTTTTTCACCATAGCCGTCTATGGGCTTCCAAATATCACTTTGCCAATTCCACAAGAACTGTCTTAGCGAAAGGCTTCTTGAGGGGAAAGCTGTAACTCTGTGAGATGATTTCACAGAACACAAAGAAGTTTCTCAGAAATCTTCTTTCTCTTTGTTTTCGGAGGATATTTCCTTGGCCCTATAGCCTTCAAAGGTATCCGAATTATCTGTTCTCAGATTCCACAGTAAAAAGGCTAGCAAAGAGATCCAAGAAATACAGATGTAACTCTCTGAGGTGAATTATCAGAACACTAAGCAGTTTCTCAGAAAGCTTCTTTCCAGATTTCATCTGAGGATATTTCCTTTTTCACCTTTGCCCTCTATGGGCTTCCAAATATCCCTTTGCCAATTCCACAAGAACTGTCTTAGCGAAAGGCTTCTTGAGGGGAAAGCTGTAACTCTGTGAGATGATTTCACAGAACACAAAGAAGTTTCTCAGAAAGCTTCTTTCTCTTTGTTATCGAGGATATTTCCTTTGGCCCTATAGTCTTCAAAGGGATCCGAAATATCTGTTCTCAGATTCCACAGAAATAAGGCTAGCAAAGAGATCCACGAAATACAGATGTAACTCTGTGAGTGGAAGTCACACATCACAGAGCAATTTCTCAGAAAGCTTCTTTCCAGATTTCATGTGAGGATATTTCCTTTTTCACCATAGCCGTCTATGGGCTTCCAAATATCACTTTGCCAATTCCACAAGAACTGTCTTAGCGAAAGGCTTCTTGAGGGGAAAGCTGTAACTCTGTGAGATGATTTCACAGAACACAAAGAAGTTTCTCAGAAATCTTCTTTCTCTTTGTTTTCGGAGGATATTTCCTTGGCCCTATAGCCTTCAAAGGTATCCGAATTATCTGTTCTCAGATTCCACAGTAAAAAGGCTAGCAAAGAGATCCAAGAAATACAGATGTAACTCTCTGAGGTGAATTATCAGAACACTAAGCAGTTTCTCAGAAAGCTTCTTTCCAGATTTCATCTGAGGATATTTCCTTTTTCACCTTTGCCCTCTATGGGCTTCCAAATATCCCTTTGCCAATTCCACAAGAACTGTCTTAGCGAAAGGCTTCTTGAGGGGAAAGCTGTAACTCTGTGAGATGATTTCACAGAACACAAAGAAGTTTCTCAGAAAGCTTCTTTCTCTTTGTTATCGGAATATATTTCCTTTGGCCCTATAGTCTTCAAAGGGGTCCGAAATATCTGTTCTCAGATTTCACAGAAATAAGGCTAACAAAGAAATTCAGGAAATGAAGATGAAACTCTGTGAGTGGAATTCACACATCACAGAGCAGTTTCTCAGAAAGCTTCTTTCCAGATTTCATCTGAGGATATTTCCTTTTTCACCATAGCCGTCTATGGGTTTCCAAATATCACTTTGCCAATTCCACAAGAACTGTCTTAGCGAAAGGCTTCTTGAGGGGAAAGCTGTAACTCTGTGCGATGATGTCACAGAACACAAAGAAGTTTCTCAGAAAGCTTCTTACCCTTTGTTATCGGAGGATATTTCCTTTGGCCCTATAGTCTTCAAAGGGATCCGAAATATCTCTTCTCAGAATCCACAGAAATAAGGCTAGCAAGGAAATCCAAGAAATACAGATGTCACACTGTGAGTGGAAGTCAAACATCACAGAGCAGTTTCTCAGAAGCTTCTTTCCAGATTTCATCTGAGGATATTTCCTTTTTCACCATAGCCCTCTATGGGCTTCCAAATATCACTTTGAAAATTCCACAAGATCTGTCTTAGCGAAAGGCTTCTTGAGGGCAAAGCTGTAACTCTGTGAGATGATTTCACAGAACACAAAGAAGTTTCTCAGAAAGCTTCTTTCTCTTTGTTATCGGAGGTACATCCCTTGGCCCTAAATCCTTCAAAAGGATCCGAAATATCTGTTCTCAGATTCCACAGAAATAAGGCTAGCAAAGAGATCCACGAAATACAGATGTAACTCTCTGAGGTGAATTATCAGAACACTAAGCAGTTTCTCAGAAAGCTTCTTTCCAGATTTCATCTGAGGATATTTCCTTTTTCACCATAGCCCTCTATGGGCTTCCAAATATCCCTTTGCCAATTCCACAAGAACTGTCTTAGCGAAAGGCTTCTTGAGGGGAAAGCTGTAACTCTGTGACATGATTTCACAGAACACAAGGAAGTTTCTCAGAAAGCTTCTTTGTCTTTGTTATCGGAATATATTTCCTTTGGCCCTATAGTCTTCAAAGGGATCCGAAATATCTGTTCTCAGATTTCACAGAAATAAGGCTAACAAAGAAATTCAGGAAATGAAGATGAAACTCTGTGAGTGGAACTCACACATCACAGAGCAGTTTCTCAGAAAGCTTCTTTCCAGATTTCATCTGAGGATATTTCCTTTTTCACCATAGCCGTCTATGGGTTTCCAAATATCACTTTGCCAATTCCACAAGAACTGTCTTAGCGAAAGGCTTCTTGAGGGGAAAGCTGTAACTCTGTGCGATTATGTCACAGAACACAAAGAAGTTTCTCAGAAAGCTTCTTACCCTTTGTTATCGGAGGATATTTCCTTTGGCCCTATAGTCTTCAAAGGGATCCGAAATATCTCTTCTCAGAATCCACAGAAATAAGGCTAGCAAGGAAATCCAAGAAATACAGATGTCACACTGTGAGTGGAAGTCAAACATCACAGAGCAGTTTCTCAGAAAGCTTCTTTCCAGATTTCATCTGAGGATATTTCCTTTTTCACCATAGCCCTCTATGGGCTTCCAAATACCACTTTGCCAATTCCACAAGATCTCTCTTAGCGAAAGGCTTCTTGAGGGCAAAGCTGTAACTCTGTGAGATGATTTCACAGAACACAAAGAAGTTTCTCAGAAAGCTTCTTTCTCTTTGTTATCGGAGGTACATCCCTTGGCCCTAAAACCTTCAAAAGGATCCGAAATATCTGTTCTCAGATACCACAGAAATAAGGCTAGCAAAGAGATCCACGAAATACAGATGTAACACTCTGAGGTGAATTATCAGAACACTAAGCAGTTTCTCAGAAAGCTTCTTTCCAGATTTCATCTGAGGATATTTCCTTTTTCACCATAACCCTCTATGGGCTTCCAAATATCCCTTTGCCAATTCCACAAGAACTGTCTTAGCGAAAGGCTTCTTGAGGGGAAAGCTGTAACTCTGTAAGATGATTTCACAGAACACAAAGAAGTTTCTCAGAAAGCTTCTTTCTCTTTGTTATCGGAGGATAATTCCTTTGGCCCTATAGTCTTCAAAGGGATCCGAAATATCTCTTCTAAGATTCCACACAAATAAGGCTAGCAAAGAGATACACGAAATACAGATGTAACTCTGTGAGTGGAAGTGACACATCACAGAGCAGTTTCTCAGAAAGCTTCTTTCCAGATTTCATCTGAGGATATTTCCTTTTTCACCATATCCCTCTATGGGCTTCCTAATATCACTTTGCCAATCCCACAAGAACTGTCTTAGCGAAAGGCTTCTTGAGGGGAAAGCTGTAACTCTGTGAGATGATTTCAGAGAACACAAAGAAGTTTCTCAGAAAGCTTCTTTCTCTTTGTTATCGGAGGATATTTCCTTTGGCCCTGTAGTCTTTAAGGGATCCGAAATATCTGTTCTCAGATTCCACAGAAATAAGACTAGCAAAGAGATCCACGAAATACACATGTAACTCTGTGAGATGAATTAACAGAACACTAAGCAGTTTCTCAGAAATCTTCTTTCCAGATTTCTTCTGAGGATATTTGCTTTTTCACCGTAGCCCTCTATGGGCTTCCAAATATCACTTTGACAATTCCACAAGAACGCTCTTAGCGAAAGGCTTCTTGAGGGGAAAGCTGTAACTCTGTGAGATGATTTCACAGAACACAAAGAAGTTTCTCAGAAAGCTTCTTTCTCTTTGTTATCGGAGGATATTTCCTTTGGCCCTATAGTCTTCAAAGGGATCCGAAATATCTGTTCTCAGATTCCACAGAAATAAGGCTAGCAAAGAGATCCACGAAATACAGATGTAACTCTGTGAGTGGAAGTCACACATCACAGAGCAATTTCTCAGAAAGCTTCTTTCCAGATTTCATGTGAGGATATTTCCTTTTTCACCATAGCCCTCTATGGGCTTCCAAATATCACTTTGCCAATTCCACAAGAACTGTCTTAGCGAAAGGCTTCTTGAGGGGAAAGCTGTAACTCTGTGAGATGATTTCACAGAACACAAAGAAGTTTCTCAGAAATCTTCTTTCTCTTTGTTTTCGGAGGATATTTCCTTGGCCCTATAGCCTTCAAAGGTATCCGAATTATCTGTTCTCAGATTCCACAGTAAAAAGGCTAGCACAGAGATCCAAGAAATACAGATGTAACTCTCTGAGGTGAATTATCAGAACACTAAGCAGTTTCTCAGAAAGCTTCTTTCCAGATTTCATCTGAGGATATTTCCTTTTTCACCATAACCCTCTATGGGCTTCCAAATATCCCTTTGCCAATTCCACAAGAAGTGTCTTAGCGAAAGGCTTCTTGAGGGGAAAGCTGTAACTCTGTGAGATGATTTCACAGAACACAAAGAAGTTTCTCAGAAAGCTTCTTTCTCTTTGTTATCGGAATATATTTCCTTTGGCCCTATAGTCTTCAAAGGGATCCGAAATATCTGTTCTCAGATTTCACAGAAATAAGGCTAACAAAGAAATTCAGGAAATGAAGATGAAACTCTGTGAGTGGAATTCACACATCACAGAGCAGTTTCTCAGAAAGCTTCTTTCCAGATTTCATCTGAGGATATTTCCTTTTTCACCATAGCCCTCTATGGGTTTCCAAATATCACTTTGCCAATTCCACAAGAACTGTCTTAGCGAAAGGCTTCTTGAGGGGAAAGCTGTAACTCTGTGCGATGATGTCACAGAACACAAAGAAGTTTCTCAGAAAGCTTCTTTCCCTTTGTTATCGGAGGATATTTCCTTTGGCCCTATAGTCTTCAAAGGGATCCGAAATATCTCTTCTCAGAATCCACAGAAATAAGGCTAGCAAGGAAATCCAAGAAATACAGATGTCACACTGTGAGTGGAAGTCAAACATCACAGAGCAGTTTCTCAGAAAGCTTCTTTCCAGATTTCATCTGAGGATATTTCCTTTTTCACCATAGCCCTCTATGGGCTTCCAAATACCACTTTGCCAATTCCACAAGATCTGTCTTAGCGAAAGGCTTCTTGAGGGCAAAGCTGTAACTCTGTGAGATGATTTCACAGAACACAAAGAAGTTTCTCAGAAAGCTTCTTTCTCTTTGTTATCGGAGGATATGTCCTTTGGCCCTATAGTCTTCAAAGGGATCCGAAATATCTGTTCTCAGATTCCACAGAAACAAGGCTAGCACAGAGATCCACGAAATACAGATGTAACTCTGTGAGTGGAAGTCACACATCACAGAGCAGTTTCTCAGAAAGCTTCTTTCCAGATTTCATCTGAGGATATTTCCTTTTTCACCATAGCCGTCTATGGGATTCCAAATATCACTTTGCCAATTACAGAAGAACTGTCTTAGCGAAAGGCTTCTTGAGGGGAAAGCTGTAACTCTGTGAGATGATTTCACAGAACACAAAGAAGTTTCTCAGAAAGCTTCTTTCTCTTTGTTATCGGAGGATATTTCCTTGGCCCTATAGTCTTCAAAGGGATCCGAATTATCTGTTCTCAGATTCCACAGAAAAAAGGCTAGCAAAGAGATCCACGAAATACAGATGTAACTCTCTGAGGTGAATTATCAGAACACTAAGCAGTTTCTCAGAAAGCTTCTTTCCAGATTTCATCTGAGGATATTTCCGTTTTCACCATAGCCCTCTATGGGTTTCCAAATATATCTTTGCCAATTCCACAAGATCTGTCTTAGCGAAAGGCTTCTTGAAGGGAAAGCTGTAACTCCGTGTGATGATTTCACAGAACACAAAGAAGTTTCTCAGAAAGCTTCTTTCTCTTTGTTATCGGAGGATATTTCCTTTGGCCCTATAGTCTTCAAAGGGATCCGAAATATCTATTCTCAGATTCCACAGAAATAAGGCTAGCAAAGAAATCCTCGAAATACAGATGTAACTCTGTGAGTGGAAGTCACACATCACAGAGCAGTTTCTCAGAAAGATTCTTTCCAGATTTCATCTGAGGATATTTCCTTTTCACCATAGCCCTCTAAGGGCTTCCAAATATCACTTTGCCAATTCCACAAGAACTGTCTTAGCGAAAGGCTTCTTGAGGGGACATCTGTAACTCTGTGAGATGATTTCACAGAACACAAAGAAGTTTCTCAGAAAGCTTCTATCTCTTTGTTATCAGAGAATATTTCCTTTGGCCCTATAGTCTTCAAAGGGATCCGAATTATCTGTTCTGAGATTCCACAGAAATAAGGCTAGCAAAGAGATGCACGAAATACAGATGTAACTCTGTGAGTGGAAGTCACACATCACAGAGCAGTTTCTCAGAAAGCTTCTTTCCAGATTTCATCTGAGGATATTTCCTTTTTCACCATAGCCCTCTATGGACTTCCAAACACCACTTTGCCAATTCCACAAGATCTGTCTTAGCGAAAGGCTTCTTGAGGGGAAAGCTGTAACTCTGTGAGATGATTTCACAGAACACAAAGAAGTTTCTCAGAAAGCTTCTTTCTCTTTGTTTTCGGAGGATATTTCCTTGGCCCTATATTCTTCAAAGGTATCCGAAATATCTGTTCTCAGATTCCACAGAAAAACGGCTAGCAAAGAGATCCACGAAATACACATGTAACTCTCTGAGGAGAATTATCAGAACACTAAGCAGTTTCTCAGAAAGCTTCTTTCCAGATTTCATCTGAGGATATTTCCTTTTTCACCATTGCCCTCTATGGGCTTCCAAATATCCCTTTGCCAATTCCACAAGAACTGTCTTAGCGAAAGGCTTCTTGAGCGGAAAGCTGTATCTCTGTAAGATGATTTCACAGAACACAAAGAAGTTTCTCAGAAAGCTTCTTTCTCTTTGTTATCGGAATATATTTCCTTTGGCCCTATAGTCTTCAAAGGGATCCGAAATATCTGTTCTCAGATTTCACAGAAATAATGCTAACAAAGAAATTCAGGAAATAAAGATGAAACTCTGTGAGTGGAATTCACACATCACAGAGCAGTTTCTCAGAAACCTTCTTTCCAGATTTCATCTGAGGATATTTCCTTTTTCACCATAGCCCTCTATGGGTTTCCAAATATCACTTTGCCAATTCCACAAGAACTGTCTTAGCGAAAGGCTTCTTGAGGGGAAAGCTGTAACTCTGTGCGATGATGTCACAGAACACAAAGAAGTTTCTCAGAAAGCTTCTTTCCCTTTGTTATCGGAGGATATTTCCTTTGGCCCTATATTCTTCAAAGGGATACGAAATATCTCTTCTCAGAATCCACAGAAATAAGGCTAGCAAGGAAATCCAAGAAATACAGATGTCACAGTGTGAGTGGAAGTCACACATCACAGAGCAGTTTCTCAGAAAGCTTCTTTCCAGATTTCATCTGAGGATATTTCCTTTTTCACCATAGCCCTCTATGGGCTTCCAAATACCACTTTTCCAATTCCACAAGATCTGTCTTAGCGAAAGGCTTCTTGAGGGCAAAGCTGTAACTCTGTGAGATGATTTCACAGAACACAAAGAAGTTTCTCAGAAAGCTTCTTTCTCTTTGTTATCGGAGGATATTTCCTTTGGCCCTATAGTCTTCAAAGGGATCCGAAATATCTGTTCTCAGATTCCACAGAAACAAGGCTAGCACAGAGATCCACGAAATACAGATGTAACTCTGTGAGTGGAAGTCACACATCACAGAGCAGTTTCTCAGAAAGCTTCTTTCCAGATTTCATCTGAGGATATTTCCTTTTTCACCATAGCCCTCTAAGGGCTTCCAAATATCACTTTGCCAATTCCACAAGAACTGTCTTAGCGAAAGGCTTCTTGAGGGGAAAGCTGTAACTCTGTGAGATGATTTCACAGAACAGAAAGAAGTTTCTCAGAAAGCTTCTTTCTCTTTGTTATCGGAGGATATTTCCTTTGGCCCTATAGTCTTCAAAGGGATCCGAAATATCTGTTCTCAGATTCCACAGAAATAAGGCTAGCAAAGATATCCACGAAATACAGATGTAACTCTGTGAGTGGAAGTCACACATCACAGAGCAATTTCTCAGAAAGCTTCTTTCCAGATTTCATCTGAGGATATTTCCTTTTTCACCATAGCCGTCTATGGGCTTCCAAATATCACTTTGCCAATTCCACAAGAACTGTCTTAGCGAAAGGCTTCTTGAGGGGAAAGCTGTAACTCTGTGAGATGATTTCACAGAACACAAAGAAGTTTCTCAGAAAGCTTCTTTCTCTTTGTTTTCGGAGGATATTTCCTTGGCCCTATATTCTTCAAAGGTATCCGAATTATCTGTTCTCAGATTCCACAGAAAAACGGCTAGCAAAGAGATCCACGAAATACACATGTAACTCTCTGAGGTGAATTATCAAAACACTAAGCAGTTTCTCAGAAAGCTTCTTTCCAGATTTCATCTGAGGATATTTCCTTTTTCACCATAGCCCTCTATGGGCTTCCAAATATCCCTTTGCCAATTCCACAATAACTGTCTTAGCGAAAGGCTTCTTGAGGGGAAAGCTGTAACTCTGTAAGATGATTTCACAGAACACAAAGAAGTTTCTCAGAAAGCTTCTTTCTCTTTGTTATCGGAATATATTTCCTTTGGCCCTATAGTCTTCAAAGGGATCCGAAATATCTGTTCTCAGATTTCTCAGAAATAAGGCTAACAAAGAAATTCAGGAAATAAAGATGAAACTCTGTGAGTGGAATTCACACATCACAGAGCAGTTTCTCAGAAAGCTTCTTTCCAGATTTTATCTGAGGATATTTCCTTTTTCACCATAGCCCTCTATGGGTCCAAATATCACTTTGCCAATTCCACAAGAACTGTCTTAGCGAAAGGCTTCTTGAGGGGAAAGCTGTAACTCTGTGCGATGATGTCACAGAACACAAAGAAGTTTCTCAGAAAGCTTCTTTCCCTTTGTTATCGGAGGATATTTCCTTTGGCCCTATAGTCTTCAAAGGGATCCGAAATATCTCTTCTCAGAATCCACAGAAATAAGGCTAGCAAGGAAATCCAAGAAATACAGATGTCACAGTGTGAGTGGAAGTCACACATCACAGAGCAGTTTCTCAGAAAGCTTCTTTCCAGATTTCATCTGAGGATATTTCCTTTTTCACCATAGCCCTCTATGGGCTTCCAAATACCACTTTTCCAATTCCACAAGATCTGTCTTAGCGAAAGGCTTCTTGAGGGCAAAGCTGTAACTCTGTGAGATGATTTCACAGAACACAAAGAAGTTTCTCAGAAAGCTTCTTTCTCTTTGTTATCGGAGGATATTTCCTTTGGCCCTATAGTCTTCAAAGGGATCCGAAATATCTGTTCTCAGATTCCACAGAAACAAGGCTAGCACAGAGATCCACGAAATACAGATGTAACTCTGTGAGTGGAAGTCACACATCACAGAGCAGTTTCTCAGAAAGCTTCTTTCCAGATTTCATCTGAGGATATTTCCTTTTTCACCATAGCCCTCTAAGGGCTTCCAAATATCACTTTGCCAATTCCACAAGAACTGTCTTATTGAAAGGCTTCTTGAGGGGAAAGCTGTAACTCTGTGAGATGATTTCACAGAACACAAAGAAGTTTCTCAGAAAGCTTCTTTCTCTTTGTTATCGGAGGATATTTCCTTTGGCCCTATAGTCTTCAAAGGGATCCGAAATATCTCTTCCCAGATTCCACAGAAATAAGGCTAGCAAAGATATCCACGAAATACAGATGTAACTCTCTGAGGTGAATTATCAGAACACTAAGCAGTTTCTCAGAAAGCTTCTTTCCAGATTTCATCTGAGGATATTTCCTTTTTCACCATAACCCTCTATGGGCTTCCAAATATCCCTTTGCCAATTCCACAAGAACTGTCTTAGCGAAAGGCTTCTTGAGGGGAAAGCTGTAACTCTGTAAGATTATTTCACAGAACACAAAGAAGTTTCTCAGAAAGCTTCTTTCTCTTTGTTATCGGAGGATAATTCCTTTGGTCCTATAGTCTTCAAAGGGATCCGAAATATCTCTTCTAAGATTCCACACAAATAAGGCTAGCAAAGAGATACACGAAATACAGATGTAACTCTGTGAGTGGAAGTGACACATCACAGAGCAGTTTCTCAGAAAGCTTCTTTCCAGATTTCATCTGAGGATATTTCCTTTTTCACCATATCCCTCTATGGGCTTCCTAATATCACTTTGCCAATCCCACAAGAACTGTCTTAGCGAAAGGCTTCTTGAGGGGAAAGCTGTAACTCTGTGAGATGATTTCAGAGAACACAAAGAAGTTTCTCAGAAAGCTTCTTTCTCTTTGTTATCGGAGGATATTTCCTTTGGCCCTGTAGTCTTTAAGGGATCCGAAATATCTGTTCTCAGATTCCACAGAAATAAGACTAGCAAAGAGATCCACGAAATACACATGTAACTCTGTGAGATGAATTAACAGAACACTAAGCAGTTTCTCAGAAACTTCTTTCCAGATTTCTTCTGAGGATATTTCCTTTTTCACCGTAGCCCTCTATGGGCTTCCAAATATCACTTTGCCTATTCCACAAGAACTGTCTTAGCGAAAGGCTTCTTGAGGGGAAAGCTGTAACTCTGTGAGATGATTTCACAGAACACAAAGAAGTTTCTCAGAAAGCTTCTTTCTCTTTGTTATCGGAGGATATTTCCTTTGGCCCTATAGTCTTCAAAGGGATCCGAAATATCTGTTCTCAGATTCCACAGAAATAAGGCTAGCAAAGAGATCCACGAAATACAGATGTAACTCTGTGAGTGGAAGTCACACATCACAGAGCAATTTCTCAGAAAGCTTCTTTCCAGATTTCATCTGAGGATATTTCCTTTTTCACCATAGCCGTCTATGGGCTTCCAAATATCACTTTGCCAATTCCACAAGAACTGTCTTAGCGAAAGGCTTCTTGAGGGGAAAGCTGTAACTCTGTCAGATGATTTCACAGAACACAAAGAAGTTTCTCAGAAAGCTTCTTTCTCTTTGTTTTCGGAGGATATTTCCTTGGCCCTATAGTCTTCAAAGGTATCCGAATTATCTGTTCTCAGATTCCACAGAAAAAAGGCTAGCAAAGAGATCCACGAAATACAGATGTAACTCTCTGAGGTGAATTATCAGAACACTAAGCAGTTTCTCAGAAAGCTTCTTTCCAGATTTCATCTGAGGATATTTCCTTTTTCACCATAGCCCTCTATGGGTTTCCAAATATGACTTTGCCAATTCCACAAGAACTGTCTTAGTGAAAGGCTTCTTGAGGGGAAAGCTGTAACTCTGTGCGATGATG
The DNA here is from genome assembly GCF_043159975.1 of Macaca nemestrina. Taxonomy (NCBI): domain Eukaryota; kingdom Metazoa; phylum Chordata; class Mammalia; order Primates; family Cercopithecidae; genus Macaca; species Macaca nemestrina. Next base: position 62,397,444 of record NC_092140.1, read on the forward strand.
TCACAGAACACAAAGAAGTTTCTCAGAAAGCTTCTTTCCCTTTGTTATCGGAGGATATTTCCTTTGGCCCTATTTTCTTCAAAGGGATCCGAAATATCTCTTCTCAGAATCCACAGAAATAAGGCTAGCAAGGAAATCCAAGAAATACAGATGTCACACTGTGAGTGGAAGTCACACATCACAGAGCAGTTTCTCAGAAAGCTTCTTTCCAGATTTCATCTGAGGATATTTCCTTTTTCACCATAGCCCTCTAGGGGCTTCCAAATACCACTTTTCCAATTCCACAAGATCAGTCTTAGCGAAAGGCTTCTTGAGGGCAAAGCTGTAACTCTGTGAGATGATTTCACAGAACACAAAGAAGTTTCTCAGAAAGCTTCTTTCTCTTTGTTATCGGAGGATATTTCCTTTGGCCCTATAGTCTTCAAAGGGATCCGAAATATCTGTTCTCAGATTCCACAGAAACAAGGCTAGCACAGAGATCCACGAAATACAGTTGTAACTCTGTGAGTGGAAGTCACACATCACAGAGCAGTTTCTCAGAAAGCTTCTTTCCAGATTTCATCTGAGGATATTTCCTTTTTCACCATAGCCCTCTAAGGGCTTCCAATATATCACTTTGCCAATTCCACAAGAACTGTCTTAGCGAAAGGCTTCTTGAGGGGAAAGCTGTAACTTTGTGAGATGATTTCACAGAACACAAAGAAGTTTCTCAGAAAGCTTCTTTCTCTTTGTTATCGGATGATATTTCCTTTGGCCCTATAGTCTTCAAAGGGATCCGAAATATCTGTTCTCAGATTCCACAGAAATAAGGCTAGCAAAGAGATCCACGAAATACAGATGTAACTCTGTGAGTGGAAGTCACACATCACAGAGCAATTTCTCAGAAAGCTTCTTTCCAGATTTCATCTGAGGATATTTCCTTTTTCACCATAGCCGTCTATGGGCTTCCAAATATCACTTTGCCAATTCCACAAGAACTGTCTTAGCGAAAGGCTTCTTGAGGGGAAAGCTGTAACTCTGTGAGATGATTTCACAGAACACAAAGAAGTTTCTCAGAAAGCTTCTTTCTCTTTGTTATCGGAGGTACATCCCTTGGCCCTAAAGCCTTCAAAAGGATCCGAAATATCTGTTCTCAGATTCCACAGAAATAAGGCTAGCAAAGAGATCCACGAAATACAGATGTAACTCTGTGAGTGGAAGTCACACATCACAGAGCAGTTTCTCAGAAAGCTTCTTTCCAGATTTCATCTGAGGATATTTCCTTTTTCACCATAGCCGTCTATGGGCTTGCAAATATCACCTTGCCAATTCCACAAGTACTGTCTTAGCGAAAGGCTTCTTGAGGGTAAAGCTGTAACTCTGTGAGATGATTTCACATAACATAAAGAAGTTTCTCAGAAAGCTTCTTTCTCTTTGTTATCGGAGGATAATTCCTTTGGCCCTATAGTCTTCAAAGGGATCCGAAATATCTCTTCTAAGATTCCACACAAATAAGGCTAGCAAAGAGATACACGAAATACAGATGTAACTCTGTGAGTGGAAGTGACACATGACAGAGCAGTTTCTCAGAAAGCTTCTTTCCAGATTTCATCTGAGGATATTTCCTTTTTCACCATATCCCTCTATGGGCTTCCTAATATCACTTTGCCAATCCCACAAGAACTGTCTTAGCGAAAGGCTTCTTGAGGGGAAAGCTGTAACTCTGTGAGATGATTTCAGAGAACACAAAGAAGTTTCTCAGAAAGCTTCTTTCTCTTTGTTATTGGAGGATATTTCCTTTGGCCCTGTAGTCTTTAAGGGATCCGAAATATCTGTTCTCAGATTCCACAGAAATAAGACTAGCAAAGAGATCCACGAAATACACATGTAACTCTGTGAGATGAATTAACAGAACACTAAGCAGTTTCTCAGAAATCTTCTTTCCAGATTTCTTCGGAGGATATTTGCTTTTTCACCGTAGCCCTCTATGGGCTTCCAAATATCACTTTGACAATTCCACAAGAACGCTCTTAGCGAAAGGCTTCTTGAGGGGAAAGCTGTAACTCTGTGAGAGGATTTCACAGAACACAAAGAAGTTTCTCAGAAAGCTTCTTTCTCTTTGTTATCGGAGGATATTTCCTTTGGCCCTATAGTCTTCAAAGGGATCCGAAATATCTGTTCTCAGATTCCACAGAAATAAGGCTAGCAAAGAGATCCACGAAATACAGATGTAACTCTGTGAGTGGAAGTCACACATCAGAGAGCAATTTCTCATAAAGCTTCTTTCCAGATTTCATGTGAGGATATTTCCTTTTTCACCATAGCCGTCTATGGGCTTCCAAATATCACTTTGCCAATTCCACAAGAACTGTCTTAGCGAAAGGCTTCTTGAGGGGAAAGCTGTAACTCTGTGAGATGATTTCACAGAACAAAAAGAAGTTTCTCAGAAATCTTCTTTCTCTTTGTTTTCGGAGGATATTTCCTTGGCCCTATAGCCTTCAAAGGTATCCGAATTATCTGTTCTCAGATTCCACAGTAAAAAGGCTAGCAAAGAGATCCAAGAAATACAGATGTAACTCTCTGAGGTGAATTATCAGAACACTAAGCAGTTTCTCAGAAAGCTTCTTTCCAGATTTCATCTGAGGATATTTCCTTTTTCACCTTTGCCCTCTATGGGCTTCCAAATATCCCTTTGCCAATTCCACAAGAACTGTCTTAGCGAAAGGCTTCTTGAGGGGAAAGCTGTAAATCTGTGAGATGATTTCACAGAACACAAAGAAGTTTCTCAGAAAGCTTCTTTCTCTTTGTTATCGGAATATATTTCCTTTGGCCCTATAGTCTTCAAAGGGATCCGAAATATCTGTTGTCAGATTTCACAGAAATAAGGCTAACAAAGAAATTCAGGAAATGAAGATGAAACTCTGTGAGTGGAATTCACACATCACAGAGCAGTTTCTCAGAAAGCTTCTTTCCAGATTTCATCTGAGGATATTTCCTTTTTCACCATAGCCCTCTATGGGTTTCCAAATATCACTTTGCCAATTCCACAAGAACTGTCTTAGCGAAAGGCTTCTTGAGGGGAAAGCTGTAACTCTGTGCGATGATGTCACAGAACACAAAGAAGTTTCTCAGAAAGCTCCTTTCCCTTTGTTATCGGAGGATATTTCCTTTGGCCCTATAGTCTTCAAAGGGATCCGAAATATCTCTTCTCAGAATCCACAGAAATAAGGCTAGCAAGGAAATCCAAGAAATACAGATGTCACACTGTGAGTGGAAGTCACACATCACAGAGCAGTTTCTCAGAAAGCTTCTTTCCAGATTTCATCTGAGGATATTTTCTTTTTCACCATAGCCCTCTATGGGCTTCCAAATACCACTTTGCCAATTCCACAAGATCTGTCTTAGCGAAAGGCTTCTTGAGGGCAAAGCTGTAACTCTGTGAGATGATTTCACAGAACACAAAGAAGTTTCTCAGAAAGCTTCTTTCTCTTTGTTATCGGAGGATATTTCCTTGGCCCTATAGTCATCGAAGGGATCCGAATCATCTGTTCTCAGATTCCACAGAAAAAAGGCTAGCAAAGAGATCCACGAAATACAGATATAACTCTCTGAGGTGAATTATCAGAACACTAAGCATTTCCTCAGAAAGCTTCTTTCCAGATTTCATCTGAGGATATTTCCTTTTTCACCATAACCCTCTATGGGCTTCCAAATATCCCTGTGCCAATTCCACAAGATCTGTCTTAGCGAAAGGCTTCTTGAGGGGAAAGCTGTAACTCTGTGAGATGATTTCACAGAACACAAAGAAGTTTCTCAGAAAGCTTCTTTCTCTTTGTTATCGGAGGATATTTCCTTTGGCCCTATAGTCTTCGAAGGGATCCGAAATATCTGTTCTCAGATTCCACAGAAATAAGGCTAGCAAAGATATGCACGAAATACAGATGTAACTCTGTGAGTGGAAGTCACACATCAAAGAGCAGTTTCTCAGAAAGCTTCTTTCCAGATTTCATCTGAGGATATTTCCTTTTTCACCATAGCCCTCTATGGGCTTCCAAATATCCCTTTGCCAATTCCACAAGAACTGTCTTAGCGAAAGGCTTCTTGAGGGGAAAGCTGTAACTCTGTGAGATGATTTCACAGAACACAAAGAAGTTTCTCAGAAAGCTTCTTTCTCTTTGTTATCGGAGGATATTTCCTTTGGCCCTATAGTCTTCAAAGGGATCCGAAATATCTCTTCCCAGATTCCACAGAAATAAGGCTAACAAAGAAATCCCGGAAATACAGATGAAACTCTGTGAGTGGAATTCACACATCACAGAGCAGTTTCTCAAAAAGCTTCTTTCCAGATTTCATCTGAGGATATTTCCTTTTTCACCATAGCCCTCTATGGGCTTCCAAATATCAAATTGCCAATTCCACAAGAACTGTCTTAGCGAAAGGCTTCTTGAGGGGAAAGCTGTAACTCTGTGAGATGATTTCACAGAACACAAAGAAGTTTCTCAGAAAGCTTCTTTCTCTTTGTTATCGGAGGTACATCCCTTGGCCCTAAAGCCTTCAAAAGGATCCGAAATATCTGTTCTCAGATTCCACAGAAATAAGGCTAGCAAAGAGATCCACGAAATACAGATGTAACTCTGTGAGTGGAAGTCACACATCACAGAGCAGTTTCTCAGAAAGCTTCTTTCCAGATTTCATCTGAGGATATTTCCTTTTTCACCATAGCCCTCTATGGGCTTCCAAATATCACTTTGCCAATTCCACAAGTACTGTCTTAGCGAAAGGCTTCTTGAGGGTAAAGCTGTAACTCTGTGAGATGATTTCACATAACATAAAGAAGTTTCTCAGAAAGCTTCTTTCTCTTTGTTATCGGAAGATAATTCCTTTGGCCCTATAGTCTTCAAAGGGATCCGAAATATCTCTTCTAAGATTCCACACAAATAAGGCTAGCAAAGAGATACACGAAATACAGATGTAACTCTGTGAGTGGAAGTGACATATGACAGAGCAGTTTCTCAGAAAGCTTCTTTCCAGATTTCATCTGAGGATATTTCCTTTTTCACCATATCCCTCTATGGGCTTCCTAATATCACTTTGCCAATCCCACAAGAACTGTCTTAGCGAAAGGCTTCTTGACGGGAAAGCTGTAACTCTGTGAGATGATTTCAGAGAACACAAAGAAGTATCTCAGAAAGCTTCTTTCTCTTTGTTATCGGAGGATATTTCCTTTGGCCCTATAGTCTTCAAAGGGATCCGAAATATCTGTTCTCAGATTCCACAGAAATAAGACTAGCAAAGAGATCCACGAAATACAAATGTAACTCTGTGAATGGAAGTCACACATCACAGAGCAGTATCTCAGAAAGCTTCTTTCCAGATTTGATCTGAGGATATTTCCTTTTTCACCGTAGCCCTCTATCGGCTTCCAAATATCCCTTTGCCAATTCCACAAGAACTGTCTTAGCGAAAGGCTTCTTGAGGGGAAAGCTGTAACTCTGTGAGATGATTTCACAGAACAGAAGGAAGTTTCTCAGAAAGCTTCTTTCTCTTTGTTATCGGAGGATATTTCCTTTGGCCCTATAGTCTTCAAAGGGATCCGAAATATCTCTTCCCAGATTCCACAGAAATAAGGCTAACAAAGAAATCCCGGAAATACAGATGAAACTCTGTGAGTGGAATTCACACATCACAGAGCAGTTTCTCAAAAAGCTTCTTTCCAGATTTCATCTGAGGATATTTCCTTTTTCACCATAGCCCTCTATGGGCTTCCAAATATCAAATTTCCAATTCCACAAGAACTGTCTTAGCGAAAGGCTTCTTGAGGGGAAAGCTGTAACTCTGTGAGATGATTTCACAGAACACAAAGAAGTTTCTCAGAAAGCTTCTTTCTCTTTGCTATCGGAGGATATTTCCTTTGGCCCTATAGTCTTCAAAGGGATCCGAAATATCTCTTCTCAGATTCCACAGAAATAAGGGTATCAAAGAGATCCACGAAATACACATGTAACTCTGTGAGTGGAAGTCATACATCACAGAGCAGTTTCTCGGAAAGCTTCTTTCCAGATTTCCTCTGAGGATATTTCCTTTTTCACCATAGCCCTCTATGGGCTTCCAAATATCACTTAGCCAATCCAACAAGAACTGTCTTAGCGAAAGGCTTCTTGAGGGGAAAGCTGTAATTCTGTGAGATGATTTCACAGAACACAAAGAAGTTTCTCAGAAAGCTTCTTTCTCTTTGTTATCGGAGGTACATCCCTTGGCCCTATAGTCTTCAAAGGGATCCGAAATATCTGTTCTCAGATTCCACAGAAATAAGGCTAGCAAAGAGATCCACGAAATACAGATGTAACTCTGTGAGTGGAAGTCACACATCACAGAGCAGTTTCTCAGAAAGCTTCTTTCCAGATTTCATCTGAGGATATTTCCTTTTTCACCATAGCCCTCTATGGGCTTGCAAATATCACTTTGCCAATTCCACAAGTACTGTCTTAGCGAAAGGCTTCTTGAGGGGAAAGCTGTAACTCTGTGAGATGATTTCACATAACATAAAGAAGTTTCTCAGAAAGCTTCTTTCTCTTTGTTATCGGAGGATAATTCCTTTGGCCCTATAGTCTTCAAAGGGATCCGAAATATCTGTTCTCAGATTTCACAGAAATAAGGCTAACAAAGAAATTCAGGAAATGAAGATGAAACTCTGTGAGTGGAATTCACACATCACAGAGCAGTTTCTCAGAAAGCTTCTTTCCAGATTTCATCTGAGGATATTTCCTTTTTCACCATAGCCCTCTATGGGTTTCCAAATATCACTTTGCCAATTCCACAAGAACTGTCTTAGCGAAAGGCTTCTTGAGGGGAAAGCTGTAACTCTGTGCGATGATGTCACAGAACACAAAGAAGTTTCTCAGAAAGCTCCTTTCCCTTTGTTATCGGAGGATATTTCCTTTGGCCCTATAGTCTTCAAAGGGATCCGAAATATCTCTTCTCAGAATCCACAGAAATAAGGCTAGCAAGGAAATCCAAGAAATACAGATGTCACACTGTGAGTGGAAGTCACACATCACAGAGCAGTTTCTCAGAAAGCTTCTTTCCAGATTTCATCTGAGGATATTTTCTTTTTCACCATAGCCCTCTATGGGCTTCCAAATACCACTTTGCCAATTCCACAAGATCTGTCTTAGCGAAAGGCTTCTTGAGGGCAAAGCTGTAACTCTGTGAGATGATTTCACAGAACACAAAGAAGTTTCTCAGAAAGCTTCTTTCTCTTTGTTATCGGAGGATATTTCCTTGGCCCTATAGTCATCAAAGGGATCCGAATCATCTGTTCTCAGATTCCACAGAAAAAAGGCTAGCAAAGAGATCCACGAAATACAGATATAACTCTCTGAGGTGAATTATCAGAACACTAAGCATTTCCTCAGAAAGCTTCTTTCCAGATTTCATCTGAGGATATTTCCTTTTTCACCATAACCCTCTATGGGCTTCCAAATATCCCTGTGCCAATTCCACAAGATCTGTCTTAGCGAAAGGCTTCTTGAGGGGAAAGCTGTAACTCTGTGAGATGATTTCACAGAACACAAAGAAGTTTCTCAGAAAGCTTCTTTCTCTTTGTTATCGGAGGATATTTCCTTTGGCCCTATAGTCTTCGAAGGGATCCGAAATATCTGTTCTCAGATTCCACAGAAATAAGGCTAGCAAAGATATGCACGAAATACAGATGTAACTCTGTGAGTGGAAGTCACACATCAAAGAGCAGTTTCTCAGAAAGCTTCTTTCCAGATTTCATCTGAGGATATTTCCTTTTTCACCATAGCCCTCTATGGGCTTCCAAATATCCCTTTGCCAATTCCACAAGAACTGTCTTAGCGAAAGGCTTCTTGAGGGGAAAGCTGTAACTCTGTGAGATGATTTCACAGAACACAAAGAAGTTTCTCAGAAAGCTTCTTTCTCTTTGTTATCGGAGGATATTTCCTTTGGCCCTATAGTCTTCAAAGGGATCCGAAATATCTCTTCCCAGATTCCACAGAAATAAGGCTAACAAAGAAATCCCGGAAATACAGATGAAACTCTGTGAGTGGAATTCACACATCACAGAGCAGTTTCTCAAAAAGCTTCTTTCCAGATTTCATCTGAGGATATTTCCTTTTTCACCATAGCCCTCTATGGGCTTCCAAATATCAAATTGCCAATTCCACAAGAACTGTCTTAGCGAAAGGCTTCTTGAGGGGAAAGCTGTAACTCTGTGAGATGATTTCACAGAACACCAAGAAGTTTCTCAGAAAGCTTCTTTCTCTTTGTTATCGGAGGTACATCCCTTGGCCCTAAAGCCTTCAAAAGGATCCGAAATATCTGTTCTCAGATTCCACAGAAATAAGGCTAGCAAAGAGATCCACGAAATACAGATGTAACTCTGTGAGTGGAAGTCACACATCACAGAGCAGTTTCTCAGAAAGCTTCTTTCCAGATTTCATCTGAGGATATTTCCTTTTTCACCATAGCCCTCTATGGGCTTCCAAATATCACTTTGCCAATTCCACAAGTACTGTCTTAGCGAAAGGCTTCTTGAGGGTAAAGCTGTAACTCTGTGAGATGATTTCACATAACATAAAGAAGTTTCTCAGAAAGCTTCTTTCTCTTTGTTATCGGAAGATAATTCCTTTGGCCCTATAGTCTTCAAAGGGATCCGAAATATCTCTTCTAAGATTCCACACAAATAAGGCTAGCAAAGAGATACACGAAATACAGATGTAACTCTGTGAGTGGAAGTGACATATGACAGAGCAGTTTCTCAGAAAGCTTCTTTCCAGATTTCATCTGAGGATATTTCCTTTTTCACCATATCCCTCTATGGGCTTCCTAATATCACTTTGCCAATCCCACAAGAACTGTCTTAGCGAAAGGCTTCTTGAGGGGAAAGCTGTAACTCTGTGAGATGATTTCAGAGAACACAAAGAAGTATCTCAGAAAGCTTCTTTCTCTTTGTTATCGGAGGATATTTCCTTTGGCCCTATAGTCTTCAAAGGGATCCGAAATATCTGTTCTCAGATTCCACAGAAATAAGACTAGCAAAGAGATCCACGAAATACAAATGTAACTCTGTGAATGGAAGTCACACATCACAGAGCAGTATCTCAGAAAGCTTCTTTCCAGATTTGATCTGAGGATATTTCCTTTTTCACCATAGCCCTCTATCGGCTTCCAAATATCCCTTTGCCAATTCCACAAGAACTGTCTTAGCGAAAGGCTTCTTGAGGGGAAAGCTGTAACTCTGTGAGATGATTTCACAGAACAGAAGGAAGTTTCTCAGAAAGCTTCTTTCTCTTTGTTATCGGAGGATATTTCCTTTGGCCCTATAGTCTTCAAAGGGATCCGAAATATCTCTTCCCAGATTCCACAGAAATAAGGCTAACAAAGAAATCCCGGAAATACAGATGAAACTCTGTGAGTGGAATTCACACATCACAGAGCAGTTTCTCAAAAAGCTTCTTTCCAGATTTCATCTGAGGATATTTCCTTTTTCACCATAGCCCTCTATGGGCTTCCAAATATCAAATTTCCAATTCCACAAGAACTGTCTTAGCGAAAGGCTTCTTGAGGGGAAAGCTGTAACTCTGTGAGATGATTTCACAGAACACAAAGAAGTTTCTCAGAAAGCTTCTTTCTCTTTGCTATCGGAGGATATTTCCTTTGGCCCTATAGTCTTCAAAGGGATCCGAAATATCTCTTCTCAGATTCCACAGAAATAAGGGTATCAAAGAGATCCACGAAATACACATGTAACTCTGTGAGTGGAAGTCATACATCACAGAGCAGTTTCTCGGAAAGCTTCTTTCCAGATTTCCTCTGAGGATATTTCCTTTTTCACCATAGCCCTCTATGGGCTTCCAAATATCACTTAGCCAATCCAACAAGAACTGTCTTAGCGAAAGACTTCTTGAGGGGAAAGCTGTAATTCTGTGAGATGATTTCACAGAACACAAAGAAGTTTCTCAGAAAGCTTCTTTCTCTTTGTTATCGGAGGTACATCCCTTGGCCCTATAGTCTTCAAAGGGATCCGAAATATCTGTTCTCAGATTCCACAGAAATAAGGCTAGCAAAGAGATCCACGAAATACAGATGTAACTCTGTGAGTGGAAGTCACACATCACAGAGCAGTTTCTCAGAAAGCTTCTTTCCAGATTTCATCTGAGGATATTTCCTTTTTCACCATAGCCCTCTATGGGCTTGAAAATATCACTTTGCCAATTCCACAAGTACTGTCTTAGCGAAAGGCTTCTTGAGGGTAAAGCTGTAACTCTGTGAGATGATTTCACATAACATAAAGAAGTTTCTCAGAAAGCTTCTTTCTCTTTGTTATCGGAGGATAATTCCTTTGGCCCTATAGTCTTCAAAGGGATCCGAAATATCTCTTCTAAGATTCCACACAAATAAGGCTAGCAAAGAGATACACGAAATACAGATGTAACTCTGTGAGTGGAAGTGACACATGACAGAGCAGTTTCTCAGAAAGCTTCTTTCCAGATTTCATCTGAGGATATTTCCTTTTTCACCATATCCCTCTATGGGCTTCCTAATATCACTTTGCCAATCCCACAAGAACTGTCTTAGCGAAAGGCTTCTTGAGGGGAAAGCTGTAACTCTGTGAGATGATTTCACAGAACACAAAGAAGTTTCTCAGAAAGCTTCTTTCTCTTTGTTATCGGAGGATATTTCCTTTGGCCCTGTAGTCTTTAAGGGATCCGAAATATCTGTTCTCAGATTCCACAGAAATAAGACTAGCAAAGAGATCCACGAAATACACATGTAACTCTGTGAGATGAATTAACAGAACACTAAGCAGTTTCTCAGAAAGCTTCTTTCCAGATTTCTTCTGAGGATATTTCCTTTTTCACCGTAGCCCTCTATGGGCTTCCAAATATCACTTTGACAATTACACAAGAACGCTCTTAGCGAAAGGCTTCTTGAGGGGAAAGCTGTAACTCTGTGAGATGATTCCACAGAACACAAAGAAGTTTCTCAGAAAGCTTCTTTCTCTTTGTTATCGGAGGATATTTCCTTTGGCCCTATAGTCTTCAAAGGGATCCGAAATATCTGTTCTCAGATTCCACAGAAATAAGGCTAGCAAAGAGATCCACGAAATACAGATGTAACTCTGTGAGTGGAAGTCACACATCACAGAGCAATTTCTCAGAAAGCTTCTTTCCAGATTTCATCTGAGGCTATTTCCTTTTTCACCTTAGCCGTCTATGGGCTTCCAAATATCACTTTGCCAATTCCACAAGAACTGCCTTAGCGAAAGGCTTCTTGAGGGGAAAGCTGTAACTCTGTGAGATGATTTCACAGAACACAAAGAAGTTTCTCAGAAAGCTTCTTTCTCTTTGTTTTCGGAGGATATTTCCTTGGCCCTATAGTCTTCAAAGGTATCCGAATTATCTGTTCTCAGATTCCACAGAAAAAAGGCTAGCAAAGAGATCCACGAAATACAGATGTAACTCTCTGAAGTGAATTATCAGAACACTAAGCAGTTTCTCAGAAAGCTTCTTTCCAGATTTCATCTGAGGATATTTCCTTTTTCACCATTGCCCTCTATGGGCTTCCTAATATCCCTTTGCCAATTCCACAAGAACTGTCTTAGCGAAAGGCTACTTGAGGGGAAAGCTGTAACTCTGTAAGATGATTTCACAGAACACAAAGAAGTTTCTCAGAAAGCTTCTTTCTCTTTGTTATCGGAATATATTTCCTTTGGCCCTATAGTCTTCAAAGGCATCCGAAATATCTGTTCTCAGATTTCACAGAAATAAGGCTAACAAAGAAATTCAGGAAATAAAGATGAAACTCTGTGAGTGGAATTCACACATCACAGAGCAGTTTCTCAGAAAGCTTCTTTCCAGATTTCATCTGAGGATATTTCCTTTTTCACCATAGCCCTCTATGGGTTTCCAAATATCACTTTGCCAATTCCACAAGAACTGTCTTAGCGAAAGGCTTCTTGAGGGGAAAGCTGTAACTCTGTGCGATGATGTCACAGAACACAAAGAAGTTTCTCAGAAAGCTTCTTTCCCTTTGTTATCGGAGGATATTTCCTTTGGCCCTATATTCTTCATAGGGATCCGAAATATCTCTTCTCAGAATCCACAGAAATAAGGCTAGCAAGGAAATCCAAGAAATACAGATGTTACACTGTGAGTGGAAGTCACACATCACAGAGCAGTTTCTCAGAAAGCTTCTTTCCAGATTTCATCTGAGGATATTTCCTTTTTCACCATAGCCCTCTATGGGCTTCCAAATACCACTTTGCCAATTCCACAGGATCTGTCTTAGCGAAAGGCTTCTTGAGGGCAAAGCTGTAACTCTGTGAGATGATTTCACAGAACACAAAGAAGTTTCTCAGAAAGCTTCTTTCTCTTTGTTATCGGAGGATATTTCCTTTGGCCCTATAGTCTTCAAAGGGATCCGAAATATCTGTTCTCAGACTCCACAGAAACAAGGCTAGCACAGAGATCCACGAAATACAGATGTAACTCTTTGAGTGGAAGTCACACATCACAGAGCAGTTTCTCAGAAAGCTTCTTTCCAGATTTCATCTGAGGATATTTCCTTTTTCACCATAGCCCTCTAAGGGCTTCCAAATATCACTTTGCCAATTCCACAAGAACTGTCTTAGCGAAAGGCTTCTTGAGGGGAAAGCTGTAACTCTGTGAGATGATTTCACAGAACACAAAGAAGTTTCTCAGAAAGCTTCTTTCTCTTTGTTATCGGAGGATATTTCCTTTGGCCCTATAGTCTTCAAAGGGATCCGAAATATCTGTTCTCAGATTCCACAGAAATAAGGCTAGCAAAGAGATCCAAGAAATACAGATGTAACTCTGTGAGTAGAAGTCACACATCACAGAGCAATTTCTCAGAAAGCTTCTTTCCAGATTTCATCTGAGGATATTTCCTTTTTCACCATAGCCGTCTATGGGCTTCCAAATATCACTTTGCCAATTCCACAAGAACTGTCTTAGCAAAAGGCTTCTTGAGGGGAAAGCTGTAACTCTGTGAGATGATTTCACAGAACACAAAGAAGTTTCTCAGAAAGCTTCTTTCTCTTTGTTATCGGAGGATATTTCCTTTGGCCCTATAGTCTTCAAAGGGATCCGAAATATCTGTTCTCAGATTCCACAGAAACAAGGCTAGCACAGAGATCCACGAAATACAGATGTAACTCTTTGAGTGGAAGTCACACATCACAGAGCAGTTTCTCAGAAAGCTTCTTTCCAGATTTTATCTGAGGATATTTCCTTTTTCACCATAGCCCTCTAAGGGCTTCCAAATATCACTTTGCCAATTCCACAAGAACTGTCTTAGCGAAAGGCTTCTTGAGGGGAAAGCTGTAACTCTGTGAGATGATTTCACAGAACACAAAGAAGTTTCTCAGAAAGCTTCTTTCTCTTTGTTATCGGAGGATATTTCCTTTGGCCCTATAGTCTTCAAAGGGATCCGAAATATCTGTTCTCAGATTCCACAGAAATAAGGCTAGCAAAGAGATCCAAGAAATACAGATGTAACTCTGTGAGTAGAAGTCACACATCACAGAGCAATTTCTCAGAAAGCTTCTTTCCAGATTTCATCTGAGGATATTTCCTTTTTCACCATAGCCGTCTATGGGCTTCCAAATATCACTTTGCCAATTCCACAAGAACTGTCTTAGCAAAAGGCTTCTTGAGGGGAAAGCTGTAACTCTGTGAGATGATTTCACAGAACACAAAGAAGTTTCTCAGAAAGCTTCTTTCTCTTTGTTATCGGAGGATATTTCCTTTGGCCCTATAGTCTTCAAAGGGATCCGAAATATCTGTTCTCAGACTCCACAGAAACAAGGCTAGCACAGAGATCCACGAAATACAGATGTAACTCTTTGAGTGGAAGTCACACATCACAGAGCAGTTTCTCAGAAAGCTTCTTTCCAGATTTCATCTGAGGATATTTCCTTTTTCACCATAGCCCTCTAAGGGCTTCCAAATATCACTTTGCCAATTCCACAAGAACTGTCTTAGCGAAAGGCTTCTTGAGGGGAAAGCTGTAACTCTGTGAGATGATTTCACAGAACACAAAGAAGTTTCTCAGAAAGCTTCTTTCTCTTTGTTATCGGAGGATATTTCCTTTGGCCCTATAGTCTTCAAAGGGATCCGAAATATCTGTTCTCAGATTCCACAGAAATAAGGCTAGCAAAGAGATCCAAGAAATACAGATGTAACTCTGTGAGTAGAAGTCACACATCACAGAGCAATTTCTCAGAAAGCTTCTTTCCAGATTTCATCTGAGGATATTTCCTTTTTCACCATAGCCGTCTATGGGCTTCCAAATATCACTTTGCCAATTCCACAAGAACTGTCTTAGCAAAAGGCTTCTTGAGGGGAAAGCTGTAACTCTGTGAGATGATTTCACAGAACACAAAGAAGTTTCTCAGAAAGCTTCTTTCTCTTTGTTATCGGAGGATATTTCCTTTGGCCCTATAGTCTTCAAAGGGATCCGAAATATCTGTTCTCAGATTCCACAGAAACAAGGCTAGCACAGAGATCCACGAAATACAGATGTAACTCTTTGAGTGGAAGTCACACATCACAGAGCAGTTTCTCAGAAAGCTTCTTTCCAGATTTTATCTGAGGATATTTCCTTTTTCACCATAGCCCTCTAAGGGCTTCCAAATATCACTTTGCCAATTCCACAAGAACTGTCTTAGCGAAAGGCTTCTTGAGGGGAAAGCTGTAACTCTGTGAGATGATTTCACAGAACACAAAGAAGTTTCTCAGAAAGCTTCTTTCTCTTTGTTATCGGAGGATATTTCCTTTGGCCCTATAGTCTTCAAAGGGATCCGAAATATCTGTTCTCAGATTCCACAGAAATAAGGCTAGCAAAGAGATCCAAGAAATACAGATGTAACTCTGTGAGTAGAAGTCACACATCACAGAGCAATTTCTCAGAAAGCTTCTTTCCAGATTTCATCTGAGGATATTTCCTTTTTCACCATAGCCGTCTATGGGCTTCCAAATATCACTTTGCCAATTCCACAAGAACTGTCTTAGCAAAAGGCTTCTTGAGGGGAAAGCTGTAACTCTGTGAGATGATTTCACAGAACACAAAGAAGTTTCTCAGAAAGCTTCTTTCTCTTTGTTATCGGAGGATATTTCCTTGGCCCTATAGTCTTCAAAGGTATCCGAATTATCTGTTCTCAGATTCCACAGAAAAAAGGCTAGCAAAGAGATCCACGAAATACAGATGTAACTCTCTGAGGTTAATTATCAGAATACTAAGCAGTTTCTCAGAAAGCTTCTTTCCAGATTTCATCTGAGGATATTTCCTTTTTCACCATAACCCTCTATGGTCTTCTAAATATCCCTTTGCCAATTCCACAAGAACTGTCTTAGCGAAAGGCTTCTTGAGGGGAAAGCTGTAACTCTGTAAGATGATATCACAGAACACAAAGAAGTTTCTCAGAAAGCTTCTTTCTCTTTGCTATCGGAGGATAATTCCTTTGGCCCTATAGTCTTCAAAGGGATCCGAAATATCTCTTCTAAGATTCCACACAAATAAGGCTAGCAAAGAGATACACGAAATACAGATGTAACTCTGTGAGTGGAAGTGACACATGACAGAGCAGTTTCTCAGAAAGCTTCTTTCCAGATTTCATCTGAGGATATTTCCTTTTTCACCATATCCCTCTATGGGCTTCCTAATATCACTTTGCCAATCCCACAAGAACTGTCTTAGCGAAAGGCTTCTTGAGGGGAAAGCTGTAACTCTGTGAGATGATTTCAGAGAACACAAAGAAGTTTCTCAGAAAGCTTCTTTCTCTTTGTTATCGGAGGATATTTCCTTTGGCCCTGTAGTCTTTAAGGGATCCGAAATATCTGTTCTCAGATTCCACAGAAATAAGACTAGCAAAGAGATCCACGAAATACATATGTAACTCTGTGAGATGAATTAACAGAACACTAAGCAGTTTCTCAGAAAGCTTCTTTCCAGATTTCTTCTGAGGATATTTCCTTTTCACCGTAGCCCTCTATGGGCTTCCAAATATCACTTTCACAATTCCACAAGAACGCTCTTAGCGAAAGGCTTCTTGAGGGGAAAGCTGTAACTCTGTGAGATGATTTCACAGAACACAAAGAAGTTTCTCAGAAAGCTTCTTTCTCTTTGTTATCGGAGGATATTTCCTTTGGCCCTATAGTCTTCAAAGGGATCCGAAATATCTGTTCTCAGATTCCACAGAAATAAGGCTAGCAAAGAGATCCACGAAATACAGATGTAACTCTGTGAGTGGAAGTCACACATCACAGAGCAATTTCTCAGAAAGCTTCTTTCCAGATTTCATCTGAGGATATTTCCTTTTTCACCATAGCCGTCTATGGGCTTCCAAATATCACTTTGCCAATTCCACAAGAACTGTCTTAGCGAAAGGCTTCTTGAGGGGAAAGCTGTAACTCTGTGAGATGATTTCACAGAACACAAAGAAGTTTCTCAGAAAGCTTCTTTCTCTTTGTTTTCGGAGGATATTTCCTAGGCCCTATCGTCTTCAAAGGAATCCGAATTATCTGTTCTCAGATTCCACAGAAAAAAGGCTAGCAAAGAGATCCACGAAATACAGATGTAACTCTCTGAGGTGAATTATCAGAACACTAAGCAGTTTCTCAGAAAGCTTCTTTCCAGATTTCATCTGAGGATATTTCCTTTTTCACCATAGCCGTCTATGGGCTTCCAAATATCACTTTGCCAATTACACAAGAACTGTCTTAGCGAAAGGTTTCTTGAGGGGAAAGCTGTAACTCTGTGAGATGATTTCACAGAACACAAAGAAGTTTCTCAGAAAGCTTCTTTCTCTTTGTTATCGGAGGATATTTCCTTGGCCCTATAGTCTTCAAAGAGATCCGAATTATCTGTTCTCAGATTCCACAGAAAAAAGGCTAGCAAAGAGATCCACGAAATACAGATGTAACTCTCTGAGGTGAATTATCAGAACACTAAGCAGTTTCTCAGAAAGCTTCTTTCCAGATTTCATCTGAGGATATTTCCTTTTTCACCATAACCCTCTATGGGCTTCCAAATATCCCTTTGCCAATTCCACAAGAACTGTCTTAGCGAAAGGCTTCTTGAGGGGAAAGCTGTAACTCTGTAAGATGATTTCACAGAACACAAAGAAGTTTCTCAGAAAGCTTCTTTCTCTTTGTTATCGGAATATATTTCCTTTGGCCCTATAGTCTTCAAAGGGATCCGAAATATCTGTTCTCAGATTTCACAGAAATAAGGCTAACAAAGAAATTCAGGAAATAAAGATGAAACTCTGTGAGTGGAATTCACACATCACAGAGCAGTTTCTCAGAAAGCTTCTTTCCAGATTTCATCTGAGGATATTTCCGTTTTCACCATAGCCCTCTATGGGTTTCCAAATATCTCTTTGCCAATTCCACAAGATCTGTCTTAGCGAAAGTTTTCTTGAAGGGAAAGCTGTAACTCCGTGTGATGATTTCACAGAACACAAAGAAGTTTCTCAGAAAGCTTCTATCTCTTTGTTATCAGAGGATATTTCCTTTGGCCCTATAATCTTCAAAGGGATCCGAATTATCTGTTCTGAGATTCCACAGAAATAAGGCTAGCAAAGAGATGCACGAAATACAGATGTAACTCTGTGAGTGGAAGTCACACATCACAGAGCAGTTTCTCAGAAAGCTTCTTTACAGATTTCATCTTAGGATATTTCCTTTCTCACCATAGTCCTCTATGGGCTTCCTAATATCACTTTGCCAATTCCACAAGAACTGTTTTAGCCGAAGGCTTCTTGAGGGTAAAGCTGTAACTCTGTGAGATGATTTCACAGAACACAAAGAAGTTTCTCTGAGAGCTTCTTTCTCTTTGTTATCGGAGGATATTTCCTTTGGCCCTATAGTCTTCAAAGGGATCCGAAATATCTGTTCTCAGATTCCACAGAAATAAGGCTAGCAAAGAGATCCACGAAATACAGATGTAACTCTGTGAGTGGAAGTCACACATCACAGAGCAATTTCTCAGAAAGCTTCTTTCCAGATTTCATCTGAGGATATTTCCTTTTTCACTATAGCCGTCTATGGGCTTCCAAATATCACTTTGAAAATTCCACAAGAACTGTCTTAGCGAAAGGCTTCTTGAGGGGAAAGCTGTAACTCTGTGAGATGATTTCTCAGAACACAAAGAAGTTTCTCAGAAAGCTTCTTTCTCTTTGTTATCGGAGGATATTTCCTTGGCCCTATAGTCTTCAAAGGGATCCGAATTATCTGTTCTCAGATTCCACAGAAAAAAGGCTAGCAAAGAGGTCCACGAAATACAGATGTAACTCTCTGAGGTGAATTATCAGAACACTAAGCAGTTTCTCAGAAAGCTTCATTCCAGATTTCATCTGAGGATATTTCCTTTTTCAACATTGACCTCTATGGGCTTCCAAATATCCCTTTGCCAATTCCACAAGAACTGTCTTAGCGAAAGGCTTCTGGAAGGGAAAGCTGTAACTCTGTAAGATGATTTCACAGAACACAAAGAAGTTTCTCAGAAAGCTTCTTTCTCTTTGTTATCGGAATATATTTCCTTTGGCCCTATAGTCTTCAAAGGGATCCGAAATATCAGTTCTCATATTTCACAGAAATAAGGCTAACAAAGAAATTCAGGAAATAAAGATGAAACTCTGTGAGTGGAATTCACACATCACAGAGCAGTTTCTCAGAAAGCTTCTTTCCAGATTTCATCTGAGGATATTTCCTTTTTCACCATAGCCCTCTAGGGGTTTCCAAATATCACTTTGCCAATTCCACAAGAGCTGTCTTAGCGAAAGGCTTCTTGAGGGGAAAGCTGTAACTCTGTGAGATGATTTCACAGAACACAAAGAAGTTTCTCAGAAAGCTTCTTTCCCTTTGTTATCGGAGGATATTTCCTTTGGCCCTATAGTCTTCAAAGGGATCCGAAATATTTCTTCTCAGAATCCACAGAAATAAGGCTAGCAAGGAAATCCAAGAAATACAGATGTCACACTGTGAGTGGAAGTCACACATCACAGAGCAGTTTCTCAGAAAGCTTCTTTCCAGATTTCATCTGAGGATATTTCCTTTTTCACCATAGCCCTCTATGGGCTTCAAAATACCACTTTGCCAATTCCACAAGATCAGTCTTAGCGAAAGGCTTCTTGAGGGGAAAGCTGTAACACTGTGAGATGATTTCACAGAACACAAAGAAGTTTCTCAGAAAGCTTCTTTCTCTTTGTTATCGGAGGATATTTACTTTGGCCCTATAGTCTTCAAAGGGATCCGAAATATCTGTTCTCAGATT
The DNA here is from genome assembly GCF_043159975.1 of Macaca nemestrina. Classification (NCBI taxonomy): domain Eukaryota; kingdom Metazoa; phylum Chordata; class Mammalia; order Primates; family Cercopithecidae; genus Macaca; species Macaca nemestrina. The sequence goes on from NC_092140.1 coordinate 62,416,746, forward strand.
CCACAGAAACAAGGCTAGCACAGAGATCCACGAAATACAGATGTCACTCTGTGAGTGGAAGTCACACATCACAGAGCAGTTTCTCAGAAAGCTTCTTTCCAGATTTCATCTGAGGATATTTCCTTTTTCACCATAGCCCTCTAAGGGCTTCCAAATATCACTTTGCCAATTCCACAAGAACTGTCTTAGCGAAAGGCTTCTTGAGGGGAAAGCTGTAACTCTGTGAGATGATTTCACAGAACACAAAGAAGTTTCTCAGAAAGCTTCTTTCTCTTTGTTATCGGAGGATATTTCCTTTGGCCCTATAGTCTTCAAAGGGATCCGAAATATCTGTTCTCAGATTCCACAGAAATAAGGCTAGCAAAGAGATCCACGAAATAGAGATGTAACTCTGTAAGTGGAAGTCACACACCACAGAGCAATTTCTCAGAAAGCTTCTTTCCAGATTTCATCTGAGGATATTTCCTTTTTCACCATAGCCGTCTATGGGCTTCCAAATATCACTTTGCCAATTCCACAAGAACTGTCTTAGCGAAAGGCTTCTTGTGGGGAAAGCTGTAACTCTGTGAGATGATTTCACAGAACACAAAGAAGTTTCTCAGAAAGCTTCTTTCTCTTTGTTATCGGAGGATATTTACTCTGGCCGTATAGTCTTCAAAGGGATCCGAATTATCTCTTCTCAGATTCCACAGAAAAAAGGCTAGCAAAGAGATCCACGAAATACAGATGTAACTCTCTGAGGTGAATTATCAGAACACTAAGCAGTTTCTCAGAAAGCTTCTTTCCAGATTTCATCTGAGGATATTTCCTTTTTCACCATAACCCTCTATGGGCTTTCAAATATCCCTTTGCCAATTCCACAAGAACTGTCTTAGCGAAAGGCTTCTTGAGGGGAAAGCTGTAACTCTGTAAGATGATTTCACAGAACACAAAGAAGTTTCTCAGAAAGCTTCTTTCTCTTTGTTATCGGAATATATTTCCTTTGGCCCTATAGTCTTCAAAGGGATCCGAAATATCTGTTCTCAGATTTCACAGAAATAAGGCTAACAAAGAAATTCAGGAAATAAAGATGAAACTCTGTGAGTGGAATTCACACATCACAGAGCAGTTTCTCAGAAAGCTTCTTTCCAGATTTCATCTGAGGATATTTCCGTTTTCACCATAGCCCTCTATGGGTTTCCAAATATCACTTTGCCAATTCCACAAGATCTGTCTTAGCGAAAGGCTTCTTGAAGGGAAAGCTGTAACTCCGTGTGATGATTTCACAGAACACAAAGAAGTTTCTCAGAAAGCTTCTTTCTCTTTGTTATCGGAGAATATTTCCTTTGGCCCTATAGTCTTCAAAGGGATCTGAAATATCTATTCTCAGATTCCACAGAAATAAGGCTAGCAAAGAAATCCACGAAATGCAGATATAACTCTGTGAGTGGAAGTCACACATCACAGAGCAGTTTCTCAGAAAGCTTCTTTCCAGATTTCATCTGAGGATATTTCCTTTTTCACCATAGCCCTCTAAGGGCTTCCAAATATCACTTTGCCAATTCCACAAGAACTGTCTTAGCGAAAGGCTTCTTGAGGGGAAAGCTGTAACTCTGTGAGATGATTTCACAGAACACAAAGAAGTTTCTCAGAAAGCTTCTTTCTCTTTCTTATCAGAGGATATTTCCTTTGGCCCTATAGTCTTCAAAGGGATCCGAAATATCTGTTCTGAGATTCCACAGAAATAAGGCTAGCAAAGAGATACACGAAATACAGATGTAACTCTGTGAGTGGAAGTCACACATCACAGAGCAGTTTCTCAGAAAGCTTCTTTCCAGATTTCATCTGAGGATATTTCCTATTTCACCATAGTCCTCTATGGGCTTCCAAACACCACTTTGTCAATTCCACAAGATCTGTCTTAGTGAAAGGCTTCTTGAGGGGAAAGCTGTAACTCTGTGAGATGACTTCACAGAACACAAAGAAGTTTCTCAGAAAGCTTCTTTCTCTTTGATATCGGAGGATATTTCCTTTGGCCCTATAGTCTTCAAAGGGATCCGAAATATCTGTTCTCAGACACCACAGAAATAAGGCTAGCAAAGAAATCCACGAAATACAGATGTAACTCTGTGAGTGGAAGTCACACATCACAGAGCAGTTTCTCAGAAAGCTTCTTTCCAGATTTCATCTGAGGATATTTCCTTTTTCACCATAGCCCTCTAAGGGATTCCAAATATCACTTTGCCAATTCCACAAGAACTGTCTTAGCGAAAGGCTTCTTGAGGGGAAAGCTGTAACTCTGTGCGGTGATTTCGCAGAACACAAAGAAGTTTCTCAGAAAGCTTCTTTCTCTTTGTTATCGGAGGATATTTCCTTTGGCCCTATAGTCTTCAAAGGGATCCGAAATATCTGTTCTCAGATTCCACAGAAACAAGGCTAGCACAGAGATCCACGAAATACAGATGTAACTCTGTGTGTGGAAGTCAAACATCACAGAGCAGTTTCTCAGAAAGCTTCTTTCCAGATTTCATCTGAGGATATTTCCTTTTTCACCATAGCCCTCTAGGGGCTTCCAAATACCACTTTGCCAATTCCACAAGATCTGTTTTAGCGAAAGGCTTCTTGAGGGGAAAGCTGTAACTCTGTGAGATGATTTCACAGAACACAAAGAAGTTTCTCAGAAAGCTTCTTTCTCTTTGTTATCGGAGGATATTTCCTTTGGCCCTATAGTCTTCAAAGGGATCCGAAATATCTATTCTCAGATTCCACAGAAATAAGGCTAGCAAAGAAATCCACGAAATACAGATGTAACTCTCGAGTGGAAGTCACACATCACAGAGGAGTTTCTCAGAAAACTTCTTTCCAGTTTTCATCTGAGGATATTTCCTTTTTCACCGTAGCCCTCTATGGTCTTCCTAATATCACTTTGCCAATTCCACAAGAACTGTTTTAGCCGAAGGCTACTTGAGGGGAAAGCTGTAACTCTGTGAGATGCTTTCACAGAACACAAAGAAGTTTCTCAGAAAGCTTCTTTCTCTTTGTTATCGGAGGATATTTCCTTTGGCCCCATAGTCTTCAAAGGGATCCGAAATATCTGTTCTCAGATTCCACAGAAATAAGGCTAGCAAAGAGATCCACGAAATACAGATGTAACTCTGTGAGTGGAAGTCAAACATCACAGAGCAATTTCTCAGAAAGCTTCTTTCCAGATTTCATCTGAGGATATTTCCTTTTTCACCATAGCCGTCTATGGGCTTCCAAATATCCCTTTGCCAATTCCACAAGAACTGTCTTAGCGAAAGGATTCTTGAGGGGAAAGCTGTAACTCTGTGAGATGATTTCACAGAACACAAAGAAGTTTCTCAGAAAGCTTCTTTCTCTTTGTTATCGGAATATATTTCCTTTGGCCCTATAGTCTTCAAAGGGATTCGAAATATCTGTTCTCAGATTTCACAGAAATAAGGCTAACAAAGAAATTCAGGAAATAAAGATGAAACTCTGTGAGTGGAATTCACACATCACAGAGCAGTTTCTCAGAAACTTCTTTCCAGATTTCATCTGAGGATATTTCCTTTTTCACCATAGCCCTCTATGGGCTTCCAAATACCACTTTGCCAATTCCATAAGATCTGTCTTAGCGAAAGGCTTCTTGAGGGCAAAGCTGTAACTCTGTGAGATGATTTCACAGAACACAAAGAAGTTTCTCAGAAAGCTTCTTTCTCTTTGTTATCGGAGGATATTTCCTTTGGCCCTATAGTCTTCAAAGGGATCCGAAATATCTGTTCTCAGATTCCACAGAAACAAGGCTAGCACAGAGATCCACGAAATACAGATGTAAATCTGTGAGTGGAAGTCACACATCACAGAGCAGTTTCTCAGAAAGCTTCTTTCCAGATTTCATCTGAGGATATTTCCTTTTTCACCATAGCCCTCTAAGGGCTTCCAAATATCACTTTGCCAATTCCACAAGAACTGTCTTAGCGAAAGGCTTCTTGAGGGGAAAGCTGTAACTCTGTGAGATGATTTCACAGAACACAAAGAACTTTCTCAGAAAGCTTCTTTCTCTTTGTTATCGGAGGATATTTCCTTTGGCCCTATAGTCTTCAAAGGGATCCGAAATATCTGCTCTCAGATTCCACAGAAATAAGGCTAGCAAAGAGATCCACGAAATACAGATGTAACTCTGTGAGTGGAAGTCACACATCACAGAGCAATTTCTCAGAAAGCTTCTTTCCAGATTCCATCTGAGGATATTTCCTTTTTCACCATAGCCGTCTATGGGCTTCCAAATATCACTTTGCCAATTCCACAAGAACTGTCTTAGCGAAAGGCTTCTTGAGGGGACAGCAGTAACTCTGTGAGATGATTTCACAGAACACAAAGAAGTTTCTCAGAAAGCTTCTTTCTCTTTGTTATCGGAGGATATTTCCTTGGCCCTATAGTCTTCAAAGGGATCCGAAATATCTCTTCTCAGAATCCACAGAAATAAGGCTAGCAAGGAAATCCAAGAAATACAGATGTCACACTGTGAGTGGAAGTCACACATCACAGAGCAGTTTCTCAGAAAGCTTCTTTCCAGATTTCATCTGAGGATATTTCCTTTTTCACCATAACCCTCTATGGGCTTCCAAATATCCCTTTGCCAATTCCACAAGAACTGTCTTAGCGAAAGGCTTCTTGAGGGGAAAGCTGTAACTCTGTAAGATGATTTCACAGAACACAAAGAAGTTTCTCAGAAAGCTTCTTTCTCTTTGTTATCGGAATATATTTCCTTTGGCCCTATAGTCTTCAAAGGGATCCGAAATATCTGTTCTCAGATTTCACAGAAATAAGGCTAACAAAGAAATTCAGGAAATAAAGATGAAACTCTGTGAGTGGAATTCACACATCACAGAGCAGTTTCTCAGAAAGCTTCTTTCCAGATTTCATCTGAGGATATTTCCGTTTTCACCATAGCCCTCTAAGGGCTTCCAAATATCACTTTGCCAATTCCACAAGAACTGTCTTAGCGAAAGGCTTCTTGAGGGGAAAGCTGTAACTCTGTGAGATGATTTCACAGAACACAAAGAAGTTTCTCAGAAAGCTTCTTTCTCTTTGTTATCAGAGGATATTTCCTTTGGCCCTATAGTCTTCAAAGGGATCCGAAATATCTGTTCTCAGATTCCACAGAAACAAGGCTAGCACAGAGATCCACGAAATACAGATGCAAATCTGTGAGTGGAAGTCACACATCACAGAGCAGTTTCTCAGAAAGTTTCTTTCCAGATTTCATCTGAGGATATTTCCTTTTTCACCATAGCCCTCTAAGGGCTTCCAAATATCACTTTGCCAATTCCACAAGAACTGTCTTAGCGAAAGGCTTCTTGAGGGGAAAGCTGTAACTCTGTTAGATGATTTCACAGAACACAAAGAAGTTTCTCAGAAAGCTTCTTTCTCTTTGTTATCGGAGGATATTTCCTTTGGCCCTATAGTCTTCAAAGGGATCCGAAATATCTGTTCTCAGATTCCACAGAAATAAGGCTAGCAAAGAGATCCACGAAATACAGATGTAACTCTGTGAGTGGAAGTCACACATCACAGAGCAATTTCTCAGAAAGCTTCTTTCCAGATTTCATCTGAGGATATTTCCTTTTTCACCATAGCCGTCTATGGGCTTCCAAATATCACTTTGCCAATTCCACAAGAACTGTCTTAGCGAAAGGCTTCTTGAGGGGAAAGCTGTAACTCTGTGAGATGATTTCACAGAACACAAAGAAGTTTCTCAGAAAGCTTCTTTCTCTTTGTTATCGGAGGATATTTCCTTGGCCCTATAGTCTTCAAAGAGATCCGAATTATGTGTTCTCAGATTCCACAGAAAAAAGGCTAGCAAAGAGATCCACGAAATACAGATGTAACTCTCTGAGGTGAATTATCAGAACACTAAGCAGTTTCTCAGAAAGCTTCTTTCCAGATTTCATCTGAGGATATTTCCTTTTTCACCATAACCCTCTATGGGCTTCCAAATATCCCTTTGCCAATTCCACAAGAACTGTCTTAGCGAAAGGCTTCTTGAGGGGAAAGCTGTAACTCTGTAAGATGATTTCACAGAACACAAAGAAGTTTCTCAGAAAGCTTCTTTCTCTTTGTTATCGGAATATATTTCCTTTGGCCCTATAGTCTTCAAAGGGATCCGAAATATCTGTTCTCAGATTTCACAGAAATAAGGCTAACAAAGAAATTCAGGAAATAAAGATGAAACTCTGTGAGTGGAATTCACACATCACAGAGCAGTTTCTCAGAAAGCTTCTTTCCAGATTTCATCTGAGGATATTTCCGTTTTCACCATAGCCCTCTATGGGTTTCCAAATATCTCTTTGCCAATTCCACAAGATCTGTCTTAGCGAAAGTTTTCTTGAAGGGAAAGCTGTAACTCCGTGTGATGATTTCACAGAACACAAAGAAGTTTCTCAGAAAGCTTCTATCTCTTTGTTATCAGAGGATATTTCCTTTGGCCCTATAATCTTCAAAGGGATCCGAATTATCTGTTCTGAGATTCCACAGAAATAAGGCTAGCAAAGAGATGCACGAAATACAGATGTAACTCTGTGAGTGGAAGTCACACATCACAGAGCAGTTTCTCAGAAAGCTTCTTTACAGATTTCATCTTAGGATATTTCCTTTCTCACCATAGTCCTCTATGGGCTTCCTAATATCACTTTGCCAATTCCACAAGAACTGTTTTAGCCGAAGGCTTCTTGAGGGTAAAGCTGTAACTCTGTGAGATGATTTCACAGAACACAAAGAAGTTTCTCTGAGAGCTTCTTTCTCTTTGTTATCGGAGGATATTTCCTTTGGCCCTATAGTCTTCAAAGGGATCCGAAATATCTGTTCTCAGATTCCACAGAAATAAGGCTAGCAAAGAGATCCACGAAATACAGATGTAACTCTGTGAGTGGAAGTCACACATCACAGAGCAATTTCTCAGAAAGCTTCTTTCCAGATTTCATCTGAGGATATTTCCTTTTTCACTATAGCCGTCTATGGGCTTCCAAATATCACTTTGAAAATTCCACAAGAACTGTCTTAGCGAAAGGCTTCTTGAGGGGAAAGCTGTAACTCTGTGAGATGATTTCTCAGAACACAAAGAAGTTTCTCAGAAAGCTTCTTTCTCTTTGTTATCGGAGGATATTTCCTTGGCCCTATAGTCTTCAAAGGGATCCGAATTATCTGTTCTCAGATTCCACAGAAAAAAGGCTAGCAAAGAGGTCCACGAAATACAGATGTAACTCTCTGAGGTGAATTATCAGAACACTAAGCAGTTTCTCAGAAAGCTTCATTCCAGATTTCATCTGAGGATATTTCCTTTTTCAACATTGACCTCTATGGGCTTCCAAATATCCCTTTGCCAATTCCACAAGAACTGTCTTAGCGAAAGGCTTCTGGAAGGGAAAGCTGTAACTCTGTAAGATGATTTCACAGAACACAAAGAAGTTTCTCAGAAAGCTTCTTTCTCTTTGTTATCGGAATATATTTCCTTTGGCCCTATAGTCTTCAAAGGGATCCGAAATATCAGTTCTCATATTTCACAGAAATAAGGCTAACAAAGAAATTCAGGAAATAAAGATGAAACTCTGTGAGTGGAATTCACACATCACAGAGCAGTTTCTCAGAAAGCTTCTTTCCAGATTTCATCTGAGGATATTTCCTTTTTCACCATAGCCCTCTAGGGGTTTCCAAATATCACTTTGCCAATTCCACAAGAACTGTCTTAGCGAAAGGCTTCTTGAGGGGAAAGCTGTAACTCTGTGAGATGATTTCACAGAACACAAAGAAGTTTCTCAGAAAGCTTCTTTCCCTTTGTTATCGGAGGATATTTCCTTTGGCCCTATAGTCTTCAAAGGGATCCGAAATATTTCTTCTCAGAATCCACAGAAATAAGGCTAGCAAGGAAATCCAAGAAATACAGATGTCACACTGTGAGTGGAAGTCACACATCACAGAGCAGTTTCTCAGAAAGCTTCTTTCCAGATTTCATCTGAGGATATTTCCTTTTTCACCATAGCCCTCTATGGGCTTCAAAATACCACTTTGCCAATTCCACAAGATCAGTCTTAGCGAAAGGCTTCTTGAGGGGAAAGCTGTAACACTGTGAGATGATTTCACAGAACACAAAGAAGTTTCTCAGAAAGCTTCTTTCTCTTTGTTATCGGAGGATATTTACTTTGGCCCTATAGTCTTCAAAGGGATCCGAAATATCTGTTCTCAGATTCCACAGAAACAAGGCTAGCACAGAGATCCACGAAATACAGATGTCACTCTGTGAGTGGAAGTCACACATCACAGAGCAGTTTCTCAGAAAGCTTCTTTCCAGATTTCATCTGAGGATATTTCCTTTTGCACCATAGCCCTCTAAGGGCTTCCAAATATCACTTTGCCAATTCCACAAGAACTGTCTTAGCGAATGGCTTCTTGAGGGGAAAGCTGTAACTCTGTGAGATGATTTCACAGAACACAAAGAAGTTTCTCAGAAAGCTTCTTTCTCTTTGTTATCGGAGGATATTTCCTTTGGCCCTATAGTCTTCAAAGGGATCCGAAATATCTGTTCTCAGATTCCACAGAAATAAGGCTAGCAAAGAGATCCACGAAATACAGATGTAACTCTGTAAGTGGAAGTCACACACCACAGAGCAATTTCTCAGAAAGCTTCTTTCCAGATTTCATCTGAGGATATTTCCTTTTTCACCATAGCCGTCTATGGGCTTCCAAATATCACTTTGCCAATTCCACAAGAACTGTCTTAGCGAAAGGCTTCTTGAGGGGAAAGCTGTAACTCTGTGAGATGATTTCACAGAACACAAAGAAGTTTCTCAGAAAGCTTCTTTCTCTTTGTTATCGGAGGATATTTACTCTGGCTGTATAGTCTTCAAAGGGATCCGAATTATCTCTTCTCAGATTCCACAGAAAAAAGGCTAGCAAAGAGATCCACGAAATACAGATGTAACTCTCTGAGGTGAATTATCAGAACACTAAGCAGTTTCTCAGAAAGCTTCTTTCCAGATTTCATCTGAGGATATTTCCTTTTTCACCATAACCCTCTATGGGCTTTCAAATATCCCTTTGCCAATTCCACAAGAACTGTCTTAGCGAAAGGCTTCTTGAGGGGAAAGCTGTAACTCTGTAAGATGATTTCACAGAACACAAAGAAGTTTCTCAGAAAGCTTCTTTCTCTTTGTTATCGGAATATATTTCCTTTGGCCCTATAGTCTTCAAAGGGATCCGAAATATCTGTTCTCAGATTTCACAGAAATAAGGCTAACAAAGAAATTCAGGAAATAAAGATGAAACTCTGTGAGTGGAATTCACACATCACAGAGCAGTTTCTCAGAAAGCTTCTTTCCAGATTTCATCTGAGGATATTTCCGTTTTCACCATAGCCCTCTATGGGTTTCCAAATATCACTTTGCCAATTCCACAAGATCTGTCTTAGCGAAAGGCTTCTTGAAGGGAAAGCTGTAACTCCGTGTGATGATTTCACAGAACACAAAGAAGTTTCTCAGAAAGCTTCTTTCTCTTTGTTATCGGAGAATATTTCCTTTGGCCCTATAGTCTTCAAAGGGATCTGAAATATCTATTCTCAGATTCCACAGAAATAAGGCTAGCAAAGAAATCCACGAAATGCAGATATAACTCTGTGAGTGGAAGTCACACATCACAGAGCAGTTTCTCAGAAAGCTTCTTTCCAGATTTCATCTGAGGATATTTCCTATTTCACCATAGCCCTCTATGGGCTTCCAAACACCACTTTGTCAATTCCACAAGATCTGTCTTAGTGAAAGGCTTCTTGAGGGGAAAGCTGTAACTCTGTGAGATGACTTCACAGAACACAAAGAAGTTTCTCAGAAAGCTTCTTTCTCTTTGATATCGGAGGATATTTCCTTTGGCCCTATAGTCTTCAAAGGGATCCGAAATATCTGTTCTCAGACACCACAGAAATAAGGCTAGCAAAGAAATCCACGAAATACAGATGTAACTCTGTGAGTGGAAGTCACACATCACAGAGCAGTTTCTCAGAAAGCTTCTTTCCAGATTTCATCTGAGGATATTTCCTTTTTCACCATAGCCCTCTAAGGGATTCCAAATATCACTTTGCCAATTCCACAAGAACTGTCTTAGCGAAAGGCTTCTTGAGGGGAAAGCTGTAACTCTGTGCGGTGATTTCGCAGAACACAAAGAAGTTTCTCAGAAAGCTTCTTTCTCTTTGTTATCGGAGGATATTTCCTTTGGCCCTATAGTCTTCAAAGGGATCCGAAATATCTGTTCTCAGATTCCACAGAAACAAGGCTAGCACAGAGATCCACGAAATACAGATGTAACTCTGTGTGTGGAAGTCAAACATCACAGAGCAGTTTCTCAGAAAGCTTCTTTCCAGATTTCATCTGAGGATATTTCCTTTTTCACCATAGCCCTCTAGGGGCTTCCAAATACCACTTTGCCAATTCCACAAGATCTGTCTTAGCGAAAGGCTTCTTGAGGGGAAAGCTGTAACTCTGTGAGATGATTTCACAGAACACAAAGAAGTTTCTCAGAAAGCTTCTTTCTCTTTGTTATCGGAGGATATTTCCTTTGGCCCTATAGTCTTCAAAGGGATCCGAAATATCTATTCTCAGATTCCACAGAAATAAGGCTAGCAAAGAAATCCACGAAATACAGATGTAACTCTCGAGTGGAAGTCACACATCACAGAGGAGTTTCTCAGAAAACTTCTTTCCAGTTTTCATCTGAGGATATTTCCTTTTTCACCGTAGCCCTCTATGGTCTTCCTAATATCACTTTGCCAATTCCACAAGAACTGTTTTAGCCGAAGGCTACTTGAGGGGAAAGCTGTAACTCTGTGAGATGCTTTCACAGAACACAAAGAAGTTTCTCAGAAAGCTTCTTTCTCTTTGTTATCGGAGGATATTTCCTTTGGCCCTATAGTCTTCAAAGGGATTCGAAATATCTGTTCTCAGATTTCACAGAAATAAGGCTAACAAAGAAATTCAGGAAATAAAGATGAAACTCTGTGAGTGGAATTCACACATCACAGAGCAGTTTCTCAGAAACTTCTTTCCAGATTTCATCTGAGGATATTTCCTTTTTCACCATAGCCCTCTATGGGCTTCCAAATACCACTTTGCCAATTCCATAAGATCTGTCTTAGCGAAAGGCTTCTTGAGGGCAAAGCTGTAACTCTGTGAGATGATTTCACAGAACACAAAGAAGTTTCTCAGAAAGCTTCTTTCTCTTTGTTATCGGAGGATATTTCCTTTGGCCCTATAGTCTTCAAAGGGATCCGAAATATCTGTTCTCAGATTCCACAGAAACAAGGCTAGCACAGAGATCCACGAAATACAGATGTAAATCTGTGAGTGGAAGTCACACATCACAGAGCAGTTTCTCAGAAAGCTTCTTTCCAGATTTCATCTGAGGATATTTCCTTTTTCACCATAGCCCTCTAAGGGCTTCCAAATATCACTTTGCCAATTCCACAAGAACTGTCTTAGCGAAAGGCTTCTTGAGGGGAATGCTGTAACTCTGTGAGATGATTTCACAGAACACAAAGAACTTTCTCAGAAAGCTTCTTTCTCTTTGTTATCGGAGGATATTTCCTTTGGCCCTATAGTCTTCAAAGGGATCCGAAATATCTGCTCTCAGATTCCACAGAAATAAGGCTAGCAAAGAGATCCACGAAATACAGATGTAACTCTGTGAGTGGAAGTCACACATCACAGAGCAATTTCTCAGAAAGCTTCTTTCCAGATTCCATCTGAGGATATTTCCTTTTTCACCATAGCCGTCTATGGGCTTCCAAATATCACTTTGCCAATTCCACAAGAACTGTCTTAGCGAAAAGCTTCTTGAGGGGACAGCTGTAACTCTGTGAGATGATTTCACAGAACACAAAGAAGTTTCTCAGAAAGCTTCTTTCTCTTTGTTATCGGAGGATATTTCCTTGGCCCTATAGTCTTCAAAGGGATCCGAAATATCTCTTCTCAGAATCCACAGAAATAAGGCTAGCAAGGAAATCCAAGAAATACAGATGTCACACTGTGAGTGGAAGTCACACATCACAGAGCAGTTTCTCAGAAAGCTTCTTTCCAGATTTCATCTGAGGATATTTCCTTTTTCACCATAACCCTCTATGGGCTTCCAAATATCCCTTTGCCAATTCCACAAGAACTGTCTTAGCGAAAGGCTTCTTGAGGGGAAAGCCGTAACTCTGTAAGATGATTTCACAGAACACAAAGAAGTTTCTCAGAAAGCTTCTTTCTCTTTGTTATCGGAATATATTTCCTTTGGCCCTATAGTCTTCAAAGGGATCCGAAATATCTGTTCTCAGATTTCACAGAAATAAGGCTAACAAAGAAATTCAGGAAATAAAGATGAAACTCTGTGAGTGGAATTCACACATCACAGAGCAGTTTCTCAGAAAGCTTCTTTCCAGATTTCATCTGAGGATATTTCCGTTTTCACCATAGCCCTCTAAGGGCTTCCAAATATCACTTTGCCAATTCCACAAGAACTGTCTTAGCGAAAGGCTTCTTGAGGGGAAAGCTGTAACTCTGTGAGATGATTTCACAGAACACAAAGAAGTTTCTCAGAAAGCTTCTTTCTCTTTGTTATCAGAGGATATTTCCTTTGGCCCTATAGTCTTCAAAGGGATCCGAAATATCTGTTCTCAGATTCCACAGAAACAAGGCTAGCACAGAGATCCACGAAATACAGATGCAAATCTGTGAGTGGAAGTCACACATCACAGAGCAGTTTCTCAGAAAGCTTCCTTCCAGATTTCATCTGAGGATATTTCCTTTTTCACCATAGCCCTCTAAGGGCTTCCAAATATCACTTTGCCAATTCCACAAGAACTGTCTTAGCGAAAGGCTTCTTGAGGGGAAAGCTGTAACTCTGTTAGATGATTTCACAGAACACAAAGAAGTTTCTCAGAAAGCTTCTTTCTCTTTGTTATCGGAGGATATTTCCTTTGGCCCTATAGTCTTCAAAGGGATCCGAAATATCTGTTCTCAGATTCCAGAGAAATAAGGCTAGCAAAGAGATCCACGAAATACAGATGTAACTCTGTGAGTGGAAGTCACACATCACAGAGCAATTTCTCAGAAAGCTTCTTTCCAGATTTCATCTGAGGATATTTCCTTTTTCACCATAGCCGTCTATGGGCTTCCAAATATCACTTTGCCAATTCCACAAGAACTGTCTTAGCGAAAGGCTTCTTGAGGGGAAAGCTGTAACTCTGTGAGATGATTTCACAGAACACAAAGAAGTTTCTCAGAAAGCTTCTTTCTCTTTGTTATCGGAGGATATTTCCTTTGGCCCTATAGTCTTCAAAGGGATCCGAAATATCTGTGCTCAGATTCCACAGAAATAAGGCTAGCAAAGAAATCCACGAAATACAGATGTAACTCTGTGAGTGGAAGTCACACATCACAGAGCAGTTTCTCAGAAAGCTTCTTTCCAGATTTCATCTGACGATATTTCCTTTTTCACCATAGCCCTCTAAGGGATTCCAAATATCACTTTGCAAATTCCACAAGAACTGTCTTAGCGAAAGGCTTCTTGAGGGGAAAGCTGTAACTCTGTGAGGTGATTTCACAGAACACAAAGAACTTTCTCAGAAAGCTTCTTTCTCTTTGTTATCAGAGGATATTTCCTTTGGCCCTATAGGCTTCAAAGGGATCCGAAATATCTGTTCTCAGATTCCACAGAAATAAGGCTAGCAAAGATATGCACGAAATACAGATGTAACTCTGTGAGTGGAAGTCACACATCACAGAGCAGTTTCTCAGAAAGCTTGTTTACAGATTTCATCTGAGGATATTTCCTTTTTCACCATAACCCTCTAGGGGCTTCCAAATATCACTTTGTCAATTCGACAAGAACTGTCTTAGCGAAAGGCTTCTTGAGGGGAAGCTGTAACTCTGTGAGATGATTTCACAGAATACAAAGAAGTGTCTCAGAAAGCTTCTTTCTCTTTGTTATCGGAGGATATTTCCTTTGGCCCTATAGTCTTCAAAGGGATCCGAAATATCTGTTCTCAGATTCCACAGAAACAAGGCTAGCACAGAGATCCACGAAATGCAGATGTAACTCTGTGTGTGGAAGTCAAACATCACAGAGCAGTTTCTCAGAAAGCTTCTTTCCAGATTTCATCTGAGGATATTTCCTTTTTCACCATAGCCCTCTAAGGGCTTCCAAATACCACTTTGCCAATTCCACAAGATCTGTCTTAGCGAAAGGCTTCTTGAGGGGAAAGCTGTAACTCTGTGAGATGATTTCACAGAACACAAAGAAGTTTCTCAGAAAGCTTCTTTCTCTTTGTTATCGGAGGATATTTCCTTTGGCCCTACAGTCTTCAAAGGGATCCGAAATATCTATTCTCAGATTCCACAGAAATAAGGCTAGCAAAGAAATCCACGAAATACAGATGTAACTCTCGAGTGGAAGTCACACATCACAGAGCAGTTTCTCAGAAAACTTCTTTCCAGTTTTCATCTGAGGATATTTCCTTTTTCACCGTAGCCCTCTATGGGCTTCCTAATATCACTTTGCCAATTCCACAAGAACTGTTTTAGCCGAAGGCTTCTTGAGGGGAAAGCTGTAACTCTGTGAGATGATTTCACAGAACACAAAGAAGTTTCTCAGAAAGCTTCTTTCTCTTTGTTATCGGAGGATATTTCCTTTGGACCTATAGTCTACAAAGGGATCCGAAATATCTGTTCTCAGATTCCACAGAAATAAGGCTAGCAAAGAGATCCACGAAATACAGATGTAACTGTCTGAGGTGAATTATCAGAACACTAAGCAGTTTCTCAGAAAGCTTCTTTCCAGATTTCATCTGAGGATATTTCCTTTTTCACCATAGCCGTCTATGGGCTTCCAAATATCACTTTGCCAATTCCACAAGAACTGTCTTAGCGAAAGTCTTCTTGAGGGGAAAGCTGTAACTCTGTGAGATGATGTCACAGAACACAAAGAAGTTTCTCAGAAAGCTTCTTTCCCTTTGTTATCGGAGGATATTTCCTTTGGCCCTATAGTCTTCAAAGGGATCCGAAATATCTATTCTCAGATTCCACAGAAATAAGGCTAGCAAAGAAATCCACGAAATACAGATGTAACTCTCGAGTGGAAGTCACACATCACAGAGGAGTTTCTCAGAAAACTTCTTTCCAGTTTTCATCTGAGGATATTTCCTTTTTCACCGTAGCCCTCTATGGGCTTCCTAATATCACTTTGCCAATTCCACAAGAACTGTTTTAGCGGAAGGCTACTTGAGGGGAAAGCTGTAACTCTGTGAGATGATTTCACAGAACACAAAGAAGTTTCTCAGAAAGCTTCTTTCTCTTTGTTATCGGAGGATATTTCCTTTGGCCCTATAGTCTTCAAAGGGATCCGAAATATCTATTCTCAGATTCCACAGAAATAAGGCTAGCAAAGAAATCCACGAAATACAGATGTAACTCTCGAGTGGAAGTCACACATCACAGAGCAGTTTCTCAGAAAACTTCTTTCCAGTTTTCATCTGAGGATATTTCCTTTTTCACCGTAGCCCTCTATGGGCTTCCTAATATCACTTTGCCAATTCCACAAGAACTGTTTTAGCCGAAGGCTTCTTGAGGGGAAAGCTGTAACTCTGTGAGATGATTTCACAGAACACAAAGAAGTTTCTCAGAAAGCTTCTTTCTCTTTGTTATCGGAGGATATTTCCTTTGGACCTATAGTCTACAAAGGGATCCGAAATATCTGTTCTCAGATTCCACAGAAATAAGGCTAGCAAAGAGATCCACGAAATACAGATGTAACTGTCTGAGGTGAATTATCAGAACACTAAGCAGTTTCTCAGAAAGCTTCTTTCCAGATTTCATCTGAGGATATTTCCTTTTTCACCATAGCCGTCTATGGGCTTCCAAATATCACTTTGCCAATTCCACAAGAACTGTCTTAGCGAAAGTCTTCTTGAGGGGAAAGCTGTAACTCTGTGAGATGATGTCACAGAACACAAAGAAGTTTCTCAGAAAGCTTCTTTCTCTTTGTTATCGGAGGATATTTCCTTTGGCCCTATAGTCTTCAAAGGGATCCGAAATATCTATTCTCAGATTCCACAGAAATAAGGCTAGCAAAGAAATCCACGAAATACAGATGTAACTCTCGAGTGGAAGTCACACATCACAGAGGAGTTTCTCAGAAAACTTCTTTCCAGTTTTCATCTGAGGATATTTCCTTTTTCACCGTAGCCCTCTATGGGCTTCCTAATATCACTTTGCCAATTCCACAAGAACTGTTTTAGCGGAAGGCTACTTGAGGGGAAAGCTGTAACTCTGTGAGATGATTTCACAGAACACAAAGAAGTTTCTCAGAAAGCTTCTTTCTCTTTGTTATCGGAGGATATTTCCTTTGGCCCTATAGTCTTCAAAGGGATCCGAAATATCTGTTCTCAGATTCCACAGAAATAAGGCTAGCAAAGAGATCCACGAAATACAGATGTAACTCTGTGAGTGGAAGTCACACATCACAGAGCAATTTCTCAGAAAGCTTCTTTCCAGATTTCATCTGAGGATATTTCGTTTTTCACCATAGCCGTCTATGGGCTTCCAAATATCACTTTGCCAATTCCACAAGAACTGTCTTAGCGAAAGGCTTCTTGAGGGGAAAGCTGTAACTCTGTGAGATGATTTCACAGAACACAAAGAAGTTTCTCAGAAAGCTTCTTTCTCTTTGTTATCGGAGGATATTTCCTTGGCCCTATAGTCTTCAAAGGGATCCGAATTATCTGTTCTCAGATTCCACAGAAAAAAGGCTAGCAAAGAGATCCACGCAATACAGATGTAACTCTCTGAGGTGAATTATCAGAACACTAAGCAGTTTCTCAGAAAGCTTCTTTGCAGATTTCATCTGAGGATATTTCCTTTTTCACCATTGCCCTCTATGGGCTTCCAAATATCCCTTTGCCAATTCCACAAGAACTGTCTTAGCGAAAGGCTTCTAGAGGGGAAAGCTGTAACTCTGTAAGATGATTTCACAGAACACAAAGAAGTTTCTCAGAAAGCTTCTTTCTCTTTGTTATCGGAGGATATTTCCTTTGGCCCTATAGTCTTCAAAGGGATCCGAATTATCTGTTCTCAGATTCCACAGAAAAAAGGCTAGCAAAGAGATCCACGAAATACAGATGTAACTCTCTGAGTTGAATTATCAGAACACTAAGCAGTTTCTCAGAAAGCTTCTTTCTCTTTGTTATCGGAATACATTTCCTTTGGCCCTATAGTCTTCAAAGGGATTCGAAATATCTGTTCTCAGATTTCACAGAAATAAGGCTAACAAAGAAATTCAGGAAATAAAGATGAAACTCTGTGAGTGGAATTCACACATCACAGAGCAGTTTCTCAGAAAGCTTCTTTCCAGATTTCATCTGAGGATATTTCCTTTTTCACCATAGCCCTCTATGGGCTTCCAAATACCACTTTGCCAATTCCATAAGATCTGTCTTAGCGAAAGGCTTCTTGAGGGCAAAGCTGTAACTCTGTGAGATGATTTCACAGAACACAAAGAAGTTTCTCAGAAAGCTTCTTTCTCTTTGTTATCGGAGGATATTTCCTTTGGCCCTATAGTCTTCAAAGGGATCCGAAATATCTGTTCTCAGATTCCACAGAAACAAGGCTAGCACAGAGATCCACGAAATACAGATGTAAATCTGTGAGTGGAAGTCACACATCACAGAGCAGTTTCTCAGAAAGCTTCTTTCCAGATTTCATCTGAGGATATTTCCTTTTTCACCATAGCCCTCTAAGGGCTTCCAAATATCACTTTGCCAATTCCACAAGAACTGTCTTAGCGAAAGGCTTCTTGAGGGGAAAGCTGTAACTCTGTGAGATGATTTCACAGAACACAAAGAACTTTCTCAGAAAGCTTCTTTCTCTTTGTTATCGGAGGATATTTCCTTGGCCCTATAGTCTTCAAAGGGATCCGAAATATCTGTTCTCAGATTCCACAGAAATAAGGCTAGCAAAGAGATCCACGAAATACAGATGTAACTCTGTGAGTGGAAGTCACACATCACAGAGCAATTTCTCAGAAAGCTTCTTTCCAGATTTCATCTGAGGATATTTCGTTTTTCACCATAGCCGTCTATGGGCTTCCAAATATCACTTTGCCAATTCCACAAGAACTGTCTTAGCGAAAGGCTTCTTGAGGGGAAAGCTGTAACTCTGTGAGATGATTTCACAGAACACAAAGAAGTTTCTCAGAAAGCTTCTTTCTCTTTGTTATCGGAGGATATTTCCTTGGCCCTATAGTCTTCAAAGGGATCCGAATTATCTGTTCTCAGATTCCACAGAAAAAAGGCTAGCAAAGAGATCCACGCAATACAGATGTAACTCTCTGAGGTGAATTATCAGAACACTAAGCAGTTTCTCAGAAAGCTTCTTTGCAGATTTCATCTGAGGATATTTCCTTTTTCACCATTGCCCTCTATGGGCTTCCAAATATCCCTTTGCCAATTCCACAAGAACTGTCTTAGCGAAAGGCTTCTAGAGGGGAAAGCTGTAACTCTGTAAGATGATTTCACAGAACACAAAGAAGTTTCTCAGAAAGCTTCTTTCTCTTTGTTATCGGAGGATATTTCCTTTGGCCCTATAGTCTTCAAAGGGATCCGAATTATCTGTTCTCAGATTCCACAGAAAAAAGGCTAGCAAAGAGATCCACGAAATACAGATGTAACTCTCTGAGTTGAATTATCAGAACACTAAGCAGTTTCTCAGAAAGCTTCTTTCTCTTTGTTATCGGAATATATTTCCTTTGGCCCTATAGTCTTCAAAGGGATTCGAAATATCTGTTCTCAGATTTCACAGAAATAAGGCTAACAAAGAAATTCAGGAAATAAAGATGAAACTCTGTGAGTGGAATTCACACATCACAGAGCAGTTTCTCAGAAAGCTTCTTTCCAGATTTCATCTGAGGATATTTCCTTTTTCACCATAGCCCTCTATGGGCTTCCAAATACCACTTTGCCAATTCCATAAGATCTGTCTTAGCGAAAGGCTTCTTGAGGGCAAAGCTGTAACTCTGTGAGATGATTTCACAGAACACAAAGAAGTTTCTCAGAAAGCTTCTTTCTCTTTGTTATCGGAGGATATTTCCTTTGGCCCTATAGTCTTCAAAGGGATCCGAAATATCTGTTCTCAGATTCCACAGAAACAAGGCTAGCACAGAGATCCACGAAATACAGATGTAAATCTGTGAGTGGAAGTCACACATCACAGAGCAGTTTCTCAGAAAGCTTCTTTCCAGATTTCATCTGAGGATATTTCCTTTTTCACCATAGCCCTCTAAGGGCTTCCAAATATCACTTTGCCAATTCCACAAGAACTGTCTTAGCGAAAGGCTTCTTGAGGGGAAAGCTGTAACTCTGTGAGATGATTTCACAGAACACAAAGAACTTTCTCAGAAAGCTTCTTTCTCTTTGTTATCGGAGGATATTTCCTTGGCCCTATAGTCTTCAAAGGGATCCGAAATATCTGTTCTCAGATTCCACAGAAATAAGGCTAGCAAAGAGATCCACGAAATACAGATGTAACTCTGTGAGTGGAAGTCACACATCACAGAGCAATTTCTCAGAAAGCTTCTTTCCAGATTTCATCTGAGGATATTTCCTTTTTCACCATAGCCGTCTATGGGCTTCCAAATATCACTTTGCCAATTCCACAAGAACTGTCTTAGCGAAAGGCTTCTTGAGGGGAAAGCTGTAACTCTGTGAGATGATTTCACAGAACACAAATAAGTTTCTCAGAAAGCTTCTTTCTCTTTGTTATCGGAGGATATTTCCTTGGCCCTATAGTCTTCAAAGGGATCCGAAATATCTCTTCTCAGAATCCACAGAAATAAGGCTAGCAAGGAAATCCAAGAAATACAGATGTCACACTGTGAGTGGAAGTCACACATCACAGAGCAGTTTCTCAGAAAGCTTCTTTCCAGATTTCATCTGAGGATATTTCCTTTTTCACCATAACCCTCTATAGGCTTCCAAATATCCCTTTGCCAATTCCACAAGAACTGTCTTAGCGAAAGGCTTCTTGAGGGGAAAGCTGTAACTCTGTAAGATGATTTCACAGAACACAAAGAAGTTTCTCAGAAAGCTTCTTTCTCTTTGTTATCGGAATATATTTCCTTTGGCCCTATAGTCTTCAAAGGGATCCGAAATATCTGTTCTCATATTTCACAGAAATAAGGCTAACAAAGAAATTCAGGAAATAAAGATGAAACTCTGTGAGTGGAATTCACCCATCACAGAGCAGTTTCTCAGAAAGCTTCTTTCCAGATTTCATCTGAGGATATTTCCGTTTTCACCATAGCCCTCTAAGGGCTTCCAAATATCACTTTGCCAATTCCACAAGAACTGTCTTAGCGAAAGGCTTCTTGAGGGGAAAGCTGTAACTCTGTGAGATGATTTCACAGAACACAAAGAAGTTTCTCAGAAAGCTTCTTTCTCTTTGTTATCAGAGGATATTTCCTTTGGCCCTATAGTCTTCAAAGGGATCCGAAATATCTGTTCTCAGATTCCACAGAAACAAGGCTAGCACAGAGATCCACGAAATACAGATGTAAATCTGTGAGTGGAAGTCACACATCACAGAGCAGTTTCTCAGAAAGCTTCTTTCCAGATTTCATCTGAGGATATTTCCTTTTTCACCATAGCCCTCTAAGGGCTTCCAAATATCACTTTGCCAATTCCACAAGAACTGTCTTAGCGAAAGGCTTCTTGAGGGGAAAGCTGTAACTCTGTGAGATGATTTCACAGAACACAAAGAAGTTTCTCAGAAAGCTTCTTTCTCTTTGTTATCGGAGGATGTTTCCTTTGGCCCTATAGTCTTCAAAGGGATCCGAAATATCTGTTCTCAGATTCCACAGAAATAAGGCTAGCAAAGAGATCCACGAAATACAGATGTAACTCTGTGAGTGGAAGTCACACATCACAGAGCAATTTCTCAGAAAGCTTCTTTCCAGATTTCATCTGAGGATATTTCCTTTTTCACCATAGCCGTCTATGGGCTTCCAAATATCACTTTGCCAATTCCACAAGAACTGTCTTAGCGAAAGGCTTCTTGAGGGGAAAGCTGTAACTCTGTGAGATGATTTCACAGAACACAAAGAAGTTTCTCAGAAAGCTTCTTTCTCTTTGTTATCGGAGGATATTTCCTTGGCCCTATAGTCTTCAAAGGGATCCGAAATATCTCTTCTCAGAATCCACAGAAATAAGGCTAGCAAGGAAATCCAAGAAATACAGATGTCACACTGTGAGTGGAAGTCACACATCACAGAGCAGTTTCTCAGAAAGCTTCTTTCCAGATTTCATCTGAGGATATTTCCTATTTCACCATAACCCTCTATGGGCTTCCAAATATCCCTTTGCCAATTCCACAAGAACTGTCTTAGCGAAAGGCTTCTTGAGGGGAAAGCTGTAACTCTGTAAGATGATTTCACAGAACACAAAGAAGTTTCTCAGAAAGCATCTTTCTCTTTGTTATCGGAATATATTTCCTTTGGCCCTATAGTCTTCAAAGGGATCCGAAATATCTGTTCTCAGATTTCACAGAAATAAGGCTAACAAAGAAATTCAGGAAATAAAGATGAAACTCTGTGAGTGGAATTCACACATCACAGAGCAGTTTCTCAGAAAGCTTCTTTCCAGATTTCATCTGAGGATATTTCCGTTTTCACCATAGCCCTCTATGGGCTTCCAAACACCACTTTCCCAATTCCACAAGATCTGTCTTAGCGAAAGGCTTCTTGAGGGGAAAGCTGTAACTCTGTGAGATGATTTCACAGAACACAAAGAAGTTTCTCAGAAAGCTTCTTTCTCTTTGTTATCAGAGGATATTTCCTTTGGCCCTATAGTCTTCAAAGGGATCCGAAATATCTGTTCTCAGATTCCACAGAAATAAGGCTAGCAAAGAAATCCACGAAATACAGATGTAACTCTGTGAGTGGAAGTCACACATCACAGAGCAGTTTCTCAGAAAGCTTCTTTCCAGATTTCATCTGAGGATATTTCCTTTTTCACCATAGCCCTCTAAGGGATTCCAAATATCACTTTGCAAATTCCACAAGACCTGTCTTAGCGAAAGGCTTCTTGAGGGGAAAGCTGTAACTCTGTGAGGTGATTTCACAGAACACAAAGAAGTTTCTCAGAAAGCTTCTTTCTCTTTGTTATCAGAGGATATTTCCTTTGGCCCTATAGTCTTCAAAGGGATCCGAAATATCTGTTCTCAGATTCCACAGAAATAAGGCTAGCAAAGAGATCCACGAAATACAGATGTAACTCTGTGAGTGGAAGTCACACATCACAGAGCAATTTCTCAGAAAGCTTCTTTCCAGATTTCATCTGAGGATATTTCCTTTTTCACCATAGCCGTCTATGGGCTTCCAAATATCACTTTGCCAATTCCACAAGAACTGTCTTAGCGAAAGGCTTCTTGAGGGGAAAGCTGTAACTCTGTGAGATGATTTCACAGAACACAAATAAGTTTCTCAGAAAGCTTCTTTCTCTTTGTTATCGGAGGATATTTCCTTGGCCCTATAGTCTTCAAAGGGATCCGAAATATCTCTTCTCAGAATCCACAGAAATAAGGCTAGCAAGGAAATCCAAGAAATACAGATGTCACACTGTGAGTGGAAGTCACACATCACAGAGCAGTTTCTCAGAAAGCTTCTTTCCAGATTTCATCTGAGGATATTTCCTTTTTCACCATAACCCTCTATAGGCTTCCAAATATCCCTTTGCCAATTCCACAAGAACTGTCTTAGCGAAAGGCTTCTTGAGGGGAAAGCTGTAACTCTGTAAGATGATTTCACAGAACACAAAGAAGTTTCTCAGAAAGCTTCTTTCTCTTTGTTATCGGAATATATTTCCTTTGGCCCTATAGTCTTCAAAGGGATCCGAAATATCTGTTCTCATATTTCACAGAAATAAGGCTAACAAAGAAATTCAGGAAATAAAGATGAAACTCTGTGAGTGGAATTCACCCATCACAGAGCAGTTTCTCAGAAAGCTTCTTTCCAGATTTCATCTGAGGATATTTCCGTTTTCACCATAGCCCTCTAAGGGCTTCCAAATATCACTTTGCCAATTCCACAAGAACTGTCTTAGCGAAAGGCTTCTTGAGGGGAAAGCTGTAACTCTGTGAGATGATTTCACAGAACACAAAGAAGTTTCTCAGAAAGCTTCTTTCTCTTTGTTATCAGAGGATATTTCCTTTGGCCCTATAGTCTTCAAAGGGATCCGAAATATCTGTTCTCAGATTCCACAGAAACAAGGCTAGCACAGAGATCCACGAAATACAGATGTAAATCTGTGAGTGGAAGTCACACATCACAGAGCAGTTTCTCAGAAAGCTTCTTTCCAGATTTCATCTGAGGATATTTCCTTTTTCACCATAGCCCTCTAAGGGCTTCCAAATATCACTTTGCCAATTCCACAAGAACTGTCTTAGCGAAAGGCTTCTTGAGGGGAAAGCTGTAACTCTGTGAGATGATTTCACAGAACACAAAGAAGTTTCTCAGAAAGCTTCTTTCTCTTTGTTATCGGAGGATGTTTCCTTTGGCCCTATAGTCTTCAAAGGGATCCGAAATATCTGTTCTCAGATTCCACAGAAATAAGGCTAGCAAAGAGATCCACGAAATACAGATGTAACTCTGTGAGTGGAAGTCACACATCACAGAGCAATTTCTCAGAAAGCTTCTTTCCAGATTTCATCTGAGGATATTTCCTTTTTCACCATAGCCGTCTATGGGCTTCCAAATATCACTTTGCCAATTCCACAAGAACTGTCTTAGCGAAAGGCTTCTTGAGGGGAAAGCTGTAACTCTGTGAGATGATTTCACAGAACACAAAGAAGTTTCTCAGAAAGCTTCTTTCTCTTTGTTATCGGAGGATATTTCCTTGGCCCTATAGTCTTCAAAGGGATCCGAAATATCTCTTCTCAGAATCCACAGAAATAAGGCTAGCAAGGAAATCCAAGAAATACAGATGTCACACTGTGAGTGGAAGTCACACATCACAGAGCAGTTTCTCAGAAAGCTTCTTTCCAGATTTCATCTGAGGATATTTCCTATTTCACCATAACCCTCTATGGGCTTCCAAATATCCCTTTGCCAATTCCACAAGAACTGTCTTAGCGAAAGGCTTCTTGAGGGGAAAGCTGTAACTCTGTAAGATGATTTCACAGAACACAAAGAAGTTTCTCAGAAAGCATCTTTCTCTTTGTTATCGGAATATATTTCCTTTGGCCCTATAGTCTTCAAAGGGATCCGAAATATCTGTTCTCAGATTTCACAGAAATAAGGCTAACAGAGAAATTCAGGAAATAAAGATGAAACTCTGTGAGTGGAATTCACACATCACAGAGCAGTTTCTCAGAAAGCTTCTTTCCAGATTTCATCTGAGGATATTTCCGTTTTCACCATAGCCCTCTATGGGCTTCCAAACACCACTTTCCCAATTCCACAAGATCTGTCTTAGCGAAAGGCTTCTTGAGGGGAAAGCTGTAACTCTGTGAGATGATTTCACAGAACACAAAGAAGTTTCTCAGAAAGCTTCTTTCTCTTTGTTATCAGAGGATATTTCCTTTGGCCCTATAGTCTTCAAAGGGATCCGAAATATCTGTTCTCAGATTCCACAGAAATAAGGCTAGCAAAGAAATCCACGAAATACAGATGTAACTCTGTGAGTGGAAGTCACACATCACAGAGCAGTTTCTCAGAAAGCTTCTTTCCAGATTTCATCTGAGGATATTTCCTTTTTCACCATAGCCCTCTAAGGGATTCCAAATATCACTTTGCAAATTCCACAAGAACTGTCTTAGCGAAAGGCTTCTTGAGGGGAAAGCTGTAACTCTGTGAGGTGATTTCACAGAACACAAAGAAGTTTCTCAGAAAGCTTCTTTCTCTTTGTTATCAGAGGATATTTCCTTTGGCCCTATAGTCTTCAAAGGGATCCGAAATATCTGTTCTCAGATTCCACAGAAATAAGGCTAGCAAAGATATGCACGAAATACAGATGTAACTCTGTGAGTGGAAGTCACACATCACAGAGCAGTTTCTCAGAAAGCTTGTTTACAGATTTCATCTGAGGATAGTTCCTTTTTCACCATAACCCTCTAGGGGCTTCCAAATATTACTTTGTCAATTCGACAAGAACTGTCTTAGCGAAAGGCTTCTTGAGGGGAAGCTGTAACTCTGTGAGATGATTTCACAGAACACAAAGAAGTGTCTCAGAAAGCTTCTTTCTCTTTGTTATCGGAGGATATTTCCTTTGGCCCTATAGTCTTCAAAGGGATCCGAAATATCTGTTCTCAGATTCCACAGAAACAAGGCTCGCACAGAGATCCAGGAAATGCAGATGTAACTCTGTGTGTGGAAGTCAAACATCACAGAGCAGTTTCTCAGAAAGCTTCTTTCCAGATTTCATCTGAGGATATTTCCTTTTTCACCATAGCCCTCTATGGGCTTCCAAATACCACTTTGCCAATTCCACAAGATCTGTCTTAGCGAAAGGCTTCTTGAGGGGAAAGCTGTAACTCTGTGAGATGATTTCACAGAACACAAAGAAGTTTCTCAGAAAGCTTCTTTCTCTTTGTTATCGGAGGATATTTCCTTTGGCCCTATAGTCTTCAAAGGGATCCGAAATATCTATTCTCAGATTCCACAGAAATAAGGCTAGCAAAGAAATCCACGAAATACAGATGTAACTCTCGAGTGGAAGTCACACATCACAGAGGAGTTTCTCAGAAAACTTCTTTCCAGTTTTCATCTGAGGATATTTCCTTTTTCACCGTAGCCCTCTATGGTCTTCCTAATATCACTTTGCCAATTCCACAAGAACTGTTTTAGCCGAAGGCTACTTGAGGGGAAAGCTGTAACTCTGTGAGATGCTTTCACAGAACACAAAGAAGTTTCTCAGAAAGCTTCTTTCTCTTTGTTATCGGAGGATATTTCCTTTGGCCCTATAGTCTTCAAAGGGATTCGAAATATCTGTTCTCAGATTTCACAGAAATAAGGCTAACAAAGAAATTCAGGAAATAAAGATGAAACTCTGTGAGTGGAATTCACACATCACAGAGCAGTTTCTCAGAAACTTCTTTCCAGATTTCATCTGAGGATATTTCCTTTTTCACCATAGCCCTCTATGGGCTTCCAAATACCACTTTGCCAATTCCATAAGATCTGTCTTAGCGAAAGGCTTCTTGAGGGCAAAGCTGTAACTCTGTGAGATGATTTCACAGAACACAGAGAAGTTTCTCAGAAAGCTTCTTTCTCTTTGTTATCGGAGGATATTTCCTTTGGCCCTATAGTCTTCAAAGGGATCCGAAATATCTGTTCTCAGATTCCACAGAAACAAGGCTAGCACAGAGATCCACGAAATACAGATGTAAATCTGTGAGTGGAAGTCACACATCACAGAGCAGTTTCTCAGAAAGCTTCTTTCCAGATTTCATCTGAGGATATTTCCTTTTTCACCATAGCCCTCTAAGGGCTTCCAAATATCACTTTGCCAATTCCACAAGAACTGTCTTAGCGAAAGGCTTCTTGAGGGGAATGCTGTAACTCTGTGAGATGATTTCACAGAACACAAAGAACTTTCTCAGAAAGCTTCTTTCTCTTTGTTATCGGAGGATATTTCCTTTGGCCCTATAGTCTTCAAAGGGATCCGAAATATCTGCTCTCAGATTCCACAGAAATAAGGCTAGCAAAGAGATCCACGAAATACAGATGTAACTCTGTGAGTGGAAGTCACACATCACAGAGCAATTTCTCAGAAAGCTTCTTTCCAGATTCCATCTGAGGATATTTCCTTTTTCACCATAGCCGTCTATGGGCTTCCAAATATCACTTTGCCAATTCCACAAGAACTGTCTTAGCGAAAAGCTTCTTGAGGGGACAGCTGTAACTCTGTGAGATGATTTCACAGAACACAAAGAAGTTTCTCAGAAAGCTTCTTTCTCTTTGTTATCGGAGGATATTTCCTTGGCCCTATAGTCTTCAAAGGGATCCGAAATATCTCTTCTCAGAATCCACAGAAATAAGGCTAGCAAGGAAATCCAAGAAATACAGATGTCACACTGTGAGTGGAAGTCACACATCACAGAGCAGTTTCTCAGAAAGCTTCTTTCCAGATTTCATCTGAGGATATTTCCTTTTTCACCATAACCCTCTATGGGCTTCCAAATATCCCTTTGCCAATTCCACAAGAACTGTCTTAGCGAAAGGCTTCTTGAGGGGAAAGCCGTAACTCTGTAAGATGATTTCACAGAACACAAAGAAGTTTCTCAGAAAGCTTCTTTCTCTTTGTTATCGGAATATATTTCCTTTGGCCCTATAGTCTTCAAAGGGATCCGAAATATCTGTTCTCAGATTTCACAGAAATAAGGCTAACAAAGAAATTCAGGAAATAAAGATGAAACTCTGTGAGTGGAATTCACACATCACAGAGCAGTTTCTCAGAAAGCTTCTTTCCAGATTTCATCTGAGGATATTTCCGTTTTCACCATAGCCCTCTAAGGGCTTCCAAATATCACTTTGCCAATTCCACAAGAACTGTCTTAGCGAAAGGCTTCTTGAGGGGAAAGCTGTAACTCTGTGAGATGATTTCACAGAACACAAAGAAGTTTCTCAGAAAGCTTCTTTCTCTTTGTTATCAGAGGATATTTCCTTTGGCCCTATAGTCTTCAAAGGGATCCGAAATATCTGTTCTCAGATTCCACAGAAACAAGGCTAGCACAGAGATCCACGAAATACAGATGCAAATCTGTGAGTGGAAGTCACACATCACAGAGCAGTTTCTCAGAAAGCTTCTTTCCAGATTTCATCTGAGGATATTTCCTTTTTCACCATAGCCCTCTAAGGGCTTCCAAATATCACTTTGCCAATTCCACAAGAACTGTCTTAGCGAAAGGCTTCTTGAGGGGAAAGCTGTAACTCTGTTAGATGATTTCACAGAACACAAAGAAGTTTCTCAGAAAGCTTCTTTCTCTTTGTTATCGGAGGATATTTCCTTTGGCCCTATAGTCTTCAAAGGGATCCGAAATATCTGTTCTCAGATTCCAGAGAAATAAGGCTAGCAAAGAGATCCACGAAATACAGATGTAACTCTGTGAGTGGAAGTCACACATCACAGAGCAATTTCTCAGAAAGCTTCTTTCCAGATTTCATCTGAGGATATTTCCTTTTTCACCATAGCCGTCTATGGGCTTCCAAATATCACTTTGCCAATTCCACAAGAACTGTCTTAGCGAAAGGCTTCTTGAGGGGAAAGCTGTAACTCTGTGAGATGATTTCACAGAACACAAAGAAGTTTCTCAGAAAGCTTCTTTCTCTTTGTTATCGGAGGATATTTCCTTTGGCCCTATAGTCTTCAAAGGGATCCGAAATATCTGTGCTCAGATTCCACAGAAATAAGGCTAGCAAAGAAATCCACGAAATACAGATGTAACTCTGTGAGTGGAAGTCACACATCACAGAGCAGTTTCTCAGAAAGCTTCTTTCCAGATTTCATCTGAGGATATTTCCTTTTTCACCATAGCCCTCTAAGGGATTCCAAATATCACTTTGCAAATTCCACAAGAACTGTCTTAGCGAAAGGCTTCTTGAGGGGAAAGCTGTAACTCTGTGAGGTGATTTCACAGAACACAAAGAACTTTCTCAGAAAGCTTCTTTCTCTTTGTTATCAGAGGATATTTCCTTTGGCCCTATAGGCTTCAAAGGGATCCGAAATATCTGTTCTCAGATTCCACAGAAATAAGGCTAGCAAAGATATGCACGAAATACAGATGTAACTCTGTGAGTGGAAGTCACACATCACAGAGCAGTTTCTCAGAAAGCTTGTTTACAGATTTCATCTGAGGATATTTCCTTTTTCACCATAACCCTCTAGGGGCTTCCAAATATCACTTTGTCAATTCGACAAGAACTGTCTTAGCGAAAGGCTTCTTGAGGGGAAGCTGTAACTCTGTGAGATGATTTCACAGAATACAAAGAAGTGTCTCAGAAAGCTTCTTTCTCTTTGTTATCGGAGGATATTTCCTTTGGCCCTATAGTCTTCAAAGGGATCCGAAATATCTGTTCTCAGATTCCACAGAAACAAGGCTAGCACAGAGATCCACGAAATGCAGATGTAACTCTGTGTGTGGAAGTCAAACATCACAGAGCAGTTTCTCAGAAAGCTTCTTTCCAGATTTCATCTGAGGATATTTCCTTTTTCACCATAGCCCTCTAAGGGCTTCCAAATACCACTTTGCCAATTCCACAAGATCTGTCTTAGCGAAAGGCTTCTTGAGGGGAAAGCTGTAACTCTGTGAGATGATTTCACAGAACACAAAGAAGTTTCTCAGAAAGCTTCTTTCTCTTTGTTATCGGAGGATATTTCCTTTGGCCCTACAGTCTTCAAAGGGATCCGAAATATCTATTCTCAGATTCCACAGAAATAAGGCTAGCAAAGAAATCCACGAAATACAGATGTAACTCTCGAGTGGAAGTCACACATCACAGAGCAGTTTCTCAGAAAACTTCTTTCCAGTTTTCATCTGAGGATATTTCCTTTTTCACCGTAGCCCTCTATGGGCTTCCTAATATCACTTTGCCAATTCCACAAGAACTGTTTTAGCCGAAGGCTTCTTGAGGGGAAAGCTGTAACTCTGTGAGATGATTTCACAGAACACAAAGAAGTTTCTCAGAAAGCTTCTTTCTCTTTGTTATCGGAGGATATTTCCTTTGGACCTATAGTCTACAAAGGGATCCGAAATATCTGTTCTCAGATTCCACAGAAATAAGGCTAGCAAAGAGATCCACGAAATACAGATGTAACTGTCTGAGGTGAATTATCAGAACACTAAGCAGTTTCTCAGAAAGCTTCTTTCCAGATTTCATCTGAGGATATTTCCTTTTTCACCATAGCCGTCTATGGGCTTCCAAATATCACTTTGCCAATTCCACAAGAACTGTCTTAGCGAAAGTCTTCTTGAGGGGAAAGCTGTAACTCTGTGAGATGATGTCACAGAACACAAAGAAGTTTCTCAGAAAGCTTCTTTCCCTTTGTTATCGGAGGATATTTCCTTTGGCCCTATAGTCTTCAAAGGGATCCGAAATATCTATTCTCAGATTCCACAGAAATAAGGCTAGCAAAGAAATCCACGAAATACAGATGTAACTCTCGAGTGGAAGTCACACATCACAGAGGAGTTTCTCAGAAAACTTCTTTCCAGTTTTCATCTGAGGATATTTCCTTTTTCACCGTAGCCCTCTATGGGCTTCCTAATATCACTTTGCCAATTCCACAAGAACTGTTTTAGCGGAAGGCTACTTGAGGGGAAAGCTGTAACTCTGTGAGATGATTTCACAGAACACAAAGAAGTTTCTCAGAAAGCTTCTTTCTCTTTGTTATCGGAGGATATTTCCTTTGGCCCTATAGTCTTCAAAGGGATCCGAAATATCTATTCTCAGATTCCACAGAAATAAGGCTAGCAAAGAAATCCACGAAATACAGATGTAACTCTCGAGTGGAAGTCACACATCACAGAGCAGTTTCTCAGAAAACTTCTTTCCAGTTTTCATCTGAGGATATTTCCTTTTTCACCGTAGCCCTCTATGGGCTTCCTAATATCACTTTGCCAATTCCACAAGAACTGTTTTAGCCGAAGGCTTCTTGAGGGGAAAGCTGTAACTCTGTGAGATGATTTCACAGAACACAAAGAAGTTTCTCAGAAAGCTTCTTTCTCTTTGTTATCGGAGGATATTTCCTTTGGACCTATAGTCTACAAAGGGATCCGAAATATCTGTTCTCAGATTCCACAGAAATAAGGCTAGCAAAGAGATCCACGAAATACAGATGTAACTGTCTGAGGTGAATTATCAGAACACTAAGCAGTTTCTCAGAAAGCTTCTTTCCAGATTTCATCTGAGGATATTTCCTTTTTCACCATAGCCGTCTATGGGCTTCCAAATATCACTTTGCCAATTCCACAAGAACTGTCTTAGCGAAAGTCTTCTTGAGGGGAAAGCTGTAACTCTGTGAGATGATGTCACAGAACACAAAGAAGTTTCTCAGAAAGCTTCTTTCTCTTTGTTATCGGAGGATATTTCCTTTGGCCCTATAGTCTTCAAAGGGATCCGAAATATCTATTCTCAGATTCCACAGAAATAAGGCTAGCAAAGAAATCCACGAAATACAGATGTAACTCTCGAGTGGAAGTCACACATCACAGAGGAGTTTCTCAGAAAACTTCTTTCCAGTTTTCATCTGAGGATATTTCCTTTTTCACCGTAGCCCTCTATGGGCTTCCTAATATCACTTTGCCAATTCCACAAGAACTGTTTTAGCGGAAGGCTACTTGAGGGGAAAGCTGTAACTCTGTGAGATGATTTCACAGAACACAAAGAAGTTTCTCAGAAAGCTTCTTTCTCTTTGTTATCGGAGGATATTTCCTTTGGCCCTATAGTCTTCAAAGGGATCCGAAATATCTGTTCTCAGATTCCACAGAAATAAGGCTAGCAAAGAGATCCACGAAATACAGATGTAACTCTGTGAGTGGAAGTCACACATCACAGAGCAATTTCTCAGAAAGCTTCTTTCCAGATTTCATCTGAGGATATTTCGTTTTTCACCATAGCCGTCTATGGGCTTCCAAATATCACTTTGCCAATTCCACAAGAACTGTCTTAGCGAAAGGCTTCTTGAGGGGAAAGCTGTAACTCTGTGAGATGATTTCACAGAACACAAAGAAGTTTCTCAGAAAGCTTCTTTCTCTTTGTTATCGGAGGATATTTCCTTGGCCCTATAGTCTTCAAAGGGATCCGAATTATCTGTTCTCAGATTCCACAGAAAAAAGGCTAGCAAAGAGATCCACGCAATACAGATGTAACTCTCTGAGGTGAATTATCAGAACACTAAGCAGTTTCTCAGAAAGCTTCTTTGCAGATTTCATCTGAGGATATTTCCTTTTTCACCATTGCCCTCTATGGGCTTCCAAATATCCCTTTGCCAATTCCACAAGAACTGTCTTAGCGAAAGGCTTCTTGAGGGGAAAGCTGTAACTCTGTAAGATGATTTCACAGAACACAAAGAAGTTTCTCAGAAAGCTTCTTTCTCTTTGTTATCGGAATATATTTCCTTTGGCCCTATAGTCTTCAAAGGGATTCGAAATATCTGTTCTCAGATTTCACAGAAATAAGGCTAACAAAGAAATTCAGGAAATAAAGATGAAACTCTGTGAGTGGAATTCACACATCACAGAGCAGTTTCTCAGAAAGCTTCTTTCCAGATTTCATCTGAGGCTATTTCCGTTTTCACCATAGCCCTCTATGGGTTTCCAAATATCACTTTGCCAATTCCACAAGATCTGTCTTAGCGAAAGGCTTCTTGAAGGGAAAGCTGTAACTCCGTGTGATGATTTCACAGAACACAAAGAAGTTTCTCAGAAAGCTTCTTTCTCTTTGTTATCGGAGGATATTTCCTTTGGCCCTATAGTCTTCAAAGGGATCCGAAATATCTATTCTCAGATTCCACAGAAATAAGGCTAGCAAAGAAATCCACGAAATGCAGATGTAACTATGTGAGTGGAAGTCACACATCACAGAGGAGTTTCTCAGAAAGCTTCTTTCCAGATTTCATCTGAGGATATTTCCTTTTTCACCATAGCCCTCTAAGGGCTTCCAAATATCACTTTGCCAATTCCACAAGAACTGTCTTAGCGAAAGGCTTCTTGAGGGGAAAGCTGTAACTCTGTGAGATGATTTCACAGAACACAAAGAAGTTTCTCAGAAAGCTTCTTTCTCTTTGTTATCAGAGGATATTTCCTTTGGCCCTATAGTCTTCAAAGGGATCCGAAATATCTGTTCTGAGATTCCACAGAAATAAGGCTAGCAAAGAGATACACGAAATACAGATGTAACTCTGTGAGTGGAAGTCACACATCACAGAGCAGTTTCTCAGAAAGCTTCTTTCCAGATTTCATCTGAGGATATTTCCTTTTTCACCATAGCCCTCTATGGGCTTTCAAACACCACTTTGCCAATTCCACAAGATCTGTCTTAGCGAAAGGCTTCTTGAGGGGAAAGCTGTAACTCTGTGAGATGACTTCACAGAACACAAAGAAGTTTCTCAGAAAGCTTCTTTCTCTTTGATATCGGAGGATATTTCCTTTGGCCCTATAGACTTCAAAGGGATCGGAAATATCTGTTCTCAGACTCCACAGAAATAAGGCTAGCAAAGAAATCCACGAAATACAGATGTAACTCTGTGAGTGGAAGTCACACATCACAGAGCAGTTTCTCAGAAAGCTTCTTTCCAGATTTCATCTGAGGATATTTCCTTTTTCACCAGAGCCCTCTAAGGGATTCAAAATATCACTTTGCCAATTCCACAAGAACTGTCTTAGCGAAAGGCTTCTTGAGGGGAAAGCTGTAACTCTGTGAGGTGATTTCGCAGAACACAAAGAAGTTTCTCAGAAAGCTTCTTTCTCTTTGTTATCGGAGGATATTTCCTTTGGCCCTA
This sequence comes from Macaca nemestrina, assembly GCF_043159975.1. Classification (NCBI taxonomy): domain Eukaryota; kingdom Metazoa; phylum Chordata; class Mammalia; order Primates; family Cercopithecidae; genus Macaca; species Macaca nemestrina. The sequence continues at coordinate 62,450,290 of NC_092140.1, forward strand.
TAGTCTTCAAAGGGATCCGAAATATCTGTTCTCAGATTCCACAGAAACAAGGCTAGCACAGAGATCCACGAAATACAGATGTAACTCTGTGTGAGGAAGTCAAACATCACAGAGCAGTTTCTCAGAAAGCTTCTTTCCAGATTTCATCTGAGGATATTTCCTTTTTCACCATAGCCCTCTAGGGGCTTCCAAATACCACTTTGCCAATTCCACAAGATCTGTCTTAGCGAAAGGCTTCTTGAGGGGAAAGCTGTAACTCTGTTAGATGATTTCACAGAACACAAAGAAGTTTCTCAGAAAGCTTCTTTCTCTTTGTTATCGGAGGATATTTCCTTTGGCCCTATAGTCTTCAAAGGGATCCGAAATATCTATTCTCAGATTCCACAGAAATAAGGCTAGCAAAGAAATCCACGAAATACAGATGTAACTCTCGAGTGGTAGTCACACATCACAGAGGAGTTTCTCAGAAAACTTCTTTCCAGTTTTCATCTGAGGATATTTCCTTTTTCACCGTAGCCCTCTATGGGCTTCCTAATATCACTTTGCCAATTCCACAAGAACTGCTTTACCCGAAGGCTACTTGAGGGGAAAGCTGTAACTCTGTGAGATGATTTCACAGAACACAAAGAAGTTTCTCAGAAAGCTTCTTTCTCTTTGTTATCGGAGGATATTTCCTTTGGCCCTATAGTCTTCAAGGGGATCCGAAATATCTGTTCTCAGATTCCACAGAAATAAGGCTAGCAAAGAGATCCACGAAATACAGATGTAACTCTGTGAGTGGAAGTCACACATCACAGAGCAATTTCTCAGAAAGCTTCTTTCCAGATTTCATCTGAGGATATTTCGTTTTTCACCATAGCCGTCTATGGGCTTCCAAATATCACTTTGCCAATTCCACAAGAACTGTCTTAGCGAAAGGCTTCTTGAGGGGAAAGCTGTAACTCTGTGAGATGATTTCACAGAACACAAAGAAGTTTCTCAGAAAGCTTCTTTCTCTTTGTTATCGGAGGATATTTCCTTGGCCCTATAGTCTTCAAAGGGATCCGAATTATCTGTTCTCAGATTCCACAGAAAAAAGGCTAGCAAAGAGATCCACGCAATACAGATGTAACTCTCTGAGGTGAATTATCAGAACACTAAGCAGTTTCTCAGAAAGCTTCTTTGCAGATTTCATCTGAGGATATTTCCTTTTTCACCATTGCCCTCTATGGGCTTCCAAATATCCCTTTGCCAATTCCACAAGAACTCTCTTAGCGAAAGGCTTCTAGAGGGGAAAGCTGTAACTCTGTAAGATGATTTCACAGAACACAAAGAAGTTTCTCAGAAAGCTTCTTTCTCTTTGTTATCGGAGGATATTTCCTTTGGCCCTATAGTCTTCAAAGGGATCCGAATTATCTGTTCTCAGATTCCACAGAAAAAAGGCTAGCAAAGAGATCCACGAAATACAGATGTAACTCTCTGAGTTGAATTATCAGAACACTAAGCAGTTTCTCAGAAAGCTTCTTTCTCTTTGTTATCGGAATATATTTCCTTTGGCCCTATAGTCTTCAAAGGGATTCGAAATATCTGTTCTCAGATTTCACAGAAATAAGGCTAACAAAGAAATTCAGGAAATAAAGATGAAACTCTGTGAGTGGAATTCACACATCACAGAGCAGTTTCTCAGAAAGCTTCTTTCCAGATTTCATCTGAGGATATTTCCTTTTTCACCATAGCCCTCTATGGGCTTCCAAATACCACTTTGCCAATTCCATAAGATCTGTCTTAGCGAAAGGCTTCTTGAGGGCAAAGCTGTAACTCTGTGAGATGATTTCACAGAACACAAAGAAGTTTCTCAGAAAGCTTCTTTCTCTTTGTTATCGGAGGATATTTCCTTTGGCCCTATAGTCTTCAAAGGGATCCGAAATATCTGTTCTCAGATTCCACAGAAACAAGGCTAGCACAGAGATCCACGAAATACAGATGTAAATCTGTGAGTGGAAGTCACACATCACAGAGCAGTTTCTCAGAAAGCTTCTTTCCAGATTTCATCTGAGGATATTTCCTTTTTCACCATAGCCCTCTAAGGGCTTCCAAATATCACTTTGCCAATTCCACAAGAACTGTCTTAGCGAAAGGCTTCTTGAGGGGAAAGCTGTAACTCTGTGAGATGATTTCACAGAACACAAAGAACTTTCTCAGAAAGCTTCTTTCTCTTTGTTATCGGAGGATATTTCCTTGGCCCTATAGTCTTCAAAGGGATCCGAAATATCTGTTCTCAGATTCCACAGAAATAAGGCTAGCAAAGAGATCCACGAAATACAGATGTAACTCTGTGAGTGGAAGTCACACATCACAGAGCAATTTCTCAGAAAGCTTCTTTCCAGATTTCATCTGAGGATATTTCGTTTTTCACCATAGCCGTCTATGGGCTTCCAAATATCACTTTGCCAATTCCACAAGAACTGTCTTAGCGAAAGGCTTCTTGAGGGGAAAGCTGTAACTCTGTGAGATGATTTCACAGAACACAAAGAAGTTTCTCAGAAAGCTTCTTTCTCTTTGTTATCGGAGGATATTTCCTTGGCCCTATAGTCTTCAAAGGGATCCGAATTATCTGTTCTCAGATTCCACAGAAAAAAGGCTAGCAAAGAGATCCACGCAATACAGATGTAACTCTCTGAGGTGAATTATCAGAACACTAAGCAGTTTCTCAGAAAGCTTCTTTGCAGATTTCATCTGAGGATATTTCCTTTTTCACCATTGCCCTCTATGGGCTTCCAAATATCCCTTTGCCAATTCCACAAGAACTGTCTTAGCGAAAGGCTTCTAGAGGGGAAAGCTGTAACTCTGTAAGATGATTTCACAGAACACAAAGAAGTTTCTCAGAAAGCTTCTTTCTCTTTGTTATCGGAGGATATTTCCTTTGGCCCTATAGTCTTCAAAGGGATCCGAATTATCTGTTCTCAGATTCCACAGAAAAAAGGCTAGCAAAGAGATCCACGAAATACAGATGTAACTCTCTGAGTTGAATTATCAGAACACTAAGCAGTTTCTCAGAAAGCTTCTTTCTCTTTGTTATCGGAATATATTTCCTTTGGCCCTATAGTCTTCAAAGGGATTCGAAATATCTGTTCTCAGATTTCACAGAAATAAGGCTAACAAAGAAATTCAGGAAATAAAGATGAAACTCTGTGAGTGGAATTCACACATCACAGAGCAGTTTCTCAGAAAGCTTCTTTCCAGATTTCATCTGAGGATATTTCCTTTTTCACCATAGCCCTCTATGGGCTTCCAAATACCACTTTGCCAATTCCATAAGATCTGTCTTAGCGAAAGGCTTCTTGAGGGCAAAGCTGTAACTCTGTGAGATGATTTCACAGAACACAAAGAAGTTTCTCAGAAAGCTTCTTTCTCTTTGTTATCGGAGGATATTTCCTTTGGCCCTATAGTCTTCAAAGGGATCCGAAATATCTGTTCTCAGATTCCACAGAAACAAGGCTAGCACAGAGATCCACGAAATACAGATGTAAATCTGTGAGTGGAAGTCACACATCACAGAGCAGTTTCTCAGAAAGCTTCTTTCCAGATTTCATCTGAGGATATTTCCTTTTTCACCATAGCCCTCTAAGGGCTTCCAAATATCACTTTGCCAATTCCACAAGAACTGTCTTAGCGAAAGGCTTCTTGAGGGGAAAGCTGTAACTCTGTGAGATGATTTCACAGAACACAAAGAACTTTCTCAGAAAGCTTCTTTCTCTTTGTTATCGGAGGATATTTCCTTGGCCCTATAGTCTTCAAAGGGATCCGAAATATCTGTTCTCAGATTCCACAGAAATAAGGCTAGCAAAGAGATCCACGAAATACAGATGTAACTCTGTGAGTGGAAGTCACACATCACAGAGCAATTTCTCAGAAAGCTTCTTTCCAGATTTCATCTGAGGATATTTCCTTTTTCACCATAGCCGTCTATGGGCTTCCAAATATCACTTTGCCAATTCCACAAGAACTGTCTTAGCGAAAGGCTTCTTGAGGGGAAAGCTGTAACTCTGTGAGATGATTTCACAGAACACAAATAAGTTTCTCAGAAAGCTTCTTTCTCTTTGTTATCGGAGGATATTTCCTTGGCCCTATAGTCTTCAAAGGGATCCGAAATATCTCTTCTCAGAATCCACAGAAATAAGGCTAGCAAGGAAATCCAAGAAATACAGATGTCACACTGTGAGTGGAAGTCACACATCACAGAGCAGTTTCTCAGAAAGCTTCTTTCCAGATTTCATCTGAGGATATTTCCTTTTTCACCATAACCCTCTATAGGCTTCCAAATATCCCTTTGCCAATTCCACAAGAACTGTCTTAGCGAAAGGCTTCTTGAGGGGAAAGCTGTAACTCTGTAAGATGATTTCACAGAACACAAAGAAGTTTCTCAGAAAGCTTCTTTCTCTTTGTTATCGGAATATATTTCCTTTGGCCCTATAGTCTTCAAAGGGATCCGAAATATCTGTTCTCATATTTCACAGAAATAAGGCTAACAAAGAAATTCAGGAAATAAAGATGAAACTCTGTGAGTGGAATTCACCCATCACAGAGCAGTTTCTCAGAAAGCTTCTTTCCAGATTTCATCTGAGGATATTTCCGTTTTCACCATAGCCCTCTAAGGGCTTCCAAATATCACTTTGCCAATTCCACAAGAACTGTCTTAGCGAAAGGCTTCTTGAGGGGAAAGCTGTAACTCTGTGAGATGATTTCACAGAACACAAAGAAGTTTCTCAGAAAGCTTCTTTCTCTTTGTTATCAGAGGATATTTCCTTTGGCCCTATAGTCTTCAAAGGGATCCGAAATATCTGTTCTCAGATTCCACAGAAACAAGGCTAGCACAGAGATCCACGAAATACAGATGTAAATCTGTGAGTGGAAGTCACACATCACAGAGCAGTTTCTCAGAAAGCTTCTTTCCAGATTTCATCTGAGGATATTTCCTTTTTCACCATAGCCCTCTAAGGGCTTCCAAATATCACTTTGCCAATTCCACAAGAACTGTCTTAGCGAAAGGCTTCTTGAGGGGAAAGCTGTAACTCTGTGAGATGATTTCACAGAACACAAAGAAGTTTCTCAGAAAGCTTCTTTCTCTTTGTTATCGGAGGATGTTTCCTTTGGCCCTATAGTCTTCAAAGGGATCCGAAATATCTGTTCTCAGATTCCACAGAAATAAGGCTAGCAAAGAGATCCACGAAATACAGATGTAACTCTGTGAGTGGAAGTCACACATCACAGAGCAATTTCTCAGAAAGCTTCTTTCCAGATTTCATCTGAGGATATTTCCTTTTTCACCATAGCCGTCTATGGGCTTCCAAATATCACTTTGCCAATTCCACAAGAACTGTCTTAGCGAAAGGCTTCTTGAGGGGAAAGCTGTAACTCTGTGAGATGATTTCACAGAACACAAAGAAGTTTCTCAGAAAGCTTCTTTCTCTTTGTTATCGGAGGATATTTCCTTGGCCCTATAGTCTTCAAAGGGATCCGAAATATCTCTTCTCAGAATCCACAGAAATAAGGCTAGCAAGGAAATCCAAGAAATACAGATGTCACACTGTGAGTGGAAGTCACACATCACAGAGCAGTTTCTCAGAAAGCTTCTTTCCAGATTTCATCTGAGGATATTTCCTATTTCACCATAACCCTCTATGGGCTTCCAAATATCCCTTTGCCAATTCCACAAGAACTGTCTTAGCGAAAGGCTTCTTGAGGGGAAAGCTGTAACTCTGTAAGATGATTTCACAGAACACAAAGAAGTTTCTCAGAAAGCATCTTTCTCTTTGTTATCGGAATATATTTCCTTTGGCCCTATAGTCTTAAAAGGGATCCGAAATATCTGTTCTCAGATTTCACAGAAATAAGGCTAACAAAGAAATTCAGGAAATAAAGATGAAACTCTGTGAGTGGAATTCACACATCACAGAGCAGTTTCTCAGAAAGCTTCTTTCCAGATTTCATCTGAGGATATTTCCGTTTTCACCATAGCCCTCTATGGGCTTCCAAACACCACTTTCCCAATTCCACAAGATCTGTCTTAGCGAAAGGCTTCTTGAGGGGAAAGCTGTAACTCTGTGAGATGATTTCACAGAACACAAAGAAGTTTCTCAGAAAGCTTCTTTCTCTTTGTTATCAGAGGATATTTCCTTTGGCCCTATAGTCTTCAAAGGGATCCGAAATATCTGTTCTCAGATTCCACAGAAATAAGGCTAGCAAAGAAATCCACGAAATACAGATGTAACTCTGTGAGTGGAAGTCACACATCACAGAGCAGTTTCTCAGAAAGCTTCTTTCCAGATTTCATCTGAGGATATTTCCTTTTTCACCATAGCCCTCTAAGGGATTCCAAATATCACTTTGCAAATTCCACAAGAACTGTCTTAGCGAAAGGCTTCTTGAGGGGAAAGCTGTAACTCTGTGAGGTGATTTCACAGAACACAAAGAAGTTTCTCAGAAAGCTTCTTTCTCTTTGTTATCAGAGGATATTTCCTTTGGCCCTATAGTCTTCAAAGGGATCCGAAATATCTGTTCTCAGATTCCACAGAAATAAGGCTAGCAAAGAGATCCACGAAATACAGATGTAACTCTGTGAGTGGAAGTCACACATCACAGAGCAATTTCTCAGAAAGCTTCTTTCCAGATTTCATCTGAGGATATTTCCTTTTTCACCATAGCCGTCTATGGGCTTCCAAATATCACTTTGCCAATTCCACAAGAACTGTCTTAGCGAAAGGCTTCTTGAGGGGAAAGCTGTAACTCTGTGAGATGATTTCACAGAACACAAATAAGTTTCTCAGAAAGCTTCTTTCTCTTTGTTATCGGAGGATATTTCCTTGGCCCTATAGTCTTCAAAGGGATCCGAAATATCTCTTCTCAGAATCCACAGAAATAAGGCTAGCAAGGAAATCCAAGAAATACAGATGTCACACTGTGAGTGGAAGTCACACATCACAGAGCAGTTTCTCAGAAAGCTTCTTTCCAGATTTCATCTGAGGATATTTCCTTTTTCACCATAACCCTCTATAGGCTTCCAAATATCCCTTTGCCAATTCCACAAGAACTGTCTTAGCGAAAGGCTTCTTGAGGGGAAAGCTGTAACTCTGTAAGATGATTTCACAGAACACAAAGAAGTTTCTCAGAAAGCTTCTTTCTCTTTGTTATCGGAATATATTTCCTTTGGCCCTATAGTCTTCAAAGGGATCCGAAATATCTGTTCTCATATTTCACAGAAATAAGGCTAACAAAGAAATTCAGGAAATAAAGATGAGACTCTGTGAGTGGAATTCACCCATCACAGAGCAGTTTCTCAGAAAGCTTCTTTCCAGATTTCATCTGAGGATATTTCCGTTTTCACCATAGCCCTCTAAGGGCTTCCAAATATCACTTTGCCAATTCCACAAGAACTGTCTTAGCGAAAGGCTTCTTGAGGGGAAAGCTGTAACTCTGTGAGATGATTTCACAGAACACAAAGAAGTTTCTCAGAAAGCTTCTTTCTCTTTGTTATCAGAGGATATTTCCTTTGGCCCTATAGTCTTCAAAGGGATCCGAAATATCTGTTCTCAGATTCCACAGAAACAAGGCTAGCACAGAGATCCACGAAATACAGATGTAAATCTGTGAGTGGAAGTCACACATCACAGAGCAGTTTCTCAGAAAGCTTCTTTCCAGATTTCATCTGAGGATATTTCCTTTTTCACCATAGCCCTCTAAGGGCTTCCAAATATCACTTTGCCAATTCCACAAGAACTGTCTTAGCGAAAGGCTTCTTGAGGGGAAAGCTGTAACTCTGTGAGATGATTTCACAGAACACAAAGAAGTTTCTCAGAAAGCTTCTTTCTCTTTGTTATCGGAGGATGTTTCCTTTGGCCCTATAGTCTTCAAAGGGATCCGAAATATCTGTTCTCAGATTCCACAGAAATAAGGCTAGCAAAGAGATCCACGAAATACAGATGTAACTCTGTGAGTGGAAGTCACACATCACAGAGCAATTTCTCAGAAAGCTTCTTTCCAGATTTCATCTGAGGATATTTCCTTTTTCACCATAGCCGTCTATGGGCTTCCAAATATCACTTTGCCAATTCCACAAGAACTGTCTTAGCGAAAGGCTTCTTGAGGGGAAAGCTGTAACTCTGTGAGATGATTTCACAGAACACAAAGAAGTTTCTCAGAAAGCTTCTTTCTCTTTGTTATCGGAGGATATTTCCTTGGCCCTATAGTCTTCAAAGGGATCCGAAATATCTCTTCTCAGAATCCACAGAAATAAGGCTAGCAAGGAAATCCAAGAAATACAGATGTCACACTGTGAGTGGAAGTCACACATCACAGAGCAGTTTCTCAGAAAGCTTCTTTCCAGATTTCATCTGAGGATATTTCCTATTTCACCATAACCCTCTATGGGCTTCCAAATATCCCTTTGCCAATTCCACAAGAACTGTCTTAGCGAAAGGCTTCTTGAGGGGAAAGCTGTAACTCTGTAAGATGATTTCACAGAACACAAAGAAGTTTCTCAGAAAGCATCTTTCTCTTTGTTATCGGAATATATTTCCTTTGGCCCTATAGTCTTCAAAGGGATCCGAAATATCTGTTCTCAGATTTCACAGAAATAAGGCTAACAAAGAAATTCAGGAAATAAAGATGAAACTCTGTGAGTGGAATTCACACATCACAGAGCAGTTTCTCAGAAAGCTTCTTTCCAGATTTCATCTGAGGATATTTCCGTTTTCACCATAGCCCTCTATGGGCTTCCAAACACCACTTTCCCAATTCCACAAGATCTGTCTTAGCGAAAGGCTTCTTGAGGGGAAAGCTGTAACTCTGTGAGATGATTTCACAGAACACAAAGAAGTTTCTCAGAAAGCTTCTTTCTCTTTGTTATCAGAGGATATTTCCTTTGGCCCTATAGTCTTCAAAGGGATCCGAAATATCTGTTCTCAGATTCCACAGAAATAAGGCTAGCAAAGAAATCCACGAAATACAGATGTAACTCTGTGAGTGGAAGTCACACATCACAGAGCAGTTTCTCAGAAAGCTTCTTTCCAGATTTCATCTGAGGATATTTCCTTTTTCACCATAGCCCTCTAAGGGATTCCAAATATCACTTTGCAAATTCCACAAGAACTGTCTTAGCGAAAGGCTTCTTGAGGGGAAAGCTGTAACTCTGTGAGGTGATTTCACAGAACACAAAGAAGTTTCTCAGAAAGCTTCTTTCTCTTTGTTATCAGAGGATATTTCCTTTGGCCCTATAGTCTTCAAAGGGATCCGAAATATCTGTTCTCAGATTCCACAGAAATAAGGCTAGCAAAGATATGCACGAAATACAGATGTAACTCTGTGAGTGGAAGTCACACATCACAGAGCAGTTTCTCAGAAAGCTTGTTTACAGATTTCATCTGAGGATATTTCCTTTTTCACCATAACCCTCTAGGGGCTTCCAAATATTACTTTGTCAATTCGACAAGAACTGTCTTAGCGAAAGGCTTCTTGAGGGGAAGCTGTAACTCTGTGAGATGATTTCACAGAACACAAAGAAGTGTCTCAGAAAGCTTCTTTCTGTTTGTTATCGGAGGATATTTCCTTTGGCCCTATAGTCTTCAAAGGGATCCGAAATATCTGTTCTCAGATTCCACAGAAACAAGGCTCGCACAGAGATCCAGGAAATGCAGATGTAACTCTGTGTGTGGAAGTCAAACATCACAGAGCAGTTTCTCAGAAAGCTTCTTTCCAGATTTCATCTGAGGATATTTCCTTTTTCACCATAGCCCTCTATGGGCTTCCAAATACCACTTTGCCAATTCCACAAGATCTGTCTTAGCGAAAGGCTTCTTGAGGGGAAAGCTGTAACTCTGTGAGATGATTTCACAGAACACAAAGAAGTTTCTCAGAAAGCTTCTTTCTCTTTGTTATCGGAGGATATTTCCTTTGGCCCTATAGTCTTCAAAGGGATCCGAAATATCTATTCTCAGATTCCACAGAAATAAGGCTAGCAAAGAAATCCACGAAATACAGATGTAACTCTCGAGTGGAAGTCACACATCACAGAGCAGTTTCTCAGAAAACTTCTTTCCAGTTTTCATCTGAGGATATTTCCTTTTTCACCGTAGCCCTCTATGGGCTTCCTAATATCACTTTGCCAATTCCACAAGAACTGTTTTAGCCGAAGGCTTCTTGTGGGGAAAGCTGTAACTCTGTGAGATGATTTCACAGAACACAAAGAAGTTTCTCAGAAAGCTTCTTTCTCTTTGTTATCGGAGGATGTTTCCTTTGGACCTATAGTCTCAAAGGGATCCGAAATATCTCTTCTCAGATTCCACAGAAATAAGGCTAGCAAAGAGATCCACGAAATACAGATGTAACTCTCTGAAGTGAATTATCAGAACACTAAGCAGTTTCTCAGAAAGCTTCTTTCCAGATTTCATCTGAGGATATTTCCTTTTTCACTATTGCCCTCTATGGGCTTCCAAATATCCCTTTGCCAATTCCACAAGAACTGTCTTAGCGAAAGGCTTCTTGAGGGGAAAGCTGTAACTCTGTAAGATGATTTCAAAGAACACAAAGAAGTTTCTCAGAAAGCTTCTTTCTCTTTGTTATCGGAATATATTTCCTTTGGCCCTATAGTCTTCAAAGGGATCCGAAATATCTGTTCTCAGATTTCACAGAAATAAGGCTAACAAAGAAATTCAGGAAATAAAGATGAAACTCTGTGAGTGGAATCACACATCACAGAGTAGTATCTCAGAAAGCTTCTTTCCAGATTTCATCTGAGGATATTTCCTTTTTCACCATAGCCCTCTATGGGTTTCCAAATATCACTTTGCCAATTCCACAAGAACTGTCTTAGCGAAAGGCTTCTTGAGGGGAAAGCTGTAACTCTGTGAGATGATGTCACAGAACACAAAGAAGTTTCTCAGAAAGCTTCTTTCTCTTTGTTATCGGAGGATATTTCCTTTGGCCCTATAGTCTTCAAAGGGATCCAAATTATCTGTTCTCAGATTCCACAGAAACAAGGCTAGCACAGAGATCCACGAAATACAGATGTAACTCTGTGAGTGGAAGTCACACATCACAGAGCAGTTTCTCAGAAAGCTTCTTTCCAGATTTCATCTGAGGATATTTCCTTTTTCACCATAGCCCTCTAAGGGCTTCGAAATATCACTTTGCCAATTCCACAAGAACTGTCTTAGCGAAAGGCTTCTTGAGGGGAAAGCTGTAACTCTGTGAGATGATTTCACAGAACACAAAGAAGTTTCTCAGAAAGCTTCTTTCTCTTTGTTATCGGAGGATATTTCCTTTGGCCCTATAGTCTTCAAAGGGATCCGAAATATCTGTTCTCAGATTCCACAGAAATAAGGCTAGCAAAGAGATCCACGAAATACAGATGTAACTCTGTGAGTGGAAGTCACACATCACAGAGCAATTTCTCAGAAAGCTTCTTTCCAGATTTCATCTGAGGATATTTCCTTTTTCACCATAGCCGTCTATGGGCTTCCAAATATCACTTTGCCAATTCCACAAGAACTGTCTTAGCGAAAGTCTTCTTGAGGGGAAAGCTGTAACTCTGTGAGATGATGTCACAGAACACAAAGAAGTTTCTCAGAAAGCTTCTTTCCCTTTGTTATCGGAGGACATTTCCTTTGGCCCTATAGTCTTCAAAGGGATCCGAAATATCTATTCTCAGATTCCACAGAAATAAGGCTAGCAAAGAAATCCACGAAATACAGATGTAACTCTCGAGTGGAAGTCACACATCACAGAGGAGTTTCTCAGAAAACTTCTTTCCAGTTTTCATCTGAGGATATTTCCTTTTTCACCGTAGCCCTCTATGGGTTTCCTAATATCACTTTGCCAATTCCACAAGAACTGTTTTAGCCGAAGGCTACTTGAGGGGAAAGCTGTAACTCTGTGAGATGATTTCACAGAACACAAAGAAGTTTCTCAGAAAGCTTCTTTCTCTTTGTTATCGGAGGATATTTCCTTTGGCCCTATAGTCTTCAAAGGGATCCGAAATATCTGTTCTCAGATTCCACAGAAATAAGGCTAGCAAATAGATCCACGAAATACAGATGTAACTCTGTGAGTGGAAGTCACACATCACAGAGCAATTTCTCAGAAAGCTTCTTTCCAGATTTCATCTGAGGATATTTCCTTTTTCACCATAGCCGTCTATGGGCTTCCAAATATCACTTTGCCAATTCCACAAGAACTGTCTTAGCGAAAGGCTTCTTGAGGGGAAAGCTGTAACTCTGTGAGATGATTTCACAGAACACAAAGAAGTTTCTCAGAAAGCTTCTTTCTCTTTGTTATCGAAGGATATTTCCTTGGCCCTATAGTCTTCAAAGGGATCCGAATTATCTGTTCTCAGATTCCACAGAAAAAAGGCTAGCAAAGAGATCCACGAAATACAGATGTAACTCTCTGAGGTGAATTATCAGAACACTAAGCAGTTTCTCAGAAAGCTTCTTTCCAGATTTCATCTGAGGATATTTCCTTTTTCACCATTGCCCACTATGGGCTTCCAAATATCCCTTTGCCAATTCCACAAGAACTGTCTTAGCGAAAGGCTTCTTGAGGGGAAAGCTGTAACTCTGTAAGATGATTTCACAGAACACAAAGAAGTTTCTCAGAAAGCTTCTTTCTCTTTGTTATCGGAATATATTTCCTTTGGCCCTATAGTCTTCAAAGGGATTCGAAATATCTGTTCTCAGATTTCACAGAAATAAGGCTAACAAAGAAGTTCAGGAAATAAAGATGAAACTCTGTGAGTGGAATTCACACATCACAGAGCAGTTTCTCAGAAAGCTTCTTTCCAGATTTCATCTGAGGATATTTCCTTTTTCACCATAGCCCTGTAAGGGCTTCCAAATATCACTTTGCCAATTCCACAAGAACTGTCTTAGCGAAAGGCTTCTTGAGGGGAAAGCTGTAACTCTGTGAGATGATTTCGCAGAACACAAAGAAGTTTCTCAGAAAGCTTCTTTCTCTTTGTTATCGGAGGATATTTCCTTTGGCCCTATAGTGTTCAAAGGGATCCGAAATATCTCTTCTCAGATTCCACAGAAATAAGGCTAGCAAAGAGATCCACGAAATACAGATGTAACTCTGTGAGTGGAAGTCACACATCACAGAGCAATTTCTCAGAAAGCTTCTTTCCAGATTTCATCTGAGGATATTTCCTTTTTCACCATAGCCGTCTATGGGCTTCCAAATATCACTTTGACAATTCCACAAGAACTGTCTTAGCGAAAGGCTTCTTGAGGGGAAAGCTGTAACTCTGTGAGATGATTTCACAGAACACCAAGAAGTGTCTCAGAAAGCTTCTTTCTCTTTGTTATCGGAGGATATTTCCTTTGGCCCTATAGTCTTCAAACGGATCCGAAATATCTGTTCTCAGATTCCACAGAAACAAGGCTAGCACAGAGATCCACGAAATACAGATGTAACTCTGTGAGTTGAAGTCACACATCACAGAGCAGTTTCTCAGAAAGCTTCTTTCCAGATTTAATCTGAGGATATTTCCTTTTTCACCATAGCCCTCTATGGGCCTTCAAATACCACTTTGCCAATTCCACAAGATCTGTCTTAGCGAAAGGCTTCTTGAGGGGAAAGCTGTAACTCTGTGAGATGATTTCACAGAACACAAAGAAGTTTCTCAGAAAGCTTCTTTCTCTTTGTTATCGGAGGATATTTCCTTTGGCCCTATAGTCTTCAAGGGATCCGAAATATCTGTTCTCAGATTCCACAGAAATAAGGCAAGCAAAGAGATCCACGAAATACAGATGTAACTCTGTGAGTGGAAGTCACACATCACAGAGCAGTTTTTCAGAAAGCTTCTTTCCAGATTTCATGTGAGGATATTTCCTTTTTCACCATAGCCGTCTATGGGCTTCCAAATATCACTTTGCCAATTCCACAAGAACTGTCTTAGCGAAAGGCTTCTTGAGGAGAATGCTGTAACTCTGTGAGATGATTTCACAGAACACAAAGAAGTTTCTCAGAAAGCTTCTATCTCTTTGTTATCGGAGGATATTTCCTTTGGCCCTATAGTCTTCAAAGAGATCCGAAATATCTGTTCTCAGATTCCACAGAAAAAAGGCTAGCAAAGAGATCCACGAAATACAGATGTAACTCTGTGAGTGGAAGTCACACATCACAGAGCAGTTTTTCAGAAAGCTTCTTTCCAGATTTCATCTGAGGATATTTCCTTTTTCACCATAGCCGTCTATGGGCTTCAAAATATCACTTTGCCAATTCCACAAGGACTGTCTTAGCGAAAGGCTTCTTGAGGGGAATGCTGTAATTCTGTGAGATGATTTCAGAGAACACAAAGAAGTTTCTCAGAAAGCTTCTATCTCTTTGTTATCGGAGGATATTTCCTTTGGCCCTATAGTCTTCAAAGAGATCCGAAATATCTGTTCTCAGATTCCACAGAAAAAAGGCTAGCAAAGAGATCCACGAAATACAAATGTAACTCTCTGAGGTGAATTATCAGAACACTAAGCAGTTTCTCAGAAAGCTTCTTTCCAGATTTCATCTGAGGATATTTCCTTTTTCACCATTAACCTCTATGGGCTTCCAAATATCCCTTTGCCAATTCCACAATAACTGTCTTTGCGAAAGGCTTCTTGAGGGGAAAGCTGTAACTCTGTAAGATGATTTCACAGAACACAAAGAAGTTTCTCAGAAAGCTTCTTTCTCTTTGTTATCGGAATATATTTCCTTTGGCCCTGTAGTCTTCAAAGGGATCCGAAATATCTGTTCTCAGATTTCACAGAAATAAGGCTAACAAAGAAATTCAGAAAATAAAGATGAAACTCTGTGAGTGGAATTCACACATCACAGAGCAGTTTCTCAGAAAGCTTCTTTCCAGATTTCATCTGAGGATATTTCCTTTTTCACCATAGCCCTCTATGGGTTTCCAAATATCACTTTGCCAATTCCACAAGAACTGTCTTAGCGAAAGGCTTCTTGAGGGGAAAGCTGTAACTCTGTGAGATGATGTCACAGAACGCAAAGAAGTTTCTCAGAAAGCTTCTTTCCCTTTGTTATCGGAAGATATTTCCCTTGGCCCTATAGTCTTCAAAGGGATCCAAAATATCTGTTCTCAGATTCCACAGAAACAAGGCTAGCACAGAGATCCACGAAATACAGATGTAACTCTGTGAGTGGAAGTCACACATCACAGAGCAGTTTCTCAGAAAGCTTCTTTCCAGATTTCATCTGAGGATATTTCCTTTTTCACCATAGCCCTCTAAGGGCTTCCAAATATCACTTTGCCAATTCCACAAGAACTGTCTTAGCGAAAGGCTTCTTGAGGGGAAAGCTGTAACTCTGTGAGATGATTTCACAGAACACAAAGAAGTTTCTCAGAAAGCTTCTTTCTCTTTGTTATCGGAGGATATTTCCTTTGGCCCTATAGTCTTCAAAGGGATCCGAAATATCTTTTCTCAGATTCCACGGAAATAAGGCTAGCAAAGAGATCCACGAAATACAGATGTAACTCTGTGAGTGGAAGTCACACATCACAGAGCAATTTCACAGAAAGCTTCTTTCCAGATTTCATCTGAGGATATTTCCTTTTTCACCATAGCCGTCTATGGGCTTCCAAATATCACTTTGCCAATTCCACATGAACTGTCTTAGCGAAATGCTTCTTGAGGGGAAAGCTGTAACTCTGTGAGGTGATTTCACAGAACACAAAGAAGTTTCTCAGAAAGCTTCTTTCTCTTTGTTATCGGAGGATATTTCCTTTGGCCCTATAGTCTTCAAAGGGATCCGAAATATCTGTTCTCAGATTCCACAGAAATAAGGCTAGCAAAGATATGCACGAAATACAGATGTAACTCTGTGAGTGGAAGTCACACATCACAGAACAGTTTCTCACAAAGCTTCTTTCCAGATTTCATCTGAGGATATTTCCTTTTTCACCATAACCCTCTAGGGGCTTCCAAATATCACTTTGTCAATTCGACAAGAACTGTCTTAGCGAAAGGCTTCTTGAGGGGAAGCTGTAACTCTGTGAGATGATTTCACAGAACACAAAGAAGTGTCTCAGAAAGCTTCTTTCTCTTTGTTATCGGAGGATATTTCCTTTGGCCCTATAGTCTTCAAAGGGATCCGAAATATCTGTTCTCAGATTCCACAGAAACAAGGCTAGCACAGAGATCCACGAAATGCAGATGTAACTCTGTGTGTGGAAGTCAAACATCACAGAAGAGTTTCTCAGAAAGCTTCTTTCCAGATTTCATCTGAGGATATTTCCTTTTTCACCATAGCCCTCTATGGGCTTCCAAATACCACTTTGCCAATTCCACAAGATCTGTCTTAGCGAAAGGCTTCTTGAGGGGAAAGCTGTAACTCTGTGAGATGATTTCACAGAACACAAAGAAGTTTCTCAGAAAGCTTCTTTCTCTTTGTTATCGGAGGATATTTCCTTTGGCCTATAGTCTTCAAAGAGATCCGAAATATCTATTCTCAGATTCCACAGAAATAAGGCTAGCAAAGAAATCCACGAAATACAGATGTAACTCTCGAGTGGAAGTCACACATCACAGAGCAGTTTCTCAGAAAACTTCTTTCCAGATTTCATCTGAGGATATTTCCTTTTTCACCGTAGCCCTCTATGGGCTTCCTAATATCACTTTGCCAATTCCACAAGAACTGTTTTAGCCGAAGGCTTCTTGAGGGGAAAGCTGTAACTCTGTGAGATGATTTCACAGAACACAAAGAAGTTTCTCAGAAAGCTTCTTTCTCTATGTTATCGGAGGATATTTCCTTTGGCCCTATAGTCTTCAAAGGGATCCGAAATATCTGTTCTCAGATTCCACAGAAATAAGGCTAGCAAAGAGATCCACGAAATACAGATGTAACTCTCTGAGGTGAATTATCAGAACACTAAGCAGTTTCTCAGAAAGCTTCTTTCCAGATTTCATCTGAGGATATTTCCTTTTTCACTATTGCCCTCTATGGGCTTCCAAATATCCCTTTGCCAATTCCACAAGAACTGTCTTAGCGAAAGGCTTCTTGAGGGGAAAGCTGTAACTCTGTAAGATGATTTCACAGAACACAAAGAAGTTTCTCAGAAAGCTTCTTTCTCTTTGTTATCGGAATATATTTCCTTTGGCCCTATAGTCTTCAAAGGGATCCGAAATATCTGTTCTCAGATTTCACAGAAATAAGGCTAACAAAGAAATTCAGGAAATAAAGATGAAACTCTGTGAGTGGAATCACACATCACAGAGTAGTTTCTCAGAAAGCTTCTTTCCAGATTTCATCTGAGGATATTTCCTTTTTCATCATAGCCCTCTATGGGTTTCCAAATATCACTTTGCCAATTCCACAAGAACTGTCTTAGCGAAAGGCTTCTTGAGGGGAAAGCTGTAACTCTGTGAGATGATGTCACAGAACACAAAGAAGTTTCTCAGAAAGCTTCTTTCTCTTTGTTATCGGAGGATATTTCCTTTGGCCCTATAGTCTTCAAAGGGATCCAAAATATCTGTTCTCAGATTCCACAGAAACAAGGCTGGCACAGAGATCCACGAAATACAGATGTAACTCTGTGAGTGGAAGTCACACATCACAGAGCAGTTTCTCAGAAAGCTTCTTTCCAGATTTCATCTGAGGATATTTCCTTTTTCACCATAGCCCTCTAAGGGCTTCCAAATATCACTTTGCCAATTCCACAAGAACTGTCTTAGCGAAAGGCTTCTTGAGGGGAAAGCTGTAACTCTGTGAGATGATTTCACAGAACACAAAGAACTTTCTCAGAAAGCTTCTTTCTCTGTGTTATCGGAGGATATTTCCTTTGGCCCTATAGTCTTCAAAGGGATCCGAAATATCTGTTCTCAGATTCCACAGAAATATGGCTAGCAAATAGATCCACGAAATACAGATGTAACTCTGTGAGTGGAAGTCACACATCACAGAGCAATTTCTCAGAAAGCTTCTTTCCAGATTTCATCTGAGGATATTTCCTTTTTCACCATAGCCGTCCATGGGCTTCCAAATATCACTTTGCCAATTCCACAAGAACTGTCTTAGCGAAAGGCTTCTTGAGGGGAAAGCTGTAACTC
Organism: Macaca nemestrina; assembly: GCF_043159975.1. Taxonomy (NCBI): domain Eukaryota; kingdom Metazoa; phylum Chordata; class Mammalia; order Primates; family Cercopithecidae; genus Macaca; species Macaca nemestrina. The sequence goes on from NC_092140.1 coordinate 62,468,364, forward strand.
TGTGAGGTGATTTCACAGAACACAAAGAAGTTTCTCAGAAAGCTTCTTTCTCTTTGTTATCGGAGGATATTTGCTTTGGCCCTATAGTCTTCAAAGGGATCCGAAATATCTGTTCTCAGATTCCACAGAAATAAGGCTAGCAAAGATATGCACGAAATACAGATGTAACTCTGTGAGTGGAAGTCACACATCACAGAGCAGTTTCTCAGAAAGATTCTTTCCAGATTTCATCTGAGGATATTTCCTTTTTCACCATAACCCTCTAGGGGCTTCCAAATATCACTTTGTCAATTCGACAAGAACTGTCTTAGCGAAAGGCTTCTTGAGGGGAAGCTGTAACTCTGTGAGATGATTTCACAGAACACAAAGAAGTGTCTCAGAAAGCTTCTTTCTCTTTGTTATCGGAGGATATTTCCTTTGGCCCTATAGTCTTCAAAGGGATCCGAAATATCTGTTCTCAGATTCCACAGAAACAAGGCTAGCACAGAGATCCACGAAATGCAGATGTAACTCTGTGTGTGGAAGTCAAACATCACAGAGCAGTTTCTCAGAAAGCTTCTTTCCAGATTTCATCTGAGGATATTTCCTTTTTCACCATAGCCCTCTATGGGCTTCCAAATACCACTTTGCCAATTCCACAAGATCTGTCTTAGCGAAAGGCTTCTTGAGGGGAAAGCTGTAACTCTGTGAGATGATTTCACAGAACACAAAGAAGTTTCTCAGAAAGCTTCTTTCTCTTTGTTATCGGAGGATATTTCCTTTGGCCTATAGTCTTCAAAGGGATCCGAAATATCTATTCTCAGATTCCACAGAAATAAGGCTAGCAAAGAAATCCACGAAATACAGATGTAACTCTCGAGTGGAAGTCACACATCACAGAGCAGTTTCTCAGAAAACTTCTTTCCAGTTTTCATCTGAGGATATTTCCTTTTTCACCGTAGCCCTCTATGGGCTTACTAATATCACTTTGCCAATTCCACAAGAACTGTTTTAGCCGAAGGCTTCTTGAGGGGAAAGCTGTAACTCTGTGAGATGATTTCACAGAACACAAAGAAGTTTCTCAGAAAGCTTCTTTCTCTTTGTTATCGGAGGATATTTCCTTTGGCCCTATAGTCTTCAAAGGGATCCGAAATATCTGTTCTCAGATTCCACAGAAATAAGGCTAGCAAAGAGATCCACGAAATACAGATGTAATTCTCTGAGGTGAATTATCAGAACACTAAGCAGTTTCTCAGAAAGCTTCTTTCCAGATTTCATCTGAGGATATTTCCTTTTTCACTATTGCCCTCTATGGGCTTCCAAATATCCCTTTGCCAATTCCACAAGAACTGTCTTAGCGAAAGGCTTCTTGAGGGGAAAGCTGTAACTCTGTAAGATGATTTCACAGAACACAAAGAAGTTTCTCAGAAAGCTTCTTTCTCTTTGTTATCGGAATATATTTCCTTTGGCCCTATAGTCTTCAAAGGGATCCGAAATATCTGTTCTCAGATTTCACAGAAATAAGGCTAACAAAGAAATTCAGGAAATAAAGATGAAACTCTGTGAGTGGAATCACACATCACAGAGTAGTTTCTCAGAAAGCTTCTTTCCAGATTTCATCTGAGGATATTTCCTTTTTCACCATAGCCCTCTATGGGATTCCAAATATCACTTTGCCAATTCCACAAGAACTGTCTTAGCGAAAGGCTTCTTGAGGGGAAAGCTGTAACTCTGTGAGATGATGTCACAGAACACAAAGAAGTTTCTCAGAAAGCTTCTTTCCCTTTGTTATCGGAGGATATTTCCTTTGGCCCTATAGTCTTCAAAGGGATCCAAAATATCTGTTCTCAGATTCCACAGAAACAAGGCTAGCACAGAGATCCACGAAATACAGATGTAACTCTGTGAGTGGAAGTCACACATCACAGAGCAGTTTCTCAGAAAGCTTCTTTCCAGATTTCATCTGAGGATATTTCCTTTTTCACCATAGCCCTCTAAGGGCTTCCAAATATCACTTTGCCAATTCCACAAGAACTGTCTTAGCGAAAGGCCTCTTGAGGGGAAAGCTGTAACTCTGTGAGATGATTTCACAGAACACAAAGAAGTTTCTCAGAAAGCTTCTTTCTCTTTGTTATCGGAGGATATTTCCTTTGGCCCTATAGTCTTCAAAGGGATCCGAAATATCTGTTCTCAGATTCCACAGAAATAAGGCTAGCAAAGAGATCCATGAAATACAGATGTAACTCTGTGAGTGGAAGTCACACATCACAGAGCAATTTCTCAGAAAGCTTCTTTCCAGATTTCATCTGAGGATATTTCCTTTTTCACCATAGCCGTCTATGGGCTTCCAAATATCACTTTGCCAATTCCACAAGAACTGTCTTAGCGAAAGGCTTCTTGAGGGGAAAGCTGTAACTCTGTGAGATGATTTCACAGAACACAAAGAAGTTTCTCAGAAAGCTTCTTTCTCTTTGTTATCAGAGGATATTTCCTTGGCCCTATAGTCTTCAAAGGGATCTGAAATATCTCTTCTCAGAATCCACAGAAATAAGGCTAGCAAGGAAATCCAAGAAATACAGATGTCACACTGTGAGTGGAAGTCACACATCACAGAGCAGTTTCTCAGAAAGCTTCTTTCCAGATTTCATCTGAGGATATTTCCTTTTTCACCATAACCCTCTATGGGCTTCCAAATATCCCTTTTCCAATTCCACAAGAACTGTCTTAGCGAAAGGCTTCTTGAGGGGAAAGCTGTAACTCTGTAAGATGATTTCACAGAACACAAAGAAGTTTCTCAGAAAGCTTCTTTCTCTTTGTTATCGGAATATATTTCCTTTGGCCCTATAGTCTTCAAAGGGATCCGAAATATCTGTTCTCAGATTTCACAGAAATAAGGCTAACAAAGAAATTCAGGAAATAAAGATGAAACTCTGTGAGTGGAATTCACACATCACAGAGCAGTTTCTCAGAAAGCTTCTTTCCAGATTTCATCTGAGGATATTTTCGTTTTCACCATAGCCCTCTAAGGGCTTCCAAATATCACTTTGCCAATTCCACAAGAACTGTCTTAGCGAAAGGCTTCTTGAGGGGAAAGCTGTAACTCTGTGAGATGATTTCACAGAACACAAAGAAGTTTCTCAGAAAGCTTCTTTCTCTTTTTTATCAGAGGATATTTCCTTTGGCCCTATAGTCTTCAAAGGGATCCGAAATATCTGTTCTCAGATTCCACAGAAATAAGGCTAGCAAAGGGATGCACGAAATACAGATGTAACTCTGTGAGTGGAAGTCACACATCACAGAGCAGTTTCTCAGAAAGCTTCTTTCCAGATTTCATCTGAGGATATTTCCTTTTTCACCATAGCCCTCTATGGGCTTCCAAACACCACTTTCCCAATTCCACAAGATCTGTCTTAGCGAAAGGCTTCTTGAGGGGAAAGCTGTAACTCTGTGAGATGATTTCACAGAACACAAAGAAGTTTCTCAGAAAGCTTCTTTCTCTTTGTTATCGGAGGATATTTCCTTTGGCCCTATAGTCTTCAAAGGGATCCGAAATATCTGTTCTCAGATTCCACAGAAATAAGGCTAGCAAAGAAATTCTCGAAATACAGATGTAACTCTGTGAGTGGAAGTCACACGTCACAGAGCAGTTTCTCAGAAAGCTTCTTTCCACATTTCATCTGAGGATATTTCCTTTTTCACCATAGCCCTCTAAGGGATTCCAAATATCACTTTGCAAATTCCACAAGAACTGTCTTAGCGAAAGGCTTCTTGAGGGGAAAGCTGTAACTCTGTGAGATGATTTCACAGAACACAAAGAAGTTTCTCAGAAAGCTTCTTTCTCTTTGTTATCAGAGGATATTTCCTTTGGCCCTATAGTCTTCAAAGGGATCCGAAATATCTGTTCTCAGATTCCACAGAAATAAGGCTACCAAAGATATGCACGAAATACAGATGTAACTCTGTGAGTGGAAGTCACACAACACAGAGCAGTTTCTCAGAAAGCTTGTTTACAGATTTCATCTGAGGATATTTCCTTTTTCACCATAACCCTCTAGGGGCTTCCAAATATCACTTTGTCAAATCGACAAGAACTGTCTTAGCGAAAGGCTTCTTGAGGGGAAGCTGTAACTCTGTGAGATGATTTCACAGAACACAAAGAAGTGTCTCAGAAAGCTTCTTTCTCTTTGTTATCGGAGGATATTTCCTTTGGCCCTATAGTCTTCTAAGGGATCCGAAATATCTGTTCTCAGATTCCACAGAAACAAGGCTAGCACAGAGATCCACGAAATGCAGATGTAACTCTGTGTGTGGAAGTCAAACATCACAGAGCAGTTTCTCAGAAAGCTTCTTTCCAGATTTCATCTGAGGATATTTCCTTTTTCACCATAGCCCTCTATGGGATTCCAAATACCACTTTGCCAATTCCACAAGATCTGTCTTAGCGAAAGGCTTCTTGAGGGGAAAGCTGTAACTCTGTGAGATGATTTCACAGAACACAAAGAAGTTTCTCAGAAAGCTTCTTTCTCTTTGTTTTCGGAGGATATTTCCTTTGGCCCTATAGTCTTCAAAGGGATCCGAAATATCTGTTCTCAGATTCCACAGAAATAAGGCTAGCAAAGAAATCCACGAAATACAGATGTAACTCTGTGAGTGGAAGTCACACATCACAGAGCAGTTTCTCAGAAAACTTCTTTCCAGTTTTCATCTGAGGATATTTCCTTTTTCACCGTAGCCCTCTATGGGCTTCCTAATATCACTTTGCCAATTCCACAAGAACTGTTTTAGCCGAAGGCTTCTTGAGGGGAAAGCTGTAACTCTGTGAGATGATTTCACAGAACACAAAGAAGTTTCTCAGAAAGCTTCTTTCCCTTTGTTATCGGAGGATATTTCCTTTGGACCTATAGTCTTCAAAGGGATCCGAAATATCTGTTCTCAGATTCCACAGAAATAAGGCTAGCAAAGAGATCCACGAAATACAGATGTAACTCTCTGAGGTGAATTATCAGAACACTAAGCAGTTTCTCAGAAAGCTTCTTTCCAGATTTCATCTGAGGATATTTCCTTTTTCACCATTGCCCTCTATGGGCTTCCAAATATCCCTTTGCCAATTCCACAAGAACTGTCTTAGCGAAAGGCTTCTTGAGGGGAAAGCTGTAACTCTGTAAGATGATTTCACAGAACACAAAGAAGTTTCTCAGAAAGCTTCTTTCTCTTTGTTATCGGAATATATTTCCTTTGGCCCTATAGTCTTCAAAGGGATCCGAAATATCTGTTCTCAGATTTCACAGAAATAAGGCTAACAAAGAAATTCAGGAAATAAAGATGAAACTCTGTGAGTGGAATCACACATCACAGAGTAGTTTCTCAGAAAGCTTCTTTCCAGATTTCATCTGAGGATATTTCCTTTTTCACCATAGCCCTCTATGGGTTTCCAAATATCACTTTGCCAATTCCACAAGAACTGTCTTAGCGAAAGGCTTCTTGAGGGGAAAGCTGTAACTCTGTGAGATGATGTCACAGAACACAAAGAAGTTTCTCAGAAAGCTTCTTTCTCTTTGTTATCGGAGGATATTTCCTTTGGCCCTATAGTCTTCAAAGGGATCCAAAATATCTGTTCTCAGATTCCACAGAAACAAGGCTAGCACAGAGATCCACGAAATACAGATGTAACTCTGTGAGTGGAAGTCACACATCACAGAGCAGTTTCTCAGAAAGCTTCTTTCCAGATTTCATCTGAGGATATTTCCTTTTTCACCATAGCCCTCTAAGGGCTTCCAATATCACTTTGCCAATTCCACAAGAACTGTCTTAGCGAAAGGCTTCTTGAGGGGAAAGCTGTAACTCTGTGAGATGATTTCACAGAACACAAAGAAGTTTCTCAGAAAGCTTCTTTCTCTTTGTTATCGGAGGATATTTCCTTTGGCCCTATAGTCTTCAAAGGGATCCGAAATATCTGTTCTCAGATTCCACAGAAATAAGGCTAGCAAAGAGATCCACGAAATACAGATGTAACTCTGTGAGTGGAAGTCACACATCACAGAGCAATTTCTCAGAAAGCTTCTTTCCAGATTTCATCTGAGGATATTTCCTTTTTCACCATAGCCGTCTATGGGCTTCCAAATATCACTTTGCCAATTCCACAAGAACTGTCTTAGCGAAAGTCTTCTTGAGGGGAAAGCTGTAACTCTGTGAGATGATGTCACAGAACACAAAGAAGTTTCTCAGAAAGCTTCTTTCCCTTTGTTATCGGAGGATATTTCCTTTGGCCCTATAGTCTTCAAAGGGATCCGAAATATCTATTCTCAGATTCCACAGAAATAAGGCTAGCAAAGAAATCCACGAAATACAGATGTAACTCTCGAGTGGAAGTCACACATCACAGAGGAGTTTCTCAGAAAACTTCTTTCCAGATTTCATCTGAGGATATTTCCTTTTTCACCATAGCCGTCTATGGGCTTCCAAATATCACTTTGCCAATTCCACAAGAACTGTCTTAGCGAAAGGCTTCTTGAGGGGAAAGCTGTAACTCTGTGAGATGATTTCACAGAACACAAAGAAGTTTCTCAGAAAGCTTCTTTCTCTTTGTTATCGGAGGATATTTCCTCGGTCCTATAGTCTTCAAAGGGATCCGAATTATCTGATCTCAGATTCCACAGAAAAAAGGCTAGCAAAGAGATCCACGAAATACAGATGTAACTCTCTGAGGTGAATTATCAGAACACTAAGCAGTTTCTCAGAAAGCTTCTTTCCAGATTTCATCTGAGAATATTTCCTTTTTCACCATAACCCTCTATGGGCTTCCAAATATCCCTTTGCCAATTCCACAAGAACTGTCTTAGCGAAAGGCTTCTTGAGGGGAAAGCTGTAACTCTGTAAGATGATTTCACAGAACACAAAGAAGTTTCTCAGAAAGCTTCTTTCTCTTTGTTATCGGAATATATTTCCTTTGGCCTTATAGTCTTCAAAGGGATCCGAAATATCTGTTCTCAGATTTCACAGAAATAAGGCTAACAAAGAAATTCAGGAAATAAAGATGAAACTCTGTGAGTGGAATTCACACATCACAGAGCAGTTTCTCAGAAATCTTCTTTCCAGATTTCATCTGAGGATATTTCCGTTTTCACCATAGCCCTCTAAGGGCTTCCAAATATCACTTTGCAAATTCCACAAGAACTGTCTTAGCGAAAGGCTTCTTGAGGGGAAAGCTGTAACTCTGTGAGATGATTTCACCGAACACAAAGAAGTTTCTCAGAAAGCTTCTTTCTCTTTGTTATCAGAGGATATTTCCTTTGGCCCTATAGTCTTCAAAGGGATCCGAAATATCTGTTCTCAGATTCCACAGAAATAAGGCTAGCAAAGAGATGCACGAAATACAGATGTAACTCTGTGAGTGGAAGTCACACATCACAGAGCAGTTTCTCAGAAAGCTTCTTTCCAGATTTCATCTGAGGATATTTCCTTTTTCACCATAGCCCTCTATGAGCTTCCAAACACCACTTTCCCAATTCCACAAGATCTGTCTTAGCGAAAGGCTTCTTGAGGGGAAAGCTGTAACTCTGTGAGATGATTTCACAGAACACAAAGAAGTTTCTCAGAAAGCTTCTTTCTCTTTGTTATCGGAGGATATTTCCTTTGGCCCTATAGTCTTCAAAGGGATCCGAAATATCTGTTCTCAGATTCCACAGAAATAAGGCTAGCAAAGAAATCCACGAAATACAGATGTAACTCTGTGAGTGGAAGTCACACATCACAGAGCAGTTTCTCAGAAAGCTTCTTTCCAGATTTCATCTGAGGATATTTCCTTTTTCACCATAGCCCTCTAAGGGATTCCAAATATCACTTTGCAAATTCCACAAGAACTGTCTTAGCGAAAGGCTTCTTGAGGGGAAAGCTGTAACTCTGTGAGGTGATTTCACAGAACACAAAGAAGTTTCTCAGAAAGCTTCTTTCTCTTTGTTATCAGAGGATATTTCCTATGGCCCTATAGTCTTCAAAGGGATCCGAAATATCTGTTCTCAGATTCCACAGAAATAAGGCTAACAAAGATATGCACGAAATACAGATGTAACTCTGTGAGTGGAAGTCACACATCACAGAGCAGTTTCTCAGAAAGATTCTTTCCAGATTTCATCTGAGGATATTTCCTTTTTCACCATAACCCTCTAGGGGCTTCCAAATATCACTTTGTCAATTCGACAAGAACTGTCTTAGCGAAAGGCTTCTTGAGGGGAAGCTGTAACTCTGTGAGATGATTTCACAGAACACAAAGAAGTGTCTCAGAAAGCTTCTTTCTCTTTGTTATCGGAGGATATTTCCTTTGGCCCTATAGTCTTCAAAGGGATCCGAAATATCTGTTCTCAGATTCCACAGAAACAAGGCTAGCACAGAGATCCACGAAATGCAGATGTAACTCTGTGTGTGGAAGTCAAACATCACAGAGCAGTTTCTCAGAAAGCTTCTTTCCAGATTTCATCTGAGGATATTTCCTTTTTCACCATAGCCCTCTATGGGCTTCCAAATACCACTTTGCCAATTCCACAAGATTTGTCTTAGCGAAAGGCTTCTTGAGGGGAAAGCTGTAACTCTGTGAGATGATTTCACAGAACACAAAGAAGTTTCTCAGAAAGCTTCTTTCTCTTTGTTATCGGAGGATATTTCCTTTGGCCCTATAGTCTTCAAAGGGATCCGAAATATCTATTCTCAGATTCCACAGAATTAAGGCTAGCAAAGAAATCCACGAAATACAGATGTATCTCTCGGGTGGAAGTCACACATCACAGAGCAGTTTCTCAGAAAACTTCTTTCCAGTTTTCATCTGAGGATATTTCCTTTTTCACCGTAGCCCTCTATGGGCTTCCTAATATCACTTTGCCAATTCCACAAGAACTGATTTAGCCGAAGGCTTCTTGAGGGGAAAGCTGTAACTCTGTGAGATGATTTCACAGAACACAAAGAAGTTTCTCAGAAAGCTTCTTTCTCTTTGTTATCGGAGGATATTTCCTTTGGCCCTATAGTCTTCAAAGGGATCCGAAATATCTGTTCTCAGATTCCTCAGAAATAAGGCTAGCAAAGAGATCCACGAAATACAGATGTAACTCTCTGAGGTGAATTATCAGAACACTAAGCAGTTTCTCAGAAAGCTTCTTTCCAGATTTCATCTGAGGATATTTCCTTTTTCACCATAGCCCTCTAAGGGCTTCCAAATATCACTTTGCCAATTCCACAAGAACTGTCTTAGCGAAAGGCTTCTTGAGGGGAAAGCTGTAACTCTGTGAGATGATTTCACAGAACACAAAGAAGTTTCTCAGAAAGCTTCTTTCTCTTTGTTATCGGAGGATATTTCCTTTGGCCCTACAGTCTTCAAAGGGATCCGAAATATCTGTTCTCAGATTCCACAGAAATAAGGCTAGCAAAGAGATCCACGAAATACAGATGTAACTCTGTGAGTGGAAGTCACACATCACAGAGCAATTTCTCAGAAAGCTTCTTTCCAGATTTCATCTGAGGATATTTCCTTTTTCACCATAGCCGTCTATGGTCTTCCAAATATCACTTTGACAATTCCACAAGAACTGTCTTAGCGAAAGGCTTCTTGAGGGGAAAGCTGTAACTCTGTGAGATGATTTCACAGAACACAAAGAAGTTTCTCAGAAAGCTTCTTTCTCTTTGTTATCGGAGGATATTTCCTTGTCCCTATAGTCTTCAAAGGGATCCGAAATGTCTCTTCTCAGAATCCACAGAAATAAGGCTAGCAAGGAAATCCAAGAAATACAGATGTCACACTGTGAGTGGAAGTCACACATCACAGAGCAGTTTCTCAGAAAGCTTCTTTCCAGATTTCATCTGAGAATATTTCCTTTTTCACCATAACTCTCTATGGGCTTCCAAATATCCCTTTGCCAATTCCACAAGAACTGTCTTAGCGAAAGGCTTCTTGAGGGGAAAGCTGTAACTCTGTAAGATGATTTCACAGAACACAAAGAAGTTTCTCAGAAAGCTTCTTTCTCTTTGTTATCGGAATATATTTCCTTTGGCCCTATAGTCTTCAAAGGGATCCGAAATATGTGTTCTCAGATTTAACAGAAATAAGGCTAACAAAGAAATTCAGGAAATAAAGATGAAACTCTGTGAGTGGAATTCACACATCACAGAGCAGTTTCTCAGAAATCTTCTTTCCAGATTTCATCTGAGGATATTTCCGTTTTCACCATAGCCCTCTAAGGGCTTCCAAATATCACTTTGCCAATTCCACAAGAACTGTCTTAGCGAAAGGCTTCTTGAGGGGAAAGCTGTAACTCTGTGAGATGATTTCACAGAACACAAAGAAGTTTCTCAGAAAGCTTCTTTCTCTTTGTTATCAGAGGATATTTCCTTTGGCCCTATAGTCTTCAAAGGGATCCGAAATATCTGTTCTCAGATTCCACAGAAATAAGGCTAGCAAAGAGATGCACGAAATACAGATGTAACTCTGTGAGTGGAAGTCACACATCACAGAGCAGTTTCTCAGAAAGCTTCTTTCCAGATTTCATCTGAGGATATTTCCTTTTTCACCATAGCCCTCTATGGGCTTTCAAACACCACTTTCCCAATTCCACAAGATCTGTCTTAGCGAAAGGCTTCTTGAGGGGAAAGCTGTAACTCTGTGAGATGATTTCACAGAACACAAAGAATTTTCTCAGAAAGCTTCTTTCTCTTTGTTATCGGAGGATATTTCCTTTGGCCCTATAGTCTTCAAAGGGATCCGAAATATCTGTTCTCAGATTCCACAGAAATATGGCTAGCAAATAGATCCACGAAATACAGATGTAACTCTGTGAGTGGAAGTCACACATCACAGAGCAGTTTCTCAGAAAGCTTCTTTCCAGATTTCATCTGAGGATATTTCCTTTTTCACCATAGCCCTCTAAGGGATTCCAAATATCACTTTGCAAATTCCACAAGAACTGTCTTAGCGAAAGGCTTCTTGAGGGGAAAGCTGTAACTCTGTGAGGTGATTTCACAGAACACAAAGAAGTTTCTCAGAAAGCTTCTTTCTCTTTGTTATCAGAGGATATTTCCTTTGGCCCTATAGTCTTCAAAGGGATCCGAAATATCTGTTCTCAGATTCCACAGAAATAAGGCTAGCAAAGATATGCACAAAATACAGATGTAACTCTGTGAGTGGAAGTCACACATCACAGAGCAGTTTCTCAGAAAGCTTCTTTCCAGATTTCATCTGAGGATATTTCCTTTTTCACCATAACCCTCTAGGGGCTTCCAAATATCACTTTGTCAATTCGACAAGAACTGTCTTAGCGAAAGGCTTCTTGAGGGGAAGCTGTAACTCTGTGAGATGATTTCACAGAACACAAAGAAGTGTCTCAGAAAGCTTCTTTCTCTTTGTTATCGGAGGATATTTCCTTTGGCCCTATAGTCTTCAAAGGGATCCGAAATATCTGTTCTCATATTCCACAGAAACAAGGCTAGCACAGAGATCCACGAAATGCAGATGTAACTCTGTGTGTGGAAGTCAAACATCACAGAGCAGTTTCTCAGAAAGCTTCTTTCCAGATTTCATCTGAGGATATTTCCTTTTTCACCATAGCCCTCTATGGGCTTCCAAATACCACTTTGCCAATTCCACAAGATCTGTCTTAGCGAAAGGCTTCTTGAGGGGAAAGCTGTAACTCTGTGAGATGATTTCACAGAACACAAAGAAGTTTCTCAGAAAGCTTCTTTCTCTTTGTTATCGGAGGATATTTCCTTTGGCCCTATAGTCTTCAAAGGGATCCGAAATATCTATTCTCAGATTCCACAGAATTAAGGCTAGCAAAGAAATCCACGAAATACAGATGTATCTCTCGGGTGGAAGTCACACATCACAGAGCAGTTTCTCAGAAAACTTCTTTCCAGTTTTCATCTGAGGATATTTCCTTTTTCACCGTAGCCCTCTATGGGCTTCCTAATATCACTTTGCCAATTCCACAAGAACTGTTTTAGCCGAAGGCTTCTTGAGGGGAAAGCTGTAACTCTGTAAGATGATTTCACAGAACACAAAGAAGTTTCTCAGAAAGCTTCTTTCTCTTTGTTATCGGAATATATTTCCTTTGGCCCTATAGTCTTCAAAGGGATCCGAAATATCTGTTCTCAGATTTCACAGAAATAAGGCTAACAAAGAAATTCAGGAAATAAAGATGAAACTCTGTGAGTGGAATCACACATCACAGAGTAGTTTCTCAGAAAGCTTCTTTCCAGATTTCATCTGAGGATATTTCCTTTTTCACCATAGCCCTCTATGGGATTCCAAATATCACTTTGCCAATTCCACAAGAACTGTCTTAGCGAAAGGCTTCTTGAGGGGAAGCTGTAACTCTGTGAGATGATGTCACAGAACACAAAGAAGTTTCTCAGAAAGCTTCTTTCTCTTTGTTATCGGAGGATATTTCCTTTGGCCCTATAGTCTTCAAAGGGATCCAAAATATCTGTTCTCAGATTCCACAGAAACAAGGCTAGCACAGAGATCCACGAAATACAGATGTAACTCTGTGAGTGGAAGTCACACATCACAGAACAGTTTCTCAGAAAGCTTCTTTCCAGATTTCATCTGAGGATATTTCCTTTTTCACCATAGCCCTCTAAGGGCTTCCAAATATCACTTTGCCAATTCCAAAAGAACTGTCTTAGCGAAAGGCCTCTTGAGGGGAAAGCTGTAACTCTGTGAGATGATTTCACAGAACACAAAGAAGTTTCTCAGAAAGCTTCTTTCTCTTTGTTATCGGAGGATATTTCCTTTGGCCCTATAGTCTTCAAAGGGATCCGAAATATCTGTTCTCAGATTCCACAGAAATAAGGCTAGCAAAGAGATCCACGAAATACAGATGTAACTCTGTGAGTGGAAGTCACACATCACAGAGCAATTTCTCAGAAAGCTTCTTTCCAGATTTCATCTGAGGATATTTCCTTTTTCACCATAGCCGTCTATGGGCTTCCAAACACCACTTTCCCAATTCCACAAGATCTGTCTTAGCGAAAGGCTTCTTGAGGGGAAAGCTGTAACTCTGTGAGATGATTTCACAGAACACAAAGAAGTGTCTCAGAAAGCTTCTTTCTCTTTGTTATCGGAGGATATTTCCTTTGGCCCTGTAGTCTTCAAAGGGATCCGAAATATCTGTTCTCAGATTCCACAGAAATAAGGCTAGCAAAGAAATCCTCGAAATACAGATGTAACTCTGTGAGTGGAAGTCACACATCACAGAGCAGTTTCTCAAAAGCTTCTTTCCAGATTTCATCTGAGGATATTTCCTTTTTCACCATAGCCCTCTAAGGGATTCCAAATATCACTTTGCAAATTCCACAAGAACTCTCTTAGCGAAAGGCTTCTTGAGGGGAAAGCTGTAACTCTGTGAGGTGATTTCACAGAACACAAAGAAGTTTCTCAGAAAGCTTCTTTCTCTTTGTTATCAGAGGATATTTCCTTTGGCCCTATAGTCTTCAAAGGGATCCGAAATATCTGTTCTCAGATTCCACAGAAATAAGGCTAGCAAAGATATGCACGAAATACAGATGTAACTCTGTGAGTGGAAGTCACACATCACAGAGCAGTTTCTCAGAAAGCTTGTTTACAAATTTCATCTGAGGATATTTCCTTTTTCACCATAACCCTCTAGGGGCTTCCAAATATCACATTGTCAAATCGACAAGAACTGTCTTAGCGAAAGGCTTCTTGAGGGGAAGCTGTAACTCTGTGAGATGATTTCACAGAACACAAAGAAGTTTCTCAGAAAGCTTCTTTCTCTTTGTTATCGGAGGATATTTCCTTTGGCCCTATAGTCTTCAAAGGGATCCAAAATATCTGTTCTCAGATTTCACAGAAACAAGGCTAGCACAGAGATCCACGAAATACAGATGTAACTCTGTAAGTGGAAGTCACACATCACAGAGCAGTTTCTCAGAAAGCTTCTTTCCAGATTTCATCTGAGGATATTTCCTTTTTCACCGTAGCCCTCTAAGGGCTTCCAAATATCACTTTGCCAATTCCACAAGAACTGTCTTAGCGAAAGGCTTCTTGAGGGGAAAGCTGTAACTCTGTGAGATGATTTCACAGAACACAAAGAAGTTTCTCAGAAAGCTTCTTTCTCTTTGTTATCGGAGGATATTTCCTTGGCCCTATAGTCTTCAAAGGGATCCGAAATATCTCTTCTCAGAATCCACAGAAATAAGGCTAGCAAGGAAATCCAAGAAATACAGATGTCACACTGTGAGTGGAAGTCACACATCACAGAGCAGTTTCTCAGAAAGCTTCTTTCCAGATTTCATCTGAGGATATTTCCTTTTTCACCATAGCCCTCTATGGGCTTCCAAATATCCCTTTGCCAATTCCACAAGAACTGTTTTAGCCGAAGGCTTCTTGAGGGGAAAGCTGTAACTCTGTGAGATGATTTCACAGAACACAAAGAAGTTTCTCAGAAAGCTTCTTTCTCTTTGTTATCGGAATATATTTCCTTTGGCCCTATAGTCTTCAAAGGGATCCGAAATATCTGTTCTCAGATTTCACAGAAATAAGGCTAACAAAGAAATTCAGGAAATAAAGATGAAACTCTGTGAGTGGAATCACACATCACAGAGCAGTTTCTCAGAAAGCTTCTTTCCAGATTTCATCTGAGGATATTTCCTTTTTCACCATAGCCCTCTATGGGTTTCCAAATATCACTTTGCCAATTCCACAAGAACTGTCTCAGCGAAAGGCTTCTTAAGGGGAAAGCTGTAACTCTGTGAGATGATGTCACAGAACACAAAGAAGTTTCTCAGAAAGCTTCTTTCTCTTTGTTATCGGAGGATATTTCCTTTGGCCCTATAGTCTTCAAAGGGATCCAAAATATCTGTTCTCAGATTTCACAGAAACAAGGCTAGCACAGAGATCCACGAAATACAGATGTAACTCTGTAAGTGGAAGTCACACATCACAGAGCAGTTTCTCAGAAAGCTTCTTTCCAGATTTCATCTGAGGATATTTCCTTTTTCACCGTAGCCCTCTAAGGGCTTCCAAATATCACTTTGCCAATTCCACAAGAACTGTCTTAGCGAAAGGCTTCTTGAGGGGAAAGCTGTAACTCTGTGAGATGATTTCACAGAACACAAAGAAGTTTCTCAGAAAGCTTCTTTCTCTTTGTTATCGGAGGATATTTCCTTGGCCCTATAGTCTTCAAAGGGATCCGAAATATCTCTTCTCAGAATCCACAGAAATAAGGCTAGCAAGGAAATCCAAGAAATACAGATGTCACACTGTGAGTGGAAGTCACACATCACAGAGCAGTTTCTCAGAAAGCTTCTTTCCAGATTTCATCTGAGGATATTTCCTTTTTCACCATAGCCCTCTATGGGCTTCCAAATATCCCTTTGCCAATTCCACAAGAACTGTCTTAGCGAAGGGCTTCTTGAGGGGAAAGCTGTAACTCTGTAAGATGATTTCACAGAACACAAAGAAGTTTCTCAGAAAGCTTCTTTCTCTTTGTTATCAGAATATATTTCCTTTGGCCCTATAGTCCTCAAAGGGATCCGAAATATCTGTTCTCAGATTTCACAGAAATAAGGCTAACAAAGAAATTCAGGAAATAAAGATGAAACTCTGTGAGTGGAATTCACACATCACAGAGCAGTTTCTCAGAAAGCTTCTTTCCAGATTTCATCTGAGGATATTTCCGTTTTCACCATAGCCCTCTAAGGGCTTCCAAATATCACTTTGCCAATTCCACAAGAACTGTCTTAGCGAAAGGCTTCTTGAGGGGAAAGCTGTAACTCTGTGAGATGATTTCACAGAACACAAAGAAGTTTCTCAGAAAGCTTCTTTCTCTTTGTTATCAGAGGATATTTCCTTTGGCCCTATAGTCTTCAAAGGGATCCGAAATATCTGTTCTCAGATTCCACAGAAATAAGGCTAGCAAAGAGATGCACGAAATACAGATGTAACTCTGTGAGTGGAAGTCACACATCACAGAGCAGTTTCTCAGAAAGCTTCTTTCCAGATTTCATCTGAGGATATTTCCTTTTTCACCATAGCCCTCTTTGGTCTTCCAAACACCACTTTCCCAATTCCACAAGATCTGTCTTAGCGAAAGGCTTCTTGAGGGGAAAGCTGTAACTCTGTGAGATGATTTCACAGAACACAAAGAAGTTTCTCAGAAAGCTTCTTTCTCTTTGTTATCGGAGGATATTTCCTTTGGCCCTATAGTGTTCAAAGGGATCCGAAATATCTGTTCTCAGATTCCACAGAAATAAGGCTAGCAAAGAAATCCACGAAATACAGATGTAACTCTGTGAGTGGAAGTCACACATCACAGAGCAGTTTCTCAGAAAGCTTCTTTCCAGATTTCATCTGAGGATATTTCCTTTTTCACCATAGCCCTCTAAGGGATTCCAAATATCACTTTGCAAATTCCACAAGAACTGTCTTAGCGAAAGGCTTCTTGAGGGGAAAGCTGTAACTCTGTGAGGTGATTTCACAGAACACAAAGAAGTTTCTCAGAAAGCTTCTTTCTCTTTGTTATCAGAGGATATTTCCTTTGGCCCTATAGTCTTCAAAGGGATCCGAAATATCTGTTCTCAGATTCCACAGAAATAAGGCTAGCAAAGATATGCACGAAATACAGATGTAACTCTGTGAGTGGAAGTCACACATCACAGAGCAGTTTCTCAGAAAGCTTCTTTCCAGATTTCATCTGAGGATATTTCCTTTTTCACCATAACCCTCTAGGGGCTTCCAAATATCACTTTGTCAATACGACAAGAACTGTCTTAGCGAAAGGCTTCTTGAGGGGAAGCTGTAACTCTGTGAGATGATTTCACAGAACACAAAGAAGTGTCTCAGAAAGCTTCTATCTCTTTGTTATCGGAGGATATTTCCTTTGGCCCTATAGTCTTCAAAGGGATCCGAAATATCTGTTCTCAGATTCCACAGAAACAAGGCTAGCACAGAGATCCACGAAATGCAGATGTAACTCTGTGTGTGGAAGTCAAACATCACAGAGCAGTTTCTCAGAAAGCTTCTTTCCAGATTTCATCTGAGGATATTTCCTTTTTCACCATAGCCCTCTATGGGCTTCCAAATACCACTTTGCCAATTCCACAAGATCTGTCTTAGCGAAAGGCTTCTTGAGGGGAAAGCTGTAACTCTGTGAGATGATTTCACAGAACACAAAGAAGTTTCTCAGAAAGCTTCTTTCTCTTTGTTATCGGAGGATATTTCCTTTGGCCCTATAGTCTTCAAAGGGATCCGAAATATCTATTCTCAGATTCCACAGAAATAAGGCTAGCAAAGAAATCCACGAAATACAGATGTAACTCTCGAGTGGAAGTCACACATCACAGAGCAGTTTCTCAGAAAACTTCTTTCCAGTTTTCATCTGAGGATATTTCCTTTTTCACCGTAGCCCTCTATGGGCTTCCTAATATCACTTTGCCAATTCCACAAGAACTGTTTTAGCCGAAGACTTCTTGAGGGGAAAGCTGTAACTCTGTGAGATGATTTCACAGAACACAAAGAAGTTTCTCAGAAAGCTTCTTTCTCTTTGTTATCGGAGGATATTTCCTTTGGACCTATAGTCTTCAAAGGGATCCGAAATATCTGTTCTCAGATTCCACAGAAATAAGGCTAGCAAAGAGATCCACGAAATACAGATGTAACTCTCTGAGGTGAATTATCAGAACACTAAGCAGTTTCTCAGAAAGCTTCTTTCCAGATTTCATCTGAGGATATTTCCTTTTTCACCATTGCCCTCTATGGGCTTCCAAATATCCCTTTGCCAATTCCACAAGAACTGTCTTTGCGAAAGGCTTCTTGAGGGGAAAGCTGTAACTCTGTAAGGTGATTTCACAGAACACAAAGAAGTTTCTCAGAATGCTTCTTTCTCTTTGTTATCGGAATATATTTCCTTTGGCCCTATAGTCTTCAAAGGGATCCGAAATATCTGTTCTCAGATTTCACAGAAATAAGGCTAACAAAGAAATTCAGAAAATAAAGATGAAACTCTGTGAGTGGAATTCACACATCACAGAGCAGTTTCTCAGAAAGCTTCTTTCCAGATTTCATCTGAGGATATTTCCTTTTTCACCATAGCCCTCTATGGGTTTCCAAATATCACTTTGCCAATTCCACAAGAACTGTCTTAGCGAAAGGCTTCTTGAGGGGAAAGCTGTAACTCTGTGAGATGATGTCACAGAACGCAAAGAAGTTTCTCAGAAAGCTTCTTTCCCTTTGTTATCGGAGTATATTTCCTTTGGCCCTATAGTCTTCAAAGGGATCCGAAATATCTCTTCTCAGATTCCACAGAAATAATCCTAGCAAGGAAATCCACGAAATACAGATGTAACTCTGTGAGTGGAAGTCACACATCACAGAGCAGTTTCTCAGAAAGCTTCTTTCCAGATTTCATCTGAGGATATTTCCTTTTTCACCATAGCCCTCTATGGGCTTCCAAATACCACTTTGCCAATTCCACAAGATCTGTCTTAGCGAAAGGCGTCTTGTGGGGAAAGCTGTAACTCTGTGAGATGATTTCACAGAACTCAAAGAAGTTTCTCAGAAAGCTTCTTTCTCTTTGTTATCGGAGGATATTTCCTTTGGCCCTATAGTCTTCAAAGGGATCCGAAATATCTATTCTCAGATTCCACAGAAATAAGGCTAGCAAAGAAATCCACGAAACAGAGATGTAACTCTGTGAGTGGAAGTCACACATCACAGAGCAGTTTCTCAGAAAACTTCTTTCCAGTTTTCATCTGAGGATATTTCCTTTTTCACCGTAGCCCTCTATGGGCTTCCTAATATCACTTTGCCAAATCCACAAGAACTGTTTTAGCCGAAGGCTTCTTGAGGAGAAAGCTGTAACTCTGTGAGATGATTTCACAGAACACAAAGAAGTTTCTCAGAAAGCTTCTTTCTCTTTGTTATCGGAGGATATTTCCTTTGGCCCTATAGTCTTCAAAGGGATCCGAAATATCTGTTCTCAGATTCCACAGAAATAAGGCTAGCAAAGAGATCCACGAAATACAGATGTAACTCTGTGAGTGGAAGTCACACATCACAGAGCAATTTCTCAGAAAGCTTCTTTCCAGATTTCATCTGAGGATATTTCCTTTTTCACCATAGCCGTCTATGGGCTTCCAAATATCACTTTGCCAATTCCACAAGAACTGTCTTAGCGAAAGGCTTCTTGAGGGGAAAGCTGTAACTCTGTGAGATGATTTCACAGAACACAAAGAAGTTTCTCAGAAAGCTTCTTTCTCTATGTTATCGGAGGATATTTCCTTGGCCCTAAAGTCTTCAAAGGGATCAGAAATATCTGTTCTCAGATTCCACAGAAAAAAGGCTAGCAAAGAGATCCACGAAATACAGATGTAACTCTCTGAGGTGAATTATCAGAACACTAAGCAGTTTCTCAGAAAGCTTCTTTCCAGATTTCATCTAAGGATATTTCCTTTTTCTCTATTGCCCTCTATGGGCTTCCAAATATCCCTTTGCCAATTCCACAAGAACTGTCTTAGCGAAAGGCTTCTTGAGGGGAAAGCTGTAACTCTGTAAGATGATTTCACAGAACACAAAGAAGTTTCTCAGAAAGCTTCTTTCTCTTTGTTATCGGAATATATTTCCTTTGGCCCTATAGTCTTCAAAGGGATCCGAAATATCTGTTCTCAGATTTCACAGAAATAAGGCTAACAAAGAAATTCAGGAAATAAAGATGAAACTCTGTGAGTGGAATCACACATCACAGAGCAGTTTCTCAGAAAGCTTCTTTCCAGATTTCATCTGAGGATATTTCCTTTTTCACCATAGCCCTCTATGGGTTTCCAAATATCACTTTGCCAATTCCACAAGAACTGTCTCAGCGAAAGGCTTCTTGAGGGGAAAGCTGTAACTCTGTGAGATGATGTCACAGAACACAAAGAAGTTTCTCAGAAAGCTTCTTTCTCTTTGTTATCGGAGGATATTTCCTTTGGCCCTATAGTCTTCAAAGGGATCCAAAATATCTGTTCTCAGATTTCACAGAAACAAGGCTAGCACAGAGATCCACGAAATACAGATGTAACTCTGTAAGTGGAAGTCACACATCACAGAGCAGTTTCTCAGAAAGCTTCTTTCCAGATTTCATCTGAGGATATTTCCTTTTTCACCGTAGCCCTCTAAGGGCTTCCAAATATCACTTTGCCAATTCCACAAGAACTGTCTTAGCGAAAGGCTTCTTGAGGGGAAAGCTGTAACTCTGTGAGATGATTTCACAGAACACAAAGAAGTTTCTCAGAAAGCTTCTTTCTCTTTGTTATCGGAGGATATTTCCTTGGCCCTATAGTCTTCAAAGGGATCCGAAATATCTCTTCTCAGAATCCACAGAAATAAGGCTAGCAAGGAAATCCAAGAAATACAGATGTCACACTGTGAGTGGAAGTCACACATCACAGAGCAGTTTCTCAGAAAGCTTCTTTCCAGATTTCATCTGAGGATATTTCCTTTTTCACCATAGCCCTCTATGGGCTTCCAAATATCCCTTTGCCAATTCCACAAGAACTGTCTTAGCGAAAGGCTTCTTGAGGGGAAAGCTGTAACTCTGTAAGATGATTTCACAGAACACAAAGAAGTTTCTCAGAAAGCTTCTTTCTCTTTGTTATCAGAATATATTTCCTTTCGCCCTATAGTCCTCAAAGGGATCCGAAATATCTGTTCTCAGATTTCACAGAAATAAGGCTAACAAAGAAATTCAGGAAATAAAGATGAAACTCTGTGAGTGGAATTCACACATCACAGAGCAGTTTCTCAGAAAGCTTCTTTCCAGATTTCATCTGAGGATATTTCCGTTTTCACCATAGCCCTCTAAGGGCTTCCAAATATCACTTTGCCAATTCCACAAGAACTGTCTTAGCGAAAGGCTTCTTGAGGGGAAAGCTGTATCTCTGTGAGATGATTTCACAGAACACAAAGAAGTTTCTCAGAAAGCTTCTTTCTCTTTGTTATCAGAGGATATTTCCTTTGGCCCTATAGTCTTCAAAGGGATCCGAAATATCTGTTCTCAGATTGCACAGAAATAAGGCTAGCAAAGAGATGCACGAAATACAGATGTAACTCTGTGAGTGGAAGTCACACATCACAGAGCAGTTTCTCAGAAAGCTTCTTTCCAGATTTCATCTGAGGATATTTCCTTTTTCACCATAGCCCTCTTTGGTCTTGCAAACACCACTTTCCCAATTCCACAAGATCTGTCTTAGCGAAAGGCTTCTTGAGGGGAAAGCTGTAACTCTGTGAGATGATTTCACAGAACACAAAGAAGTTTCTCAGAAAGCTTCTTTCTCTTTGTTATCGGAGGATATTTCCTTTGGCCCTATAGTGTTCAAAGGGATCCGAAATATCTGTTCTCAGATTCCACAGAAATAAGGCTAGCAAAGAAATCCACGAAATACAGATGTAACTCTGTGAGTGGAAGTCACACATCACAGAGCAGTTTCTCAGAAAGCTTCTTTCCAGATTTCATCTGAGGATATTTCCTTTTTCACCATAGCCCTCTAAGGGATTCCAAATATCACTTTGCAAATTCCACAAGAACTGTCTTAGCGAAAGGCTTCTTGAGGGGAAAGCTGTAACTCTGTGAGGTGATTTCACAGAACACAAAGAAGTTTCTCAGAAAGCTTCTTTCTCTTTGTTATCAGAGGATATTTCCTTTGGCCCTATAGTCTTCAAAGGGATCCGAAATATCTGTTCTCAGATTCCACAGAAATAAGGCTAGCAAAGATATGCACGAAATACAGATGTAACTCTGTGAGTGGAAGTCACACATCACAGAGCAGTTTCTCAGAAAGCTTGTTTACAGATTTCATCTGAGGATATTTCCTTTTTCACCATAACCCTCTAGGGGCTTCCAAATATCACTTTGTCAATTCGACAAGAACTGTCTTAGCGAAAGGCTTCTTGAGGGGAAGCTGTAACTCTGTGAGATGATTTCACAGAACACAAAGAAGTGTCTCAGAAAGCTTCTATCTCTTTGTTATCGGAGGATATTTCCTTTGGCCCTATAGTCTTCAAAGGGATCCGAAATATCTGTTCTCAGATTCCACAGAAACAAGGCTAGCACAGAGATCCACGAAATGCAGATGTAACTCTGTGTGTGGAAGTCAAACATCACAGAGCAGTTTCTCAGAAAGCTTCTTTCCAGATTTCATCTGAGGATATTTCCTTTTTCACCATAGCCCTCTATGGGCTTCCAAATACCACTTTGCCAATTCCACAAGATCTGTCTTAGCGAAAGGCTTCTTGAGGGGAAAGCTGTAACTCTGTGAGATGATTTCACAGAACACAAAGAAGTTTCTCAGAAAGCTTCTTTCTCTTTGTTATCGGAGGATATTTCCTTTGGCCCTATAGTCTTCAAAGGGATCCGAAATATCTATTCTCAGATTCCACAGAAATAAGGCTAGCAAAGAAATCCACGAAATACAGATGTAACTCTCGAGTGGAAGTCACACATCACAGAGCAGTTTCTCAGAAAACTTCTTTCCAGTTTTCATCTGAGGATATTTCCTTTTTCACCGTAGCCCTCTATGGGCTTCCTAATATCACTTTGCCAATTCCACAAGAACTGTTTTAGCCGAAGGCTTCTTGAGGGGAAAGCTGTAACTCTGTGAGATGATTTCACAGAACACAAAGAAGTTTCTCAGAAAGCTTCTTTCTCTTTGTTATCGGAGGATATTTCCTTTGGACCTATAGTCTTCAAAGGGATCCGAAATATCTGTTCTCAGATTCCACAGAAATAAGGCTAGCAAAGAGATCCACGAAATACAGATGTAACTCTCTGAGGTGAATTATCAGAACACTAAGCAGTTTCTCAGAAAGCTTCTTTCCAGATTCCATCTGAGGATATTTCCTTTTTCACCATTGCCCTCTATGGGCTTCCAAATATCCCTTTGCCAATTCCACAAGAACTGTCTTTGCCAAAGGCTTCTTGAGGGGAAAGCTGTAACTCTGTAAGGTGATTTCACAGAACACAAAGAAGTTTCTCAGAATGCTTCTTTCTCTTTGTTATCGGAATATATTTCCTTTGGCCCTATAGTCTTCAAAGGGATCCGAAATATCTGTTCTCAGATTTCACAGAAATAAGGCTAACAAAGAAATTCAGAAAATAAAGATGAAACTCTGTGAGTGGAATTCACACATCACAGAGCAGTTTCTCAGAAAGCTTCTTTCCAGATTTCATCTGAGGATATTTCCTTTTTCACCATAGCCCTCTATGGGTTTCCAAATATCACTTTGCCAATTCCACAAGAACTGTCTTAGCGAAAGGCTTCTTGAGGGGAAAAATGTAACTCTGTGAGATGATGTCACAGAACGCAAAGAAGTTTCTCAGAAAGCTTCTTTCCCTTTGTTATCGGAGTATATTTCCTTTGGCCCTATAGTCTTCAAAGGGATCCGAAATATCTCTTCTCAGATTCCACAGAAATAATCCTAGCAAGGAAATCAACGAAATACAGATGTAACTCTGTGAGTGGAAGTCACACATCACAGAGCAGTTTCTCAGAAAGCTTCTTTCCAGATTTCATCTGAGGATATTTCCTTTTTCACCATAGCCCTCTATGGGCTTCCAAATACCACTTTTCCAATTCCACAAGATCTGTCTTAGCGAAAGGCGTCTTGTGGGTAAAGCTGTAACTCTGTGAGATGATTTCACAGAACTCAAAGAAGTTTCTCAGAAAGCTTCTTTCTCTTTGTTATCGGAGGATATTTCCTTTGGCCCTATAGTCTTCAAAGGGATCCGAAATATCTATTCTCAGATTCCACAGAAATAAGGCTAGCAAAGAAATCCACGAAACAGAGATGTAACTCTGTGAGTGGAAGTCACACATCACAGAGCAGTTTCTCAGAAAACTTCTTTCCAGTTTTCATCTGAGGATATTTCCTTTTTCACCGTAGCCCTCTATGGGCTTCCTAATATCACTTTGCCAAATCCACAAGAACTGTTTTAGCCGAAGGCTTCTTGAGGAGAAAGCTGTAACTCTGTGAGATGATTTCACAGAACACAAAGAAGTTTCTCAGAAAGCTTCTTTCTCTTTGTTATCGGAGGATATTTCCTTGGGCCCTATAGTCTTCAAAGGGATCCGAAATATCTGTTCTCAGATTCCACAGAAATAAGGCTAGCAAAGAGATCCACGAAATACAGATGTAACTCGGTGAGTGGAAGTCACCCATCACAGAGCAATTTCTCAGAAAGCTTCTTTCCAGATTTCATCTGAGGATATTTCCTTTTTCACCATAGCCCTCTATGGGCTTCCAAATATCCCTTTGCCAATTCCACAAGAACTGTCTTAGCGAAAGGCTTTTTGAGGAGAAAGCTGTAACTCTGTAAGATGATTTCACAGAACACAAAGAAGTTTCTCAGAAAGCTTCTTTCTCTTTGTTATCGGAATATATTTCCTTTGGCCCTATAGTCTTCAAAGGGATCCGAAATATCTGTTCTCAGATTCCACAGAAATAAGGCTAGCAAAGAGATCCACGAAATACAGATGTAACTCTGTGAGTGGAAGTCACACATCACAGAGTAATTTTTCAGAAAGCTTCTTTCCAGATTTCATCTGAGGATATTTCCTTTTTCACCATAGCCGTCTATGGGCTTCCAAATATCACTTTGCCAATTCCACAAGAACTGTCTTAGCGAAAGGCTTCTTGAGGGGAATGCTGTAACTCTGTGAGATGATTTCACAGAACACAAAGAAGTTTCTCAGAAAGCTTCTTTCTCTTTGTTATCGGAGGATATTTCCTTTGGCCCTATAGTCTTCAAAGGGATCCGAAATATCTGTTCTCAGATTCCACAGAAACAAGGCTAGCACAGAGATCCACGAAATGCAGATGTAACTCTGTGTGTGGAAGTCAAACATCACAGAGCAGTTTCTCAGAAAGCTTCTTTCCAGATTTCATCTGAGGATATTTCCTTTTTCACCATAGCCCTCTATGGGCTTCCAAATACCACTTTGCCAATTCCACAAGATCTGTCTTAGCGAAAGGATTCTTGAGGGGAAAGCTGTAACTCTGTGAGATGATTTCACAGAACACAAAGAAGTTTCTCAGAAAGCTTCTTTCTCTTTGTTATCGGAGGATATTTCCTTTGGCCCTATAGTCTTCAAAGGGATCCGAAATATCTATTCTCAGATTCCACAGAAATAAGGCTAGCAAAGAAATCCACGAAATACAGATGTAACTCTCAAGTGGAAGTCACACATCACAGAGCAGTTTCTCAGAAAACTTCTTTCCAGTTTTCATCTGAGGATATTTCCTTTTTCACCGTAGCCCTCTATGGGCTTCCTAATATCACTTTGCCAATTCCACAAGAACTGTTTTAGCCGAAGGCTTCTTGAGGGGAAAGCTGTAACTCTGTGAGATGATTTCACAGAACACAAAGAAGTTTCTCAGAAAGCTTCTTTCTCTTTGTTATCGGAGGATATTTCCTTTGGACCTATAGTCTTCAAAGGGATCCGAAATATCTGTTCTCAGATTCCACAGAAATAAGGCTAGCAAAGAGATCCACGAAATACAGATGTAACTCTCTGAGGTGAATTATCAGAACACTAAGCAGTTTCTCAGAAAGCTTCTTTCCAGATTTCATCTGAGGATATTTCCTTTTTCACCATTGCCCTCTATGGGCTTCCAAATATCCCTTTGCCAATTCCACAAGAACTGTCTTTGCGAAAGGCTTCTTGAGGGGAAAGCTGTAACTCTGTAAGGTGATTTCACAGAACACAAAGAAGTTTCTCAGAATGCTTCTTTCTCTTTGTTATCGGAATATATTTCCTTTGGCCCTATAGTCTTCAAAGGGATCCGAAATATCTGTTCTCAGATTTCACAGAAATAAGGCTAACAAAGAAATTCAGAAAATAAAGATGAAACTCTGTGAGTGGAATTCACACATCACAGAGCAGTTTCTCAGAAAGCTTCTTTCCAGATTTCATCTGAGGATATTTCCTTTTTCACCATAGCCCTCTATGGGTTTCCAAATATCACTTTGCCAATTCCACAAGAACTGTCTTAGCGAAAGGCTTCTTTAGGGGAAAGCTGTAACTCTGTGAGATGATGTCACAGAACGCAAAGAAGTTTCTCAGAAAGCTTCTTTCCCTTTGTTATCGGAGTACATTTCCTTTGGCCCTATAGTCTTCAAAGGGATCCGAAATATCTCTTCTCAGATTCCACAGAAATAATCCTAGCAAGGAAATCCACGAAATACAGATGTAACTCTGTGAGTGGAAGTCACACATCACAGAGCAGTTTCTCAGAAAGCTTCTTTCCAGATTTCATCTGAGGATATTTCCTTTTTCACCATAGCCCTCTATGGGCTTCCAAATACCACTTTGCCAATTCCACAAGATCTGTCTTAGCGAAAGGCGTCTTGTGGGGAAAGCTGTAACTCTGTGAGATGATTTCACAGAACTC
Source organism: Macaca nemestrina (assembly GCF_043159975.1). NCBI lineage: Eukaryota > Metazoa > Chordata > Mammalia > Primates > Cercopithecidae > Macaca > Macaca nemestrina. The sequence continues at coordinate 62,494,768 of NC_092140.1, forward strand.
AAAGAAGTTTCTCAGAAAGCTTCTTTCTCTTTGTTATCGGAGGATATTTCCTTTGGCCCTATAGTCTTCAAAGGGATCCGAAATATCTATTCTCAGATTCCACAGAAATAAGGCTAGCAAAGAAATCCACGAAACAGAGATGTAACTCTGTGAGTGGAAGTCACACATCACAGAGCAGTTTCTCAGAAAACTTCTTTCCAGTTTTCATCTGAGGATATTTCCTTTTTCACCGTAGCCCTCTATGGGCTTCCTAATATCACTTTGCCAAATCCACAAGAACTGTTTTAGCCGAAGGCTTCTTGAGGAGAAAGCTGTAACTCTGTGAGATGATTTCACAGAACACAAAGAAGTTTCTCAGAAAGCTTCTTTCTCTTTGTTATCGGAGGATATTTCCTTTGGCCCTATAGTCTTCAAAGGGATCCGAAATATCTGTTCTCAGATTCCACAGAAATAAGGCTAGCAAAGAGATCCACGAAATACAGATGTAACTCTGTGAGTGGAAGTCACACATCACAGAGCAATTTCTCAGAAAGCTTCTTTCCAGATTTCATCTGAGGATATTTCCTTTTTCACCATAGCCGTCTATGGGCTTCCAAATATCACTTTGCCAATTCCACAAGAACTGTCTTAGCGAAAGGCTTCTTGAGGGGAAAGCTGTAACTCTGTGAGATGATTTCACAGAACACAAAGAAGTTTCTCAGAAAGCTTCTTTCTCTATGTTATCGGAGGATATTTCCTTGGCCCTAAAGTCTTCAAAGGGATCAGAAATATCTGTTCTCAGATTCCACAGAAAAAAGGCTAGCAAAGAGATCCACGAAATACAGATGTAACTCTCTGCGGTGAATTATCAGAACACTAAGCAGTTTCTCAGAAAGCTTCTTTCCAGATTTCATCTGAGGATATTTCCTTTTTCACTATTGCCCTCTATGGGCTTCCAAATATCCCTTTGCCAATTCCACAAGAACTGTCTTAGCGAAAGGCTTCTTGAGGGGAAAGCTGTAACTCTGTAAGATGATTTCACAGAACACAAAGAAGTTTCTCAGAAAGCTTCTTTCTCTTTGTTATCGGAATATATTTCCTTTGGCCCTATAGTCTTCAAAGGGATCCGAAATATCTGTTCTCAGATATCACAGAAATAAGGCTAACAAAGAAATTCAGGAAATAAAGATGAAACTCTGTGAGTGGAATCACACATCACAGAGCAGTTTCTCAGAAAGCTTCTTTCCAGATTTCATCTGAGGATATTTCCTTTTTCACCATAGCCCTCTATGGGTTTCCAAATATCACTTTGCCAATTCCACAAGAACTGTCTTAGCGAAAGGCTTCTTGAGGGGAAAGCTGTAACTCTGTGAGATGATGTCACAGAACACAAAGAAGTTTCTCAGAAAGCTTCTTTCTCTTTGTTATCGGAGGATATTTCCTTTGGCCCTATAGTCTTCAAAGGGATCCAAAATATCTGTTCTCAGATTCCACAGAAACAAGGCTAGCACAGAGATCCACGAAATACAGATGTAACTCTGTGAGTGGAAGTCACACATCACAGAGCAGTTTCTCAGAAAGCTTCTTTCCAGATTTCATCTGAGGATATTTCCTTTTTCACCATAGCCCTCTAAGGGCTTCCAAATATCACTTTGCCAATTCCACAAGAACTGTCTTAGCGAAAGGCTTCTTGAGGGGAAAGCTGTAACTCTGTGAGATGATTTCACAGAACACAAAGAAGTTTCTCAGAAAGCTTCTTTCTCTTTGTTATCGGAGGATATTTCCTTTGGCCCTATAGTCTTCAAAGGGATCCGAAATATCTGTTCTCAGATTCCACAGAAATAAGGCTAGCAAAGAGATCCACGAAATACAGATGTAACTCTGTGAGTGGAAGTCACACATCACAGAGCAATTTCTCAGAAAGCTTCTTTCCAGATTTCATCTGAGGATATTTCCTTTTTCACCATAGCCGTCTATGGGCTTCCAAATATCACTTTGCCAATTCCACAAGAACTGTCTTAGCGAAAGTCTTCTTGAATGGAAAGCTGTAACTCTGTGAGATGATGTCACAGAACACAAAGAAGTTTCTCAGAAAGCTTCTTTCCCTTTGTTATCGGAGGATATTTCCTTTGGCCCTATAGTCTTCAAAGGGATCCGAAATATCTGTTCTCAGATTCCACAGAAACAAGGCTAGCACAGAGATCCACGAAATACTGATGTAACTCTGTGAGTGGAAGTCACACATCACAGAGCAGTTTCTCAGAAAGCTTCTTTCCAGATTTCATCTGAGGATATTTCCTTTTTCACCATAGCCCTCTATGGGCTTTCAAATACCACTTTGCCAATTCCACAAGATCTGTCTTAGCGAAAGGCTTCTTGAGGGGAAAGCTGTAACTCTGTGAGATGATTTCACAGAACACAAAGAAGTTTCTCAGAAAGCTTCTTTCTCTTTGTTATCGGAGGATATTTCCTTTGGCCCTATAGTCTTCAAAGGGATCCGAAATATCTGTTCTCAGATTCCACAGAAATAAGGCTAGCAAAGAGATCCACGAAATACAGATGTAACTCTCGAGTGGAAGTCACACATCACAGAGCAGTTTCTCAGAAAACTTCTTTCCAGATTTCATCTGAGGATATTTCCTTTTTCACCGTAGCCCTCTAGGGGCTTCCAAATATCATTTTGCCAATTCCAAAAGAACTGTTTTAGCCGAAGGCTTCTTGAGGGGAAAGCTGTAACTCTGTGAGATGATTTCACAGAACACAAAGAAGTTTCTCAGAAAGCTTCTTTCTCTTTGTTATCGGAGGATATTTCCTTTGGCCCTATAGTCTTCAAAGGGATCCGAAATATCTGTTCTCAGATTCCACAGAAATAAGGCTAGCAAAGAGATCCACGAAATACAGATGTAACTCTGTGAGTGGAAGTCACACATCACAGAGCAGTTTTTCAGAAAGCTTCTTTCCAGATTTCATCTGAGGATATTTCCTTTTTCACCATAGCCGTCTATGGGCTTCCAAATATCACTTTGCCAATTCCACAAGAACTGTCTTAGCGAAAGGCTTCTTGAGGGGAAAGCTGTAACTCTGTGAGATGATTTCACAGAACACAAAGAAGTTTCTCAGAAAGCTTCTTTCTCTATGTTATCGGAGGATATTTCCTTGGCCCTAAAATCTTCAAAGGGATCAGAATTATCTGTTCTCAGATTCCACAGAAAAAAGGCTAGCAAAGAGATCCACGAAATACAGATGTAACTCTCTGCGGTGAATTATCAGAACACTAAGCAGTTTCTCAGAAAGCTTCTTTCCAGATTTCATCTGAGGATATTTCCTTTTTCACTATTGCCCTCTATGGGCTTCCAAATATCCCTTTGCCAATTCCACAAGAACTGTCTTAGCGAAAGGCTTCTTGAGGGGAAAGCTGTAACTCTGTAAGATGATTTCACAGAACACAAAGAAGTTTCTCAGAAAGCTTCTTTCTCTTTGTTATCGGAATATATTTCCTTTGGCCCTATAGTCTTCAAAGGGATCCGAAATATCTGTTCTCAGATATCACAGAAATAAGGCTAACAAAGAAATTCAGGAAATAAAGATGAAACTCTGTGAGTGGAATCACACATCACAGAGCAGTTTCTCAGAAAGCTTCTTTCCAGATTTCATCTGAGGATATTTCCTTTTTCACCATAGCCCTCTATGGGTTTCCAAATATCACTTTGCCAATTCCACAAGAACTGTCTTAGCGAAAGGCTTCTTGAGGGGAAAGCTGTAACTCTGTGAGATGATGTCACAGAACACAAAGAAGTTTCTCAGAAAGCTTCTTTCTCTTTGTTATCGGAGGATATTTCCTTTGGCCCTATAGTCTTCAAAGGGATCCAAATTATCTGTTCTCAGATTCCACAGAAACAAGGCTAGCACAGAGATCCACGAAATACAGATGTAACTCTGTGAGTGGAAGTCACACATCACAGAGCAGTTTCTCACAAAGCTTCTTTCCAGATTTCATCTGAGGATATTTCCTTTTTCACCATAGCCCTCTAAGGGCTTCCAAATATCACTTTGCCAATTCCACAAGAACTGTCTTAGCGAAAGGCTTCTTGAGGGGAAAGCTGTAACTCTGTGAGATGATTTCACAGAACACAAAGAAGTTTCTCAGAAAGCTTCTTTCTCTTCGTTATCGGAGGATATTTCCTTTGGCCCTATAGTCTTCAAAGGGATCCGAAATATCTGTTCTCAGATTCCACAGAAATAAGGCTAGCAAAGAGATCCACGAAATACAGATGTAACTCTGTGAGGTGAATTATCGGAACACTAAGCAGTTTCTCAGAAAGCTTCTTTCCAGATTTCATCTGAGGATATTTCCTTTTTCACCATAGCCCTCTATGGGCTTCCAAATATCCCTTTGCCAATTCCACAAGAACTGTCTTAGCGAAAGGCTTTTTGAGGAGAAAGCTGTAACTCTGTAAGAAGATTTCACAAAACACAAAGAAGTTTCTCAGAAAGCTTCTTTCTCTTTGTTATCGGAATATATTTCCTTTGGCCCTATAGTCTTCAAAGGGATCCGAAATATCTGTTCTCAGATTCCACAGAAATAAGGCTAGCAAAGAGATCCACGAAATACAGATGTAACTCTGTGAGTGGAATTCACACATCACAGAGTAATTTTTCAGAAAGCTTCTTTCCAGATTTCATCTGAGGATATTTCCTTTTTCACCATAGCCGTCTATGGGCTTCCAAATATCACTTTGCCAATTCCACAAGAACTGTCTTAGCGAAAGGCTTCTTGAGGGGAATGCTGTAACTCTGTGAGATGATTTCACAGAACACAAAGAAGTTTCTCAGAAAGCTTCTTTCTCTTTGTTATCGGAGGATATTTCCTTTGGCCCTATAGTCTTCAAAGAGATCCGAAATATCTGTTCTCAGATTCCACAGAAAAAAGGCTAGCAAAGAGATCCACGAAATACAGATGTAACTCTCTGAGGTGAATTATAAGAACACTAAGCAGTTTCTCAGAAAGCTTCTTTCCAGATTTCATCTGAGGATATTTCCTTTTTCACCATTGCCCTCTATGGGCTTCCAAATATCCCTTTGCCAATTCCACAAGAACTGTCTTTGCGAAAGGCTTCTTGAGGGGAAAGCTGTAACTCTGTAAGATGATTTCACAGAACACAAAGAAGTTTCTCAGAAAGCTTCTTTCTCTTTGTTATCGGAATATATTTCCTTTGGCCCTATAGTCTTCAAAGGGATCCGAAATATCTGTTCTCAGATTTCACAGAAATAAGGCTAACAAAGAAATTCAGAAAATAAAGATGAAACTGTGTGAGTGGAATTCACACATCACAGACCAGTTTCTCAGAAAGCTACTTTCCAGATTTCATCTGAGGATATTTCCTTTTTCACCATAGCCCTCTATGGGTTTCCAAATATTACTTTGCCAATTCCACAAGAATTGTCTTAGCGAAAGGCTTCTTGAGGGGAAAGCTGTAACTCTGTGAGATGATGTCACAGAACGCAAAGAAGTTTCTCAGAAAGCTTCTTTCCCTTTGTTATCGGAGGATATTTCCTTTGGCCCTGTAGTCTTCAAAGGGATCCGAAATATCTCTTCTCAGAATCCACAGAAATAAGGCTAGCAAGGAAATCCACGAAATACAGATGTAACTCTGTGAGTGGAAGTCACACATCACAGAGTAGTTTCTCAGAAAGCTTCTTTCCAGATTTCATCTGAGGATATTTCCTTTTTCACCATAGCCCTCTATGGGCTTCCAAATACCACTTTGCCAATTCCACAAGATCTGTCTTAACGAAAGGCGTCTTGAGGGGAAAGCTGTAACTCTGTGAGATGATTTCACAGAACACAAAGAAGTTTCTCAGAAAGCTTCTTTCTCTTTGTTATCGGAGGATATTTCCTTTGGCCCTATAGTCTTCAAAGGGATCCGAAATATCTATTCTCAGATTCCACAGAAATAAGGCTAGCAAAGAAATCCACGAAACAGAGATGTAACTCTGTGAGTGGAAGTCACACATCACAGAGCAGTTTCTCAGAAAGCTGCTTTCCAGATTTCATCTGAGGATACTTCCTTTTTCACCATAGCACTTACTGGGCTTCCAAATATCACTTTGCCAATTCCACAAGAACTGTCTTAGCGAAAGGCTTCTTGAGGGGAAAGCTGTAACTCTGTGAGATGATTTCACAGAACACAAAGAAGTTTCTCAGAAAGCTTCTTTCTCTTTGTTATCAGAGGATATTTCCTTTGACCCTATAGTCTTCAAAGGGATCCGAAATATCTGTTCTCAGATTACACAGAAATAAGGCTAGCAAAGAGATGCACGAAATACAGATGTAACTCTGTGAGTGGAAGTCACACATCACAGAGCAGTTTCTCAGAAATCTTCTCTCCAGATTTCATCTGAGGATATTTCCTTATTCACCATAACCCTCTATGGGCTTCCAAATATCACTTTGCCAATTCGACAAGAACTGTCTTAGCGAAAGGCTTCTTGAGGGGAAGCTGTAACTCTGTGAGATGATTTCACAGAACACAAAGAAGTTTCTCAGAAAGCTTCTTTCTCTTTGTTATCGGAGGATATTTCCTTTGGCCCTATAGTCTTCAAAGGGATCCGAAATATCTGTTCTCAGATTCCACAGAAAAAAGCTAGCAAAGAGATCCACGAAATACAGATGTAACTCTGTGAGGTGAATTATCAGAACACTAAGCAGTTTCTCAGAAAGCTTCTTTCCAGATTTCATCTGAGGATATTTCCTTTTTCACCATAGCCCTCTATGGGCTTCCAAATATCCCTTTGCCAATTCCACAAGAACTGTCTTAGCGAAAGTCTTCTTGAGGAGAAAGCTGTAACACTGTAAGATGATTTCACAGAACACAAAGAAGTTTCTCAGAAAGCTTCTTTCTCTTTGTTATCGGAATATATTTCCTTTGGCCCTATAGCCTTCAAAGGGATCCGAAATATCTGTTCTCAGATTTCACAGAAATAAGGCTATCAAAGAAATTCAGGAAATAATGATGAAACTCTCTGAGTGGAATTCACACATCACAGAGCAGTTTCTCAGAAAGCTTCTTTCCAGATTTCATCTGAGGATATTTCCTTTTTCACCATAGCCCTCTATGGGTTTCCAAATATCACTTTGCCAATTCCACAAGAACTGTCTTAGCGAAATGCTTCTTGAGGGGAAAGCTGTAACTCTGTGAGATGATTTCACACAACACAAAGAAGTTTCTCAGAAAGCTTCTTTCTCTTTGTTATCGGAGGATATTTCCTTTGGCCCTATAGTTTTCAAAGGGATCCGAAATATCTCTTCTAAGATTCCACAAAATAAGGCTAGCAAAGAGATCCACGAAATACAGATGTAACTCTCGAGTGGAAGTCACACTTCACAGAGCAGTTTCTCAGAAAACTTCTTTCCAGATTTCATCTGAGGATATTTCCTTTTTCACCGTAGCTCTCTAAGGGCTTCCAAATATCACTTTGCCAATTCCACAAGAACTGTTTTAGCCGAAGGCTTCTTGAGGTGAAAGCTGTAACTCTGTGAGATGATTTCACAGAACACAAAGAAGTTTCTCAGAAAGCTTCTTTCTCTTTGTTATCGGAGGATATTTCCTTTGGCCCTATAGTCTTCAAAGGGATCCGAAATATCTGTTCTCAGATTCCACAGAAATAAGGCTAGCAAAGAGATTCACGAAATACAGATGTAACTCTGTGAGTGGAAGTCACACATCACAGAGCAGTTTCTCAGAAAGCTTCTTTCCAGATTTCATCTGAGGATATTTCCTTTTTCACCATAGCCGTCTATGGGCTTCCAAATATCACTTTGCCAATTCCACAAGAACTGTCTTAGCGAAAGGCTTCTTGAGGGGAAAGCTGTAACTCTGTGAGATGATTTCACAGAACACAAAGAAGTTTCTCAGAAAGCTTCTTTCTCTTTGTTATCGGAGGATATTTCCTTTGGCCCTATAGTCTTCAAAGGGATCCGAAATATCTGTTCTCAGATTCCACAGAAATAAGGCTAGCAAAGAAATCCACGAAACAGAGATGTAACTCTGTGAGTGGAAGTCACACATCACAGAGCAGTTTCTCAGAAAGCTTCTTTCCAGATTTCATCTGAGGATACTTCCTTTTTCACCATAGCACTTATTGGGCTTCCAAATATCACTTTGCCAATTCCACAAGAACTGTCTTAGCGAAAGGCTTCTTGAGGGGAAAGCTGTAACTCTGTGAGATGATTTCACAGAACACAAAGAAGTTTCTCAGAAAGCTTCTTTCTCTTTGTTATCAGAGGATATTTCCTTTGACCCTATAGTCTTCAAAGGGATCCGAAATATCTGTTCTCAGATTACACAGAAATAAGGCTAGCAAAGAGATCCACGAAATACAGATGTAACTCTGTGAGTGGAAGTCACACATCACAGAGCAGTTTCTCAGAAAGCTTCTCTCCAGATTTCATCTGAGGATATTTCCTTATTCACCATAACCCTCTATGGGCTTCCAAATATCACTTTGCCAATTCGACAAGAACTGTCTTAGCGAAAGGCTTCTTGAGGGGAAGCTGTAACTCTGTGAGATGATTTCACAGAACACAAAGAAGTTTCTCAGAAAGCTTCTTTCTCTTTGTTATCGGAGGATATTTCCTTTGGCCCTATAGTCTTCAAAGGGATCCGAAATATCTGTTCTCAGATTCCACAGAAAAAAGCTAGCAAAGAGATCCACGAAATACAGATGTAACTCTGTGAGGTGAATTATCAGAACACTAAGCAGTTTCTCAGAAAGCTTCTTTCCAGATTTCATCTGAGGATATTTCCTTTTTCACCATAGCCCTCTATGGGCTTCCAAATATCCCTTTGCCAATTCCACAAGAACTGTCTTAGCGAAAGTCTTCTTGAGGAGAAAGCTGTAACACTGTAAGATGATTTCACAGAACACAAAGAAGTTTCTCAGAAAGCTTCTTTCTCTTTGTTATCGGAATATATTTCCTTTGGCCCTATAGTCTTCAAAGGGATACGAAATATCTGTTCTCAGATTTCACAGAAATAAGGCTATCAAAGAAATTCAGGAAATAATGATGAAACTCTGTGAGTGGAATTCACACATCACAGAGCAGTTTCTCAGAAAGCTTCTTTCCAGATTTCATCTGAGGATATTTCCTTTTTCACCATAGCCCTCTATGGGTTTCCAAATATCACTTTGCCAATTCCACAAGAACTGTCTTAGCGAAATGCTTCTTGAGGGGAAAGCTGTAACTCTGTGAGATGATTTCACACAACACAAAGAAGTTTCTCAGAAAGCTTCTTTCTCTTTGTTATCGGAGGATATTTCCTTTGGCCCTATAGTTTTCAAAGGGATCCGAAATATCTCTTCTAAGATTCCACAAAATAAGGCTAACAAAGAGATCCACGAAATACAGATGTAACTCTCGAGTGGAAGTCACACTTCACAGAGCAGTTTCTCACAAAACTTCTTTCCAGATTTCATCTGAGGATATTTCCTTTTTCACCGTAGCACTCTATGGGCTTCCAAATATCACTTTGCCAATTCCACAAGAACTGTTTTAGCCGAAGGCTTCTTGAGGGGAAAGCTGTAACTCTGTGAGATGATTTCACAGAACACAAAGAAGTTTCTCAGAAAGCTTCTTTCTCTTTGTTATCGGAGGATATTTCCTTTGGCCCTATAGTCTTCAAAGGGATCCGAAATATCTGTTCTCAGATTCCACAGAAATAAGGCTAGCAAAGAGATTCACGAAATACAGATGTAACTCTGTGAGTGGAAGTCACACATCACAGAGCAGTTTCTCAGAAAGCTTCTTTCCAGATTTCATCTGAGGATATTTCCTTTTTCACCATAGCCGTCTATGGGCTTCCAAATATCACTTTGCCAATTCCACAAGAACTGTCTTAGCGAAAGGCTTCTTGAGGGGAAAGCTGTAACTCTGTGAGATGATTTCACAGAACACAAAGAAGTTTCTCAGAAAGCTTCTTTCTCTTTGTTATCGGAGGATATTTCCTTTGGCCCTATAGTCTTCAAAGGGATCCGAAATATCTGTTCCCAGATTCCACAGAAATAAGGCTAGCAAAGAGATCCTCGAAATACAGATGTAACTCTGTGAGTGGAAGTCACACATCACAGAGCAGTTTCTCAGAAAGCTTCTTTCCAGATTTCATCCGAGGATATTTCCTTTTTCACCGTAGCCCTCTATGGGCTTCCAAATATCACTTTGCCAATTCCACAAGATCTGTCTTAGCGAAAGGCTTCTTGAGGGGAATGCTGTAACTCTGTGAGATGATTTCACAGAACACAAAGAAGTTTCTCAGAAAGCTTCTTTCTCTATGTTATCGGAGGATATTTCCTTGGCCCTAAAATCTTCAAAGGGATCAGAATTATCTGTTCTCAGATTCCACAGAAAAAAGGCTAGCAAAGAGATCCACGAAATACAGATGTAACTCTCTGCGGTGAATTATCAGAACACTAAGCAGTTTCTCAGAAAGCTTCTTTCCAGATTTCATCTGAGGATATTTCCTTTTTCACTATTGCCCTCTATGGGCTTCCAAATATCCCTTTGCCAATTCCACAAGAACTGTCTTAGCGAAAGGCTTCTTGAGGGGAAAGCTGTAACTCTGTAAGATGATTTCACAGAACACAAAGAAGTTTCTCAGAAAGCTTCTTTCTCTTTGTTATCGGAATATATTTCCTTTGGCCCTATAGTCTTCAAAGGGATCCGAAATATCTGTTCTCAGATATCACAGAAATAAGGCTAACAAAGAAATTCAGGAAATAAAGATGAAACTCTGTGAGTGGAATCACACATCACAGAGCAGTTTCTCAGAAAGCTTCTTTCCAGATTTCATCTGAGGATATTTCCTTTTTCACCATAGCCCTCTATGGGTTTCCAAATATCACTTTGCCAATTCCACAAGAACTGTCTTAGCGAAAGGCTTCTTGAGGGGAAAGCTGTAACTCTGTGAGATGATGTCACAGAACACAAAGAAGTTTCTCAGAAAGCTTCTTTCTCTTTGTTATCGGAGGATATTTCCTTTGGCCCTATAGTCTTCAAAGGGATCCAAATTATCTGTTCTCAGATTCCACAGAAACAAGGCTAGCACAGAGATCCACGAAATACAGATGTAACTCTGTGAGTGGAAGTCACACATCACAGAGCAGTTTCTCACAAAGCTTCTTTCCAGATTTCATCTGAGGATATTTCCTTTTTCACCATAGCCCTCTAAGGGCTTCCAAATATCACTTTGCCAATTCCACAAGAACTGTCTTAGCGAAAGGATTCTTGAGGGGAAAGCTGTAACTCTGTGAGATGATTTCACAGAACACAAAGAAGTTTCTCAGAAAGCTTCTTTCTCTTCGTTATCGGAGGATATTTCCTTTGGCCCTATAGTCTTCAAAGGGATCCGAAATATCTGTTCTCAGATTCCACAGAAATAAGGCTAGCAAAGAGATCCACGAAATACAGATGTAACTCTGTGAGGTGAATTATCAGAACACTAAGCAGTTTCTCAGAAAGCTTCTTTCCAGATTTCATCTGAGGATATTTCCTTTTTCACCATAGCCCTATATGGGCTTCCAAATATCCCTTTGCCAATTCCACAAGAACTGTCTTAGCGAAAGGCTTTTTGAGGAGAAAGCTGTAACTCTGTAAGGTGATTTCACAGAACACAAAGAAGTTTCTCAGAAAGCTTCTTTCTCTTTGTTATCGGAATATATTTCCTTTGGCCCTATAGTCTTCAAAGGGATCCGAAATATCTGTTCTCAGATTCCACAGAAATAAGGCTAGCAAAGAGATCCACGAAATACAGATGTAACTCTGTGAGTGGAAGTCACACATCACAGAGTAATTTTTCAGAAAGCTTCTTTCCAGATTTCATCTGAGGATATTTCCTTTTTCACCATAGCCGTCTATGGGCTTCCAAATATCACTTTGCCAATTCCACAAGAACTGTCTTAGCGAAAGGCTTCTTGAGGGGAATGCTGTAACTCTGTGAGATGATTTCACAGAACACAAAGAAGTTTCTCAGAAAGCTTCTTTCTCTTTGTTATCGGAGGATATTTCCTTTGGCCCTATAGTCTTCAAAGAGATCCGAAATATCTGTTCTCAGATTCCACAGAAAAAAGGCTAGCAAAGAGATCCACGAAATACAGATGTAACTCTCTGAGGTGAATTATAAGAACACTAAGCAGTTTCTCAGAAAGCTTCTTTCCAGATTTCATCTGAGGATATTTCCTTTTTCACCATTGCCCTCTATGGGCTTCCAAATATCCCTTTGCCAATTCCACAAGAACTGTCTTTGCGAAAGGCTTCTTGAGGGGAAAGCTGTAACTCTGTAAGATGATTTCACAGAACACAAAGAAGTTTCTCAGAAAGCTTCTTTCTCTTTGTTATCGGAATATATTTCCTTTGGCCCTATAGTCTTCAAAGGGATCCGAAATATCTGTTCTCAGATTTCACAGAAATAAGGCTAACAAAGAAATTCAGAAAATAAAGATGAAACTCTGTGAGTGGAATTCACACATCACAGACCAGTTTCTCAGAAAGCTTCTTTCCAGATTTCATCTGAGGATATTTCCTTTTTCACCATAGCCCTCTATGGGTTTCCAAATATTACTTTGCCAATTCCACAAGAATTGTCTTAGCGAAAGGCTTCTTGAGGGGAAAGCTGTAACTCTGTGAGATGATGTCACAGAACGCAAAGAAGTTTCTCAGAAAGCTTCTTTCCCTTTGTTATCGGAGGATATTTCCTTTGGCCCTGTAGTCTTCAAAGGGATCCGAAATATCTCTTCTCAGAATCCACAGAAATAAGGCTAGCAAGGAAATCCACGAAATACAGATGTAACTCTGTGAGTGGAAGTCACACATCACAGAGTAGTTTCTCAGAAAGCTTCTTTCCAGATTTCATCTGAGGATATTTCCTTTTTCACCAAAGCCCTCTATGGGCTTCCAAATACCACTTTGCCAATTCCACAAGATCTGTCTTAACGAAAGGCGTCTTGAGGGGAAAGCTGTAACTCTGTGAGATGATTTCACAGAACACAAAGTAGTTTCTCAGAAAGCTTCTTTCTCTTTGTTATCGGAGGATATTTCCTTTGGCCCTATAGTCTTCAAAGGGATCCGAAATATCTATTCTCAGATTCCACAGAAATAAGGCTAGCAAAGAAATCCACGAAACAGAGATGTAACTCTGTGAGTGGAAGTCACACATCACAGAGCAGTTTCTCAGAAAGCTGCTTTCCAGATTTCATCTGAGGATACTTCCTTTTTCACCATAGCACTTACTGGGCTTCCAAATATCACTTTGCCAATTCCACAAGAACTGTCTTAGCGAAAGGCTTCTTGAGGGGAAAGCTGTAACTCTGTGAGATGATTTCACAGAACACAAAGAAGTTTCTCAGAAAGCTTCTTTCTCTTTGTTATCAGAGGATATTTCCTTTGACCCTATAGTCTTCAAAGGGATCCGAAATATCTGTTCTCAGATTACACAGAAATAAGGCTAGCAAAGAGATGCACGAAATACAGATGTAACTCTGTGAGTGGAAGTCACACATCACAGAGCAGTTTCTCAGAAATCTTCTCTCCAGATTTCATCTGAGGATATTTCCTTATTCACCATAACCCTCTATGGGCTTCCAAATATCACTTTGCCAATTCCACAAGAACTGTCTTAGCGAAAGGCTTCTTGAGGGGAAGCTGTAACTCTGTGAGATGATTTCACAGAACACAAAGAAGTTTCTCAGAAAGCTTCTTTCTCTTTGTTATCGGAGGATATTTCCTTTGGCCCTATAGTCTTCAAAGGGATCCGAAATATCTGTTCTCAGATTCCACAGAAAAAAGCTAGCAAAGAGATCCACGAAATACAGATGTAACTCTGTGAGGTGAATTATCAGAACACTAAGCAGTTTCTCAGAAAGCTTCTTTCCAGATTTCATCTGAGGATATTTCCTTTTTCACCATAGCCCTCTATGGGCTTCCAAATATCCCTTTGCCAATTTCACAAGAACTGTCTTAGCGAAAGTCTTCTTGAGGAGAAAGCTGTAACACTGTAAGATGATTTCACAGAACACAAAGAAGTTTCTCAGAAAGCTTCTTTCTCTTTGTTATCGGAATATATTTCCTTTGGCCCTATAGCCTTCAAAGGGATCCGAAATATCTGTTCTCAGATTTCACAGAAATAAGGCTATCAAAGAAATTCAGGAAATAATGATGAAACTCTGTGAGTGGAATTCACACATCACAGAGCAGTTTCTCAGAAAGCTTCTTTCCAGATTTCATCTGAGGATATTTCCTTTTTCACCATAGCCCTCTATGGGTTTCCAAATATCACTTTGCCAATTCCACAAGAACTGTCTTAGCGAAATGCTTCTTGAGGGGAAAGCTGTAACTCTGTGAGATGATTTCACACAAAACAAAGAAGTTTCTCAGAAAGCTTCTTTCTCTTTGTTATCGGAGGATATTTCCTTTGGCCCTATAGTTTTCAAAGGGATCCGAAATATCTCTTCTAAGATTCCACAAAATAAGGCTAGCAAAGAGATCCACGAAATACAGATGTAACTCTCGAGTGGAAGTCACACTTCACAGAGCAGTTTCTCAGAAAACTTCTTTCCAGATTTCATCTGAGGATATTTCCTTTTTCACCGTAGCTCTCTATGGGCTTCCAAATATCACTTTGCCAATTCCACAAGAACTGTTTTAGCCGAAGGCTTCTTGAGGTGAAAGCTGTAACTCTGTGAGATGATTTCACAGAACACAAAGAAGTTTCTCAGAAAGCTTCTTTCTCTTTGTTATCGGAGGATATTTCCTTAGGCCCTATAGTCTTCAAAGGGATCCGAAATATCTGTTCTCAGATTCCACAGAAATAAGGCTAGCAAAGAGATTCACGAAATACAGATGTAACTCTGTGAGTGGAAGTCACACATCACAGAGCAGTTTCTCAGAAAACTTCTTTCCAGATTTCATCTGAGGATATTTCCTTTTTCACCGTAGCCCTCTATGGGCTTCCAAATATCACTTTGCCAATTCCACAAGATCTGTCTTAGCGAAAGGCTTCTTGAGGGGAATGCTGTAACTCTGTGAGATGATTTCACAGAACACAAAGAAGTTTCTCAGAAAGCTTCTTTCTCTTTGTTATCGGAGGATATTTCCTTTGGCCCTATAGTCTTCAAAGGGATCCGAAATATCTGTTCTCAGATTCCACAGAAATAAGGCTAGCAAAGAGATCCTCGAAATACAGATGTAACTCTGTGAGTGGAAGTCACACATCACAGAGCAGTTTCTCAGAAAGCTTCTTTCCAGATTTCATCTGAGGATACTTCCTTTTTCACCATAGCACTTATTGGGCTTCCAAATATCACTTTGCCAATTCCACAAGAACTGTCTTAGCGAAAGGCTTCTTGAGGGGAAAGCTGTAACTCTGTGAGATGATTTCACAGAACACAAAGAAGTTTCTCAGAAAGCTTCTTTCTCTTTGTTATCAGAGGATATTTCCTTTGACCCTATAGTCTTCAAAGGGATCCGAAATATCTGTTCTCAGATTACACAGAAATAAGGCTAGCAAAGAGATGCACGAAATACAGATGTAACTCTGTGAGTGGAAGTCACACATCACAGAGCAGTTTCTCAGAAAGCTTCTCTCCAGATTTCATCTGAGGATATTTCCTTATTCACCATAACCCTCTATGGGCTTCCAAATATCACTTTGCCAATTCGACAAGAACTGTCTTAGCGAAAGGCTTCTTGAGGGGAAGCTGTAACTCTGTGAGATGATTTCACAGAACACAAAGAAGTTTCTCAGAAAGCTTCTTTCTCTTTGTTATCGGAGGATATTTCCTTTGGCCCTATAGTCTTCAAAGGGATCCGAAATATCTGTTCTCAGATTCCACAGAAAAAAGCTAGCAAAGAGATCCACGAAATACAGATGTAACTCTGTGAGGTGAATTATCAGAACACTAAGCAGTTTCTCAGAAAGCTTCTTTCCAGATTTCATCTGAGGATATTTCCTTTTTCACCATAGCCCTCTATGGGCTTCCAAATATCCCTTTGCCAATTCCACAAGAACTGTCTTAGCGAAAGTCTTCTTGAGGAGAAAGCTGTAACACTGTAAGATGATTTCACAGAACACAAAGAAGTTTCTCAGAAAGCTTCTTTCTCTTTGTTATCGGAATATATTTCCTTTGGCCCTATAGTCTTCAAAGGGATCCGAAATATCTGTTCTCAGATTTCACAGAAATAAGGCTATCAAAGAAATTCAGGAAATAATGATGAAACTCTGTGAGTGGAATTCACACATCACAGAGCAGTTTCTCAGAAAGCTTCTTTCCAGATTTCATCTGAGGATATTTCCTTTTTCACCATAGCCCTCTATGGGTTTCCAAATATCACTTTGCCAATTCCACAAGAACTGTCTTAGCGAAATGCTTCTTGAGGGGAAAGCTGTAACTCTGTGAGATGATTTCACACAACACAAAGAAGTTTCTCAGAAAGCTTCTTTCTCTTTGTTATCGGAGGATATTTCCTTTGGCCCTATAGTTTTCAAAGGGATCCGAAATATCTCTTCTAAGATTCCACAAAATAAGGCTAGCAAAGAGATCCACGAAATACAGATGTAACTCTCGAGTGGAAGTCACACTTCACAGAGCAGTTTCTCACAAAACTTCTTTCCAGATTTCATCTGAGGATATTTCCTTTTTCACCGTAGCACTCTATGGGCTTCCAAATATCACTTTGCCAATTCCACAAGAACTGTTTTAGCCGAAGGCTTCTTGAGGGGAAAGCTGTAACTCTGTGAGATGATTTCACAGAACACAAAGAAGTTTCTCAGAAAGCTTCTTTCTCTTTGTTATCGGAGGATATTTCCTTTGGCCCTATAGTCTTCAAAGGGATCCGAAATATCTGTTCTCAGATTCCACAGAAATAAGGCTAGCAAAGAGATTCACGAAATACAGATGTAACTCTGTGAGTGGAAGTCACACATCACAGAGCAGTTTCTCAGAAAGCTTCTTTCCAGATTTCATCTGAGGATATTTCCTTTTTCACCATAGCCGTCTATGGGCTTCCAAATATCACTTTGCCAATTCCACAAGAACTGTCTTAGCGAAAGGCTTCTTGAGGGGAAAGCTGTAACTCTGTGAGATGATTTCACAGAACACAAAGAAGTTTCTCAGAAAGCTTCTTTCTCTTTGTTATCGGAGGATATTTCCTTTGGCCCTATAGTCTTCAAAGGGATCCGAAATATCTGTTCTCAGATTCCACAGAAATAAGGCTAGCAAAGAGATCCTCGAAATACAGATGTAACTCTGTGAGTGGAAGTCACACATCACAGAGCAGTTTCTCAGAAAGCTTCTTTCCAGATTTCATCCGAGGATATTTCCTTTTTCACCGTAGCCCTCTATGGGCTTCCAAATATCACTTTGCCAATTCCACAAGATCTGTCTTAGCGAAAGGCTTCTTGAGGGGAATGCTGTAACTCTGTGAGATGATTTCACAGAACACAAAGAAGTTTCTCAGAAAGCTTCTTTCTCTTTGTTATCGGAGGATATTTCCTTTGGCCCTATACTCTTCAAAGGGATCCGAAATTTCTGTTCTCAGATTCCACAGAAATAAGGCTAGCAAAGAGATCCACGAAACACAGATGTAACTCTGTGAGTGGAATTCACACATCACAGAGCAGTTTCTCAGAAAGCTTCTTTCCAGATTACATCTGAGGATATTTCCTTTTTCACCATAGCCCTCTAAGGGCTTCCAAATATCACTTTGCCAATTCCACAAGAACTGTCTTAGCGAAAGGCTTCTTGAGGGGAAAGCTGTAACTCTGTGAGATGATGTCACAGAACACAAAGAAGTTACTCAGAAAGCTTCTTTCTCTTTGTTATCGGAGCATATTTCCTTTGGCCCTATAGTCTTCAAAGGGATCCGAAATATCTGTTCTCAGATTCCTCAGAAATAAGGCTAGCAAAGAGATCCCCGAAATACAGATGTAACTCTGTGAGTGGAAGTCACACATCACAGAGCAGTTTCTCAGAAAGCTTCTTTCCAGTATTCATCTGAGGATATTTGCTTTTTCTCCATAGCCGTCTATGGGCTTCCAAATATCTCTTTGCCAATTCCACAAGAACTGTCATAGCGAAAGGCTTCTTGAGGGGAAAGCTGTAACTCTGTGAGATGATTTCACAGAACACAAAGAAGTTTCTCAGAAAGCTTCTTTCTCTTTGTTATCGGAGGATATTTCTTTTGGCCCTATAGTCTTCAAAGGGATCCGAAATATCTGTTCTCAGATTCCACAGAAATAAGGCTAGCAAAGAGATGCACGAAATACAGATGTAACTCTGTGAGTGGAAGTCACACATCACAGAGCAGTTTCTCAGAAAGCTTCTTTCCAAATTTCATCTGAGGATATTTCCTTTTTCACCATAACCCTCTATGGGCTTCCAAATATCACTTTGCCAATTCGACAAGAACTGTCCTTGCGAAAGGCTTCTTGAGAGGAAGCTGTAACTCTGTGAGATGATTTCACAGAACACAAAGAAGTGTCTCAGAAAGCTTCTTTCTCTTTGTTATCGGAGGATATTTCCTTTGGCCCTATAGTCTTCAAAGGGATCCGAAATATCTGTTCTCAGATTCCACAGAAACAAGGCTAGCACAGAGATCCACGAAATACAGATGTAACTCTGTGAGTTGAAGTCACACATCACAGAGCAGTTTCTCAGAAAGCTTCTTTCCAGATTTCATCTGAGGATATTTCCTTTTTCACCATAGCCCTCTATGGGCCTTCAAATACCACTTTGCGAATTCCACAAGATCTGTCTTAGCGAAAGGCTTCTTGAGGGGAAAGCTGTAACTCTGTGAGATGATTTCACAGAACACAAAGAAGTTTCTCAGAAAGCTTCTTTCTCTTTGTTATCGGAGGATATTACCTTTGGCCCTATAGTCTTCAAAGGGATCCGAAATATCTATTCTCAGATTCCACAGTAATAAGGCTAGCAAAGAAATCCACGAAATACAGATGTACCTCTCGAGTGGAAGTCACACATCACAGAGCAGTTTCTCAGAAAACTTCTTTCCAGATTTCATCTGAGGATATTTCCTTTTTCACCGTAGCCCTCTATGGGCTTCCAAATATCACTTTGCCAATTCCACAAGAACTGTTTTAGCCGAAGGCTTCTTGACGGGAAAGCTGTAACTCTGTGAGATGATTTCACAGAACACAAAGAAGTTTCTCAGAAAGCTTATTTCTCTTTGTTATCGGAGGATATTTCCTTTGGCCCTATAGTCTTCAAAGGGATCCGAAATATCTGTTCTCAGATTCCACAGAAATAAGGCAAGCAAAGAGATCCACGAAATACAGATGTAACTCTGTGAGTGGAAGTCACACATCACAGAGCAGTTTTTCAGAAAGCTTCTTTCCAGATTTCATCTGAGGATATTTCCTTTTTCACCATAGCCGTCTATGGGCTTCCAAATATCACTTTGCCAATTCCACAAGAACTGTCTTAGCGAAAGGCTTCTTGAGGGGAATGCTGTAAATCTGTGAGATGATTTCACAGAACACAAAGAAGTTTCTCAGAAAGCTTCTATCTCTTTGTTATCGGAGGATATTTCCTTTGGCCCTGTAGTCTTCAAAGAGATCCGAAATATCTGTTCTCCGATTCCACAGAAAAAAGGCTAGCAAAGAGATCCACGAAATACAGATGTAACTCTGGGAGTGGAAGTCACACATCACAGAGCAGTTTTTCAGAAAGCTTCTTTCCAGATTTCATCTGAAGATATTTCCTTTTTCACCATAGCCGTCTATGGGCTTCCAAATATCACTTTGCCAATTCCACAAGAACTGTCTTAGCGAAAGGCTTCTTGAGGGGAATGCTGTAACTCTGTGAGATGATTTCACAGAACACAAAGAAGTTTCTCAGAAAGCTTCTATCTCTTTGTTATCGGAGGATATTTCCTTTGGCCCTATAGTCTTCAAAGAGATCCGAAATATCTGTTCTCAGATTCCACAGAAAAAAGGCTAGCAAAGAGATCCACTAAATACAGATGTAACTCTCTGAGGTGAATTATCAGAACACTAAGCAGTTTCTCAGAAAGCTTCTTTCCAGATTTCATCTGAGGATATTTCCTTTTTCACCATTGCCCTCTATGGGCTTCCAAATATCCCTATGCCAATTCCACAAGAACTGTCTTTGCGAAAGGCTTCTTGAGGGGAAAGCTGTAACTCTGTAAGATGATTTCACAGAACACAAAGAAGTTTCTCAGAAAGCTTCTTTCTCTTTGTTATCGGAATATATTTCCTTTGGCCCTGTAGTCTTCAAAGGGATCCGAAATATCTGTTCTCAGATTTCACAGAAATAAGGCTAAGAAAGAAATTCAGAAAATAAAGATGAAACTCTGTGAGTGGAATTCAAACATCACAGAGCAGTTTCTCAGAAAGCTTCTTTCCAGATTTCATCTGAGGATATTTCCTTTTTCACCATAGCCCTCTATGGGTTTCCAAATATCACTTTGCCAATTCCACAAGAACTGTCTTAGCGAAAGGCTTCTTGAGGGGAAAGCTGTAACTCTGTGAGATGATGTCACAGAACGCAAAGAAGTTTCTCAGAAAGCTTCTTTCCCTTTGTTATCGGAGGATATTTCCTTTGGCCCTATAGTCTTCAAAGGGATCCGAAATATCTCTTCTCAGAATCCACAGAAATAAGGCTAGCAAGGAAATCCACGAAATACAGATGTAACTCTGTGAGTGGAAGTCACACATCACAGAGCAGTTTCTCAGAAAGCTTCTTTCCAGATTTCATCTGAGGATATTTACTTTTTCACCATAGCCCTCTATGGGCTTCCAAATACCACTTTGCCAATTCCACAAGATCTGTCTTAGCGAAAGGCGTCTTGAGGGGAAAGCTGTAACTATGTGAGATGATTTCACAGAACACAAAGAAGTTTCTCAGAAAGCTTCTTTCTCTTTGTTATCGGAGGATATTTCCTTTGGCCCTATAGCCTTCAAAGGGATCCGAAATATCTATTCTCAGATTCCACAGAAATAAGGCTAGCAAAGAAATCCACAAAACAGAGATGTAACTCTGTGAGTGGAAGTCACACATCACAGAGCAGTTTCTCAGAAAACTTCTTTCCAGATTTCATCTGAGGATATTTCCTTTTTCACCGTAGCCCTCTATGGGCTTCCAAATATCACTTTGCCAATTCCACAAGAACTGTTTTAGCCGAAGGCTTCTTGACGGGAAAGCTGTAACTCTATGAGATGATTTCATAGAACACAAAGAAGTTTCTCAGAAAGCTTCTTTCTCTTTGTTATCGGAGGATATTTCCTTTGGCCCTATAGTCTTCAAAGGGATCCGAAATATCTGTTCTCAGATTCCACAGAAATAAGGCAAGCAAAGAGATCCACGAAATACAGATGTAACTCTGTGAGTGGAAGTTACACATCACAGAGCAGTTTTTCAGAAAGCTTCTTTCCAGATTTCATCTGAGGATATTTCCTTTTTCACCATAGCCGTCTATGGGCTTCCAAATATCACTTTGCCAATTCCACAAGAACTGTCTTAGCGAAAGGCTTCTTGAGGGGAATGCTGTAAATCTGTGAGATGATTTCACAGAACACAAAGAAGTTTCTCAGAAAGCTTCTTTCTCTTTGTTATCGGAGGATATTTCCTTTGGCCCTATAGTCTTCAAAGAGATCCGAAATATCTGTTCTCAGATTCCACAGAAAAAAGGCTAGCAAAGAGATGCACGAAATACAGATGTAACTCTGGGAGTGGAAGTCACACATCACAGAGCAGTTTTTCAGAAAGCTTCTTTCCAGATTTCATCTGAGGATATTTCCTTTTTCACCATAGCCGTCTATGGGCTTCCAAATATCACTTTGCCAATTCCACAAGAACTGTCTTAGCGAAAGGCTTCTTGAGGGGATGCTGTAACTCTGTGAGATGATTTCACAGAACACAAAGAAGTTTCTCAGAAAGCTTCTATCTCTTTGTTATGGGAGGATATTTCCTTTGGCCCTATAGTTTCAAAGAGATCCGAAATATCTGTTCTCAGATTCCACAGAAAAAAGGCTAGCAAAGAGATCCACGAAATACAGATGTAACTCTCTGAGGTG
This sequence comes from Macaca nemestrina, assembly GCF_043159975.1. Taxonomy (NCBI): domain Eukaryota; kingdom Metazoa; phylum Chordata; class Mammalia; order Primates; family Cercopithecidae; genus Macaca; species Macaca nemestrina. The sequence goes on from NC_092140.1 coordinate 62,516,850, forward strand.
AATTATCAGAACACTAAGCAGTTTCTCAGAAAGCTTCTTTCCAGATTTCATCTGAGGATATTTCCTTTTTCACCATTGCCCTCTATGGGCTTCCAAATATCCCTTTGCCAATTCCACAAGAACTGTCTTTGCGAAAGACTTCTTGAGGGGAAAGCTGTAACTCTGTAAGATGATTTCACAGAACACAAAGAAGTTTCTCAGAAAGCTTCTTTCTCTTTGTTATCGGAATATATTTCCTTTGGCCCTGTAGTCTTCAAAGGGATCCGAAATATCTGTTCTCAGATTTCACAGAAATAAGGCTAACAAAGAAATTCAGAAAATAAAGATGAAACTCTGTGAGTGGAATTCACACATCACAGAGCAGTTTCTCAGAAAGCTTCTTTCCAGATTTCATCTGAGGATATTTCCTTTTTCACCATAGCCCTCTATGGGTTTCCAAATATCACTTTGCCAATTCCACAAGAACTGTCTTAGCGAAAGGCTTCTCGAGGGGAAAGCTGTAACTCTGTGAGATGATGTCACAGAACGCAAAGAAGTTTCTCAGAAAGCTTCTTTCCCTTTGTTATCGGAGGATATTTCCTTTGGCCCTATAGTCTTCAAAGGGATCCGAAATATCTCTTCTGAGAATCCACAGAAATAAGGCTAGCAAGGAAATCCACGAAATACACATGTAACTCTCTGAGTGGAAGTCACACATCACAGAGCAGTTTCTCAGAAAGCTTCTTTCCAGATTTCATCTGAGGATATTTACTTTTTCACCATAGCCCTCTATGGGCTTCCAAATACCACTTTGCCAATTCCACAAGATCTGTCTTAGCGAAAGGCGTCTTGAGGGGAAAGCTGAAACTATGTGAGATGATTTCACAGAACACAAAGAAGTTTCTCAGAAAGCTTCTTTCTCTTTGTTATCGGAGGATATTTCCTTTGGCCCTATAGTCTTCAAAGGGATCCGAAATATCTGTTCTCAGATTCCACAGAAATATGGTTAGCAAAGAGATCCACGAAATACAGATGTAACTCTGTGAGTGGAAGTCACACATCACAGAGCAGTTTCTCAGATAGCTTCTTTCCAGATTTCATCTGAGGATATTTCCCTTTTCACCAAAGCCCTCTATGGGCTTCCAAATATCACTTTGTCAATTCCACAAGAACTCTCTTAGCGAAAGGCTTCTTGAGGAGAAGCTGTAACTCTGTGAGATGATTTCACAGAACACAAAGAAGTTTCTCAGAAAGCTTCTTTCTCTTTGTTATCGGAGGATATTTCCTTTGGCCCTTTAGTTTTCAAAGGGATCCGAAATATCTCTTCTAAGATTCCACAAAATAAGGCTAGCAAAGAGATCCACGAAATACAGATGTAACTCTCGAGTGGAAGTCACACATCACAGAGCAGTTTCTCAGAAAACTTCTTTCCAGATTTCATCTGAGGATATTTCCTTTTTCACCGTAGCCCTCTATGGGCTTCCAAATATCACTTTGCCAATTCCACAAGAACTGTTTTAGCCGAAGGCTTCTTGAGGGGAAAGCTGTAACTCTGTGAGATGATTTCACAGAACACAAAGAAGTTTCTCAGAAAGCTTCTTTCTCTTTGTTATCGGAGGATATTTCCTGTGGCCCTATAGTCTTCAAAGGGATCCGAAATATCTGTTCTCAGAATCCACAGAAATAAGGCTAGCAAAGAGATTCACGAAATACAGATGTAACTCTGTGAGTGGAAGTCACACATCACAGAGCAGTTTCTCAGAAAGCTTCTTTCCAGATTTCATTTGAGGATATTTCCTTTTTCACCATAACCCTCTATGGGCTTCCAAATATCACTTTGCCAATTCGACAAGAACTGTCTTAGCGAAAGGCTACTTGAGGGGAAGCTGTAACTCTGTGAGATGATTTCACAGAACACAAAGAAGTTTCTCAGAAAGCTTCTTTCTCTTTGTTATCGGAGGATATTTCCTTTGGCCCTATAGTCTTCAAAGGGATCCGAAATATCTGTTCTCAGATTCCACAGAAAAAAGCTAGCAAAGAGATCCACGAAATACAGATGTAACTCTGTGAGGTGAATTATCAGAACACTAAGCAGTTTCTCAGAAAGCTTCTTTCCAGATTTCATCTGAGGATATTTCCTTTTTCACCAGAGCCCTCTATGGGCTTCCAAATATCACTTTGCCAATTCCACAAGAACTGTCTTAGCGAAAGGCTTCTTGAGGAGAAAGCTGTAACTCTGTAAGATGATTTCACAGAACACAAAGAAGTTTCTCAGAAAGCTTCTTTCTCTTTGTTATCGGAATATATTTCCTTTGGCCCTATAGTCTTCAAAGGGATCCGAAATATCTGTTCTCAGATTTCACACAAATAAGGCTATCAAAGAAATTCAGGAAATAATGATGAAACTCCGTGAGTGGAATTCACACATCACAGAGCAGTTTCTCAGAAAGCTTCTTTCCAGATTTCATCTGAGGATATTTCCTTTTTCACCATAGCCCTCTATGGGTTTCCAAATATCACTTTGCCAATTCCACAAGAACTGTCTTAGCGAAATGCTTTTTGAGGGGAAAGCTGTAACTCTGTGAGATGATTTCACACAACACAAAGAAGTTTCTCAGAAAGCTTCCTTCTCTTTGTTATCGGAGGATATTTCCTTTGGCCCTATAGTTTTCAAAGGGATCCGAAATATCTCTTCTAAGATTCCACAAAATAAGGCTAGCAAAGAGATCCACGAAATACAGATGTAACTCTCGAGTGGAAGTCACACATCACAGAGCAGTTTCTCAGAAAACTTCTTTCCAGATTTCATCTGAGGATATTTCCTTTTTCACCGTAGCCCTCTATGGGCTTCCAAATTTCACTTTGCCAATTCCACAAGAACTGTTTTAGCCGAAGGCTTCTTGAGGGGAAAGCTGTAACTCTGTGAGATGATTTCACAGAACACAAAGAAGTTTCTCAGAAAGCTTCTATCTCTTTGTTATCGGAGGATATTTCCTTTGGCCCTATAGTCTTCAAATGAATCCGAAATATCTGTTCTCAGATTCCACAGAATAAGGCTAGCAAAGAGATTCACGAAATACAGATGTAACTCTGTGAGTGGAAGTCACACATCACAGAGCAGTTTCTCAGAAAGCTTCTTTCCAGATTTCATCTGAGGATATTTCCTTTTTCACCATAGCCGTCTATGGGCTTCCAAATATCACTTTGCCAATTCCACAAGAACTGTCTTAGCGAAAGGCTTCTTGAGGGGAAAGCTGTAACTCTGTGAGATGATTTCACAGAACACAAAGAAGTTTCTCAGAAAGCTTCTTTCTCTTTGTTATCGGAGGATATTTCCTTTGGACCTATAGTCTTCAAAGGGATCCGAAATATCTGTTCTCAGATTCCACAGAAATAAGGCTAGCAAAGAGATCCTCGAAATACAGATGTAACTCTGTGAGTGGAAGTCACACATCACAGAGCAGTTTCTCAGAAAGCTTCTTTCCAGATTTCATCCGAGGATATTTCCTTTTTCACCATAGCCGTCTATGGGCTTCCAAATATCACTTTGCCAATTCCACAAGAACTGTCTTAGCGAAAGGCTTCTTGAGGGGAATGCTGTAACTCTGTGAGATGATTTCACAGAACACAAAGAAGTTTCTCAGAAAGCTTCTTTCTCTTTGTTATCGGAGGATATTTCATTTGGCCCTATAGTCTTCAAATTGATCCGAAATTTCTGTTCTCAGATTCCACAGAAATAAGGCTAGCAAAGAGATCCACGAAACACAGATGTAACTCTGTGAGTGGAATTCACACATCACAGAGCAGTTTCTCAGAAAGCTTCTTTCCAGATGTCATCTGAGGAGATTTCCTTTTTCTCCATAGCCGTCTATGGGCTTCCAAATATCACTTTGCCAATTCCACAAGAACTGTCATAGCGAAAGGCTTCTTGAGGGGAAAGCTGTAACTCTGTGAGATGATTTCACAGAACACAAAGAAGTGTCTCAGAAAGCTTCTTTCTCTTTGTTATCGGAGGATATTTCCTTTGGCCCTATAGTCTTCAAAGGGATCCGAAATATCTGTTCTCAGATTCCACAGAAACAAGGCTAGCACAGAGATCCACGAAATACAGATGTAACTCTGTGAGTTGAAGTCACACATCACAGAGCAGTTTCTCAGAAAGCTTCTTTCCAGATTTCATCTGAGGATATTTCCTTTTTCACCATAGCCCTCTATGGGCTTTCAAATATCACTTTGCCAATTCCACAAGATCTGTCTTAGCGAAAGGCTTCTTGAGGGGAAAGCTGTAACTCTGTGAGATGATTTCACAGAACACAAAGAAGTTTCTCAGAAAGCTTCTTTCTCTTTGTTATCGGAGGATATTACCTTTGGCCCTATAGTCTTCAAAGGGATCCGAAATATCTATTCTCAGATTCCACAGAAATAAGGCTAGCAAAGAAATCCACGAAATACAGATGTAACTCTCGAGTGGAAGTCACACATCACAGAGCAGTTTCTCAGAAAACTTCTTTCCAGATTTCATCTGAGGATATTTCCTTTTTCACCGTAGCCCTCTATGGGCTTCCAAATATCACTTTGCCAATTCCACAAGAACTGTTTTAGCCGAAGGCTTCTTGAGGGGAAAGCTGTAACTCTGTGAGATGATTTCACAGAACACAAAGAAGTTTCTCAGAAAGCTTCTTTCTCTTTGTTATCGGAGGATATTTCCTTTGGCCCTATAGTCTTCAAAGGGATCCGAAATATCTGTTCTCAGATTCCACAGAAATAAGGCAAGCAAAGAGATCCACGAAATACAGATGTAACTCTGTGAGTGGAAGTCACACATCACAGAGCAGTTTTTCAGAAAGCTTCTTTCCAGATTTCATCTGAGGATATTTCCTTTTTCACCATAGCCGTCTATGGGCTTCCAAATATCACTTTGCCAATTCCACAAGAACTGTCTTAGCGAAAGGCTTCTTGAGGGGAAAGCTGTAACTCTGTGAGATGATTTCACAGAACACAAAGAAGTTTCTCAGAAAGCTTCTATCTCTTTGTTATCGGAGGATATTTCCTTTGGCCCTATAGTCTTCAAAGAGATCCGAAATATCTGTTCTCAGATTCCACAGAAAAAAGGCTAGCAAAGAGATCCACGAAATACAGATGTAACTCTCTGAGGTGAATTATCAGAACACTAAGCAGTTTCTCAGAAAGCTTCTTTCCAGATTTCATCTGAGGGTATTTCCTTTTTCACCATTGCCCTCTATGGGCTTCAAAATATCCCTTTGCCAATTCCACAAGAACTGTCTTTGCGAAAGGCTTCTTGAGGGGAAAGCTGTAACTCTGTAAGATGATTTCACAGAACACAAAGAAGTTGCTCAGAAAGCTTCTTTCTCTTTGTTATCGGAATATATTTCCTTTGGCCCTGTAGTCTTCAAAGGGATCCGAAATATCTGTTCTCAGATTTCACAGAAATAAGGCTAACAAAGAAATTCAGAAAATAAAGATGAAACTCTGTGAGTGGAATTCACACATCACAGAGCAGTTTCTCAGAAAGCTTCTTTCCAGATTTCATCTGAGGATATTTCCTTTTTCACCATAGCCCTCTATGGGTTTCCAAATATCACTTTGCCAATTCCACAAGAACTGTCTTAGCGAAAGGCTTCTTGAGGGGAAAGCTGTAACTCTGTGAGATGATGTCACAGAACGCAAAGAAGTTTCTCAGAAAGCTTCTTTCCCTTTGTTATCGGAGGATATTTCCTTTGGCCCTATAGTCTTCAAAGGGATCCGAAATATCTCTTCTCAGAATCCACAGAAATAAGGCTAGCAAGGAAATCCACGAAATACAGATGTATCTCTGTGAGTGGAAGTCACACATCACAGAGCAGTTTCTCAGAAAGCTTCTTTCCAGATTTCATCTGAGGATATTTACTTTTTCACCATAGCCCTCTATGGGCTTCCAAATACCACTTTGCCAATTCCACAAGATCTGTCTTAGCGAAAGTCGTCTTGAGGGGAAAGCTGTAACTCTGTGAGATGATTTCACAGAACACAAAGAAGTTTCTCAGAAAGCTTCTTTCTCTTTGTTATCGGAGGATATTTCCTTTGGCCCTATAGTCTTCAAAGGGATCCGAAATATCTATTCTCAGATTCCACAGAAATAAGGCTAGCAAAGAAATCCACGAAACAGAGATGTAACTCTGTGAGTGGAAGTCACACATCACAGAGCAGTTTCTCAGAAAGCTTCTTTCCAGATTTCATCTGAGGATACTTCCTTTTTCACCATAGCACTTATTGGGCTTCCAAATATCACTTTGCCAATTCCACAAGAACTGTCTTAGCGAAAGGCTTCTTGAGGGGAAAGCTGTAACTCTGTGAGATGATTTCACAGAACACAAAGAAGTTTCTCAGAAAGCTTCTTTCTCATTGTTATCAGAGGATATTTCCTTTGACCCTATAGTCTTCAAAGGGATCCGAAATATCTCTTCTAAGATTCCACAGAAATAAGGCTAGCAAAGAAATCCACGAAATACAGATGTAACTCTCGAGTGGAAGTCACACATCACAGAGCAGTTTCTCAGAAAACTTCTTTCCAGATTTCATCTGAGGATATTTCCTTTTTCACCGTAGCCCTCTATGGGCTTCCAAATATCACTTTGCCAATTCCACAAGAACTGTTTTAGCCGAAGGCTTCTTGAGGGGAAAGCTGTAACTCTGTGAGATGATTTCACAGAACACAAAGAAGTTTCTCAGAAAGCTTCTTTCTCTTTGTTATCGGAGGATATTTCCTTTGGCCCTATAGTCTTCAAAGGGATCCGAAATATCTGTTCTCAGATTCCACAGAAATAAGGCAAGCAAAGAGATCCACGAAATACAGATGTAACTCTGTGAGTGGAAGTCACACATCACAGAGCAGTTTTTCAGAAAGCTTCTTTCCAGATTTCATCTGAGGATATTTCCTTTTTCACCATAGCCGTCTATGGGCTTCCAAATATCACTTTGCCAATTCCACAAGAACTGTCTTAGCGAAAGGCTTCTTGAGGGGAATGCTGTAACTCTGTGAGATGATTTCACAGAACACAAAGAAGTTTCTCAGAAAGCTTCTATCTCTTTGTTATCGGAGGATAATTCCTTTGGCCCTATAGTCTTCAAAGAGATCCGAAATATCTGTTCTCAGATTCCACAGAAAAAAGGCTAGCAAAGAGATCCACGAAATACAGATGTAACTCTCTGAGGTGAATTATCAGAACACTAAGCAGTTTCTCAGAAAGCTTCTTTCCAGATTTCATCTGAGGGTATTTCCTTTTTCACCATTGCCCTCTATGGGCTTCAAAATATCCCTTTGCCAATTCCACAAGAACTGTCTTTGCGAAAGGCTTCTTGAGGGGAAAGCTGTAACTCTGTAAGATGATTTCACAGAACACAAAGAAGTTTCTCAGAAAGCTTCTTTCTCTTTGTTATCGGAATATATTTCCTTTGGCCCTGTAGTCTTCAAAGGGATCCGAAATATCTGTTCTCAGATTTCACAGAAATAAGGCTAACAAAGAAATTCAGAAAATAAAGATGAAACTCTGTGAGTGGAATTCACACATCACAGAGCAGTTTCTCAGAAAGCTTCTTTCCAGATTTCATCTGAGGATATTTCCTTTTTCACCTTAGCCCTCTATGGGTTTCCAAATATCACTTTGCCAATTCCACAAGAACTGTCTTAGCGAAAGGCTTCTTGAGGGGAAAGCTGTAACTCTGTGAGATGATGTCACAGAACGCAAAGAAGTTTCTCAGAAAGCTTCTTTCCCTTTGTTATCGGAGGATATTTCCTTTGGCCCTATAGTCTTCAAAGGGATCCGAAATATCTCTTCTCAGAATCCACAGAAATAAGGCTAGCAAGGAAATCCACGAAATACAGATGTATCTCTGTGAGTGGAAGTCACACATCACAGAGCAGTTTCTCAGAAAGCTTCTTTCCAGATTTCATCTGAGGATATTTACTTTTTCACCATAGCCCTCTATGGGCTTCCAAATACCACTTTGCCAATTCCACAAGATCTGTCTTAGCGAAAGGCGTCTTGAGGGGAAAGCTGTAACTCTGTGAGATGATTTCACAGAACACAAAGAAGTTTCTCAGAAAGCTTCTTTCTCTTTGTTATCGGAGGATATTTCCTTTGGCCCTATAGTCTTCAAAGGGATCCGAAATATCTATTCTCAGATTCCACAGAAATAAGGCTAGCAAAGAAATCCACGAAACAGAGATGTAACTCTGTGAGTGGAAGTCACACATCACAGAGCAGTTTCTCAGAAAGCTTCTTTCCAGATTTCATCTGAGGATACTTCCTTTTTCACCATAGCACTTATTGGGCTTCCAAATATCACTTTGCCAATTCCACAAGAACTGTCTTAGCGAAAGGCTTCTTGAGGGGAAAGCTGTAACTCTGTGAGATGATTTCACAGAACACAAAGAAGTTTCTCAGAAAGCTTCTTTCTCATTGTTATCAGAGGATATTTCCTTTGACCCTATAGTCTTCAAAGGGATCCGAAATATCTGTTCTCAGATTCCACAGAAATAAGGCTAGCAAAGAGATGCACGAAATACAGATGTAACTCTGTGAGTGGAAGTCACACATCACAGAGCAGTTTCTCAGAAAGCTTCTCTCCAGATTTCATCTGAGGATATTTCCTTTTTCACCATAACCCTCTACCGGCTTCCAAATATCACTTTGCCAATTCGACAAGAACTGTCTTAGCGAAAGGCTTCTTGAGAGGAAGCTGTAACTCTGTGAGATGATTTCACAGAACACAAAGAAGTGTCTCAGAAAGCTTCTTTCTCTTTGTTATCGGAGGATATTTCCTTTGGCCCTATAGTCTTCAAAGGGATCCGAAATATCTGTTCTCAGATTCCACAGAAACAAGGCTAGCACAGAGATCCACGAAATACAGATGTAACTCTGTGAGGTGAATTATCAGAACACTAAGCAGTTTCTCAGAAAGCTTCTTTCCAGATTTCATCTGAGGATATTTCCTTTTTCACCATTGCCCTCTATGGGCTTCCAAATATCCCTTTGCCAATTCCACGAGAACTGTCTTAGCGAAAGGCTTCTTGAGGGGAAAGCTGTAACTCTGTAAGATGATTTCACAGAACACAAAGAAGTTTCTCAGAAAGCTTCTTTCTCTTTGTTATCGGAATATATTTCCTTTGGCCCTATAGTCTTCAAAGGGATCCGAAATATCTGTTCTCAGATTTCAAAGAAATAAGGCTAACAAAGAAATTTAGGAAATACAGATGAAACTCTGTGAGTGGAATTCACACATCACAGAGCAGTTTCTCAGAAAGCTTCTTTCCAGATTTCATCTGAGGATGTTTCCTTTTTCACCATAGCCCTCTATGGGCTTCCAAATATCACTTTGCCAATTCCACAAGAACTGTCTTAGCGAAAGGCTTCTTGAGGGGAAAGCTGTAACTCTGTGAGATGATGTCACAGAACACAAAGAAGTTTCTCAGAAAGCTTCTTTCTCTTTGTTATCGGAGGATATTTCCTTTGGCCCTATAGTATTCAAAGGGATCCGAAATATCTCTTCTAAGATTCCACAGAAATAAGGCTAGCAAAGAGATCCACGAAATACAGATGTTACTCAGTGAGTGGAAGTGACACATCACAGAGCAGATTCTCAGAAAGCTTCTTTCCAGATTTCATCTGAGGATATTTCCTTTTTCACCATAGCCCTCTATGGGCTTAGAAATATCACTTTGCCTATTCCACAAGAACTGTCTTAGCGAAAGGCTAATTGAGGAGAAAGCTGTAACTCTGGGAGATGATTTCACAGTACACAAAGAAGTTTCTCAGAAAGCTTCTTTCTCTTTGTTATCGGAGGATATTTCCTTTGGTCCTATAGTCTTCAAAGGGATTCGAAATATCTGTTCTCAGATTCCACAGAAATAAGGCTAGCAAAGAGATCCACGAAATACAGATGTAACTCTGTGAGTGTAAGTCACACATCACAGAGCAGTTTCTCAGAACGCTTCTTCCAGATTTCATCTGAGGATATTTCCTTTTTCACCATATCCCTCTATGGGCTTCCTAATATCACTTTGCCAATCCCACAAGAACTGTCTTAGCGAAAGGCTTCTTGAGGGGAAAGCTGTAACTCTGTGAGATGATTTCACAGAACACAAAGAAGTTTCTCAGAAAGCTTCTTTCTCTTTGTTATCGGAGGATACATCCTTTGGCCTTATATTCTTCAAGGGGATCCGAAATATCTGTTCTCAGATTCCACAGAAATAAGGCAAGCAAAGAGATCCACGAAATAGAGATGTAACTCAGTGAGTGGAAGTCAAACATCACAGAGTAGTTTCTTAGAAAGCTTCTTTCAAGATTTCATCTGAGGATATTTCCTTTTTCACCATAGCCGTCTACGGGTTTCCAAATATCACTTTGCCAATTCCACAAGAACTGTCTTAGCGAAAGGCTTCTTGAGGGGAAAGCTGTAACTCTGTGAGATGATTTCACAGAACACAAGGAAGTTTCTCAGAAAGCTTCTTTCTCTTTGTTATCGGAGGATATTTCCTTTGGCCCTATAGTCTTCAAAGGGATCCGAAATATCTATTCTCAGATTCCACATAAATAAGGCTAGCAAAGAAATCCACGAAATACAGTTGTAACTCTGTGAGTGGAAGTCACACATCACAGAGCAGTTTCTCAGAAAGCTTCTTTCCAGATTTCATCTGAGGATATTTCCTTTTTCACCATAGCCCTCTATGGGCTTCCAAATACCACTTTGCCAATTCCACAAGATCTGTCTTAGTGAAAGGCTTCTTGAGGGGAAAGCTGTAACTCTGTGAGATGATTTCACAGAACACAAAGAAGTTTCTCAGAAACCTTCTTTCTCTTTGTTATCGGAGGATATTTCCTTTGGCCCTATAGTCTTCAAAGGGATCCGAAATATCTATTCTCAGATTCCACAGAAATAAGGCTAGCAAAGATATCCACGAAATACAGATGTAACTCTGTGAGTGGAAGTCACACATCACAGAGCAGTTTCTCAGAAAGCTTCTTTCCAGATTTCATCTGAGGATATTTCCTTTTTCACCATAGCCCTAAATGGGTTTCGAAATATCACTTTGCCAATTCCACAAGAACTGTCTTAGCGAAAGGCTTCTTGAGGGGAAAGCTGTAACTCAGTGAGATGATGTCACAGAACACAAAGAAGTTTCTCAGAAAGCTTCTTTCTCTTTGTTATCGGAGGATGTTTCCTTTGGCCCTATAGTATTCAAAGGGATCCGAAATATCTCTTCTAAGATTCCACAGAAATAAGGCTAGCAAAGAGATCCACGAAATACAGATGTTACTCTGTGAGTGGAAGTGACACATCACAGAGCAGTTTCTCAGAAAGCTTCTTTCCAGATTTCATCTGAGGATATTTCCTTTTTCACCATAGCCCTCTATGGGCTTCCAAATATCACTTTGCCTATTCCACAAGAACTGTCTTAGCGAAAGGCTTCTTGAGGAGAAAGCTGTAACTCTGTGAGATGATTTCACAGAACACAAAGAAGTTTCTCAGAAAGCTTCTTTCTCTTTGTTATCGTAGGATATTTCCTTTGGCCCTATAGTCTTCAAAGGGATCCGAAATATCTGTTCTCAGATTCCACAGAAATAAGGCTAGCAAAGAGATCCACGAAATACAGATGTAACTCTGTGAGTGGAAGTAACACATCACAGAGCAGTTTCTCAGAACGCTTCTTCCAGATTTCATCTGAGGATATTTCCTTTTTCACCATATCCCTCTATGGGCTTCCTAATATCACTTTGCCAATCCCATAAGAAATGTCTTAGCGAAAGGCTTCTTGAGGGGAAAGCTGTAACTCTGCTAGATGATTTCAGAGAACACAAAGAAGTTTCTCAGAAAGCTTCTTTCTCTTTGTTATCGGAGGTTACATCCTTTGGCCTTATACTCTTCAAAGGGATCCGAAATATCTGTTCTCAGATTCCACAGAAATAAGGCTAGCAAAGAGATCCACGAAATACAGATGTAACTCTGTGAGTGGAAGTCACACATCACAGAGTAGTTTCTTAGAAAGCTTCCTTCCAGATTTCATCTGAGGATATTTCCTTTTTCACTATAGCCGTCTATGGGTTTCCAAATATCACTTTGCCAATTCCACAAGAACTGTCTTAGCGAAAGGCTTCTTGAGGGGAAAGCTGTAACTCTGTGAGATGATGTCACAGAACACAAAGAAGTTTCTCAGAAAGCTTCTTTCCCTTTGTTATCGGAGGATATTTCCTTTGGCCCTATAGTCTTCAAAGGGATCCGAAATATCTCTTCTCAGAATCCACAGAAATAAGGCTAGCAAGGAAATCCACGAAATACAGATGTATCTCTGTGAGTGGAAGTCACACATCACAGAGCAGTTTCTCAGAAAGCTTCTTTCCAGATTTCATCTGAGGATATTTACTTTTTCACCATAGCCCTCTATGGGCTTCCAAATACCACTTTGCCAATTCCACAAGATCTGTCTTAGCGAAAGTCGTCTTGAGGGGAAAGCTGTAACTCTGTGAGATGATTTCACAGAACACAAAGAAGTTTCTCAGAAAGCTTCTTTCTCTTTGTTATCGGAGGATATTTCCTTTGGCCCTATAGTCTTCAAAGGGATCCGAAATATCTATTCTCAGATTCCACAGAAATAAGGCTAGCAAAGAAATCCACGAAACAGAGATGTAACTCTGTGAGTGGAAGTCACACATCACAGAGCAGTTTCTCAGAAAGCTTCTTTCCAGATTTCATCTGAGGATACTTCCTTTTTCACCATAGCACTTATTGGGCTTCCAAATATCACTTTGCCAATTCCACAAGAACTGTCTTAGCGAAAGGCTTCTTGAGGGGAAAGCTGTAACTCTGTGAGATGATTTCACAGAACACAAAGAAGTTTCTCAGAAAGCTTCTTTCTCATTGTTATCAGAGGATATTTCCTTTGACCCTATAGTCTTCAAAGGGATCCGAAATATCTCTTCTAAGATTCCACAGAAATAAGGCTAGCAAAGAAATCCACGAAATACAGATGTAACTCTCGAGTGGAAGTCACACATCACAGAGCAGTTTCTCAGAAAACTTCTTTCCAGATTTCATCTGAGGATATTTCCTTTTTCACCGTAGCCCTCTATGGGCTTCCAAATATCACTTTGCCAATTCCACAAGAACTGTTTTAGCCGAAGGCTTCTTGAGGGGAAAGCTGTAACTCTGTGAGATGATTTCACAGAACACAAAGAAGTTTCTCAGAAAGCTTCTTTCTCTTTGTTATCGGAGGATATTTCCTTTGGCCCTATAGTCTTCAAAGGGATCCGAAATATCTGTTCTCAGATTCCACAGAAATAAGGCAAGCAAAGAGATCCACGAAATACAGATGTAACTCTGTGAGTGGAAGTCACACATCACAGAGCAGTTTTTCAGAAAGCTTCTTTCCAGATTTCATCTGAGGATATTTCCTTTTTCACCATAGCCGTCTATGGGCTTCCAAATATCACTTTGCCAATTCCACAAGAACTGTCTTAGCGAAAGGCTTCTTGAGGGGAATGCTGTAACTCTGTGAGATGATTTCACAGAACACAAAGAAGTTTCTCAGAAAGCTTCTATCTCTTTGTTATCGGAGGATATTTCCTTTGGCCCTATAGTCTTCAAAGAGATCCGAAATATCTGTTCTCAGATTCCACAGAAAAAAGGCTAGCAAAGAGATCGACGAAATACAGATGTAACTCTCTGAGGTGAATTATCAGAACACTAAGCAGTTTCTCAGAAAGCTTCTTTCCAGATTTCATCTGAGGGTATTTCCTTTTTCACCATTGCCCTCTATGGGCTTCAAAATATCCCTTTGCCAATTCCACAAGAACTGTCTTTGCGAAAGGCTTCTTGAGGGGAAAGCTGTAACTCTGTAAGATGATTTCACAGAACACAAAGAAGTTGCTCAGAAAGCTTCTTTCTCTTTGTTATCGGAATATATTTCCTTTGGCCCTGTAGTCTTCAAAGGGATCCGAAATATCTGTTCTCAGATTTCACAGAAATAAGGCTAACAAAGAAATTCAGAAAATAAAGATGAAACTCTGTGAGTGGAATTCACACATCACAGAGCAGTTTCTCAGAAAGCTTCTTTCCAGATTTCATCTGAGGATATTTCCTTTTTCACCATAGCCCTCTATGGGTTTCCAAATATCACTTTGCCAATTCCACAAGAACTGTCTTAGCGAAAGGCTTCTTGAGGGGAAAGCTGTAACTCTGTGAGATGATGTCACAGAACGCAAAGAAGTTTCTCAGAAAGCTTCTTTCCCTTTGTTATCGGAGGATATTTCCTTTGGCCCTATAGTCTTCAAAGGGATCCGAAATATCTCTTCTCAGAATCCACAGAAATAAGGCTAGCAAGGAAATCCACGAAATACAGATGTATCTCTGTGAGTGGAAGTCACACATCACAGAGCAGTTTCTCAGAAAGCTTCTTTCCAGATTTCATCTGAGGATATTTACTTTTTCACCATAGCCCTCTATGGGCTTCCAAATACCACTTTGCCAATTCCACAAGATCTGTCTTAGCGAAAGGCGTCTTGAGGGGAAAGCTGTAACTCTGTGAGATGATTTCACAGAACACAAAGAAGTTTCTCAGAAAGCTTCTTTCTCTTTGTTATCGGAGGATATTTCCTTTGGCCCTATAGTCTTCAAAGGGATCCGAAATATCTATTCTCAGATTCCACAGAAATAAGGCTAGCAAAGAAATCCACGAAACAGAGATGTAACTCTGTGAGTGGAAGTCACACATCACAGAGCAGTTTCTCAGAAAGCTTCTTTCCAGATTTCATCTGAGGATACTTCCTTTTTCACCATAGCACTTATTGGGCTTCCAAATATCACTTTGCCAATTCCACAAGAACTGTCTTAGCGAAAGGCTTCTTGAGGGGAAAGCTGTAACTCTGTGAGATGATTTCACAGAACACAAAGAAGTTTCTCAGAAAGCTTCTTTCTCATTGTTATCAGAGGATATTTCCTTTGACCCTATAGTCTTCAAAGGGATCCGAAATATCTGTTCTCAGATTCCACAGAAATAAGGCTAGCAAAGAGATGCACGAAATACAGATGTAACTCTGTGAGTGGAAGTCACACATCACAGAGCAGTTTCTCAGAAAGCTTCTCTCCAGATTTCATCTGAGGATATTTCCTTTTTCACCATAACCCTCTACCGGCTTCCAAATGTCACTTTGCCAATTCGACAAGAACTGTCTTAGCGAAAGGCTTCTTGAGAGGAAGCTGTAACTCTGTGAGATGATTTCACAGAACACAAAGAAGTGTCTCAGAAAGCTTCTTTCTCTTTGTTATCGGAGGATATTACCTTTGGCCCTATAGTCTTCAAAGGGATCCGAAATATCTGTTCTCAGATTCCACAGAAACAAGGCTAGCACAGAGATCCACGAAATACAGATGTAACTCTGTGAGGTGAATTATCAGAACACTAAGCAGTTTCTCAGAAAGCTTCTTTCCAGATTTCATCTGAGGATATTTCCTTTTTCACCATAGCCCTCTATGGGCTTCCAAATATCACTTTGCCAATTCCACATGAACTGTCTTAGCGAAAGGCTTCTTGAGGGGAAAGCTGTAACTCTGTGAGATGATTTCACAGAACACAAAGAAGTATCTCAGAAGGCTTCTTTCTCTATGTTATCGGAGGATATTTCCTTTGGCCCTATAGTCTTCAAAGGGATCCGAAATATCTGTTCTCAAATTCCACAAAATAAGGCTAGCAAAGAGATCCACGAAATACAGATGTAACTCTCGAGTGGAAGTCACACATCACAGAGCAGTTTCACAGAAAACTTCTCTCCAGATTTCATCTGAGGATATTTCCTTTTTCACCGCAGCCCATTATGGGCTTCCAAATATCACTTTGCCAATTCCACAAGAACTGCTTTACCCGAAGGCTTCTTGAGGAGAAAGCTGTAGCTCTGTGAGATGATTTCACAGAACACAAAGAAGTTTCTCAGAAAGCTTCTTTCTCTTTGTTATCGGAGGATATTTCCTGTGGCCCTATAGTCTTCAAAGGGATCCGAAATATCTGTTCTCAGATTCCACAGAACTAAGGCTAGCAAAGAGATCCACGAAGTACAGATGTAACTCTGTGAGTGGAAGTCACACATCACAGAGCAGTTTCTCAGAAAGCTTCTTTCCAGATTTCATCTGAGGATATTTCCTTTTTCACCATAGCCCTCTATGGGCTTCCAAATATCACTTTGCCAATTCCACAAGAACTGTCTTAGCGAAAGGCTTCTTGAGGGGAAAGCTGTAACTCTGTGAGATGATTTCACAGAACACAAAGAAGTTTCTCAGAAAGCTTCTTTCTCTTTGTTATCGGAGGATATTTCCTTTGGCCCTATAGTCTTCCAAGGGATCCGAAATATCTCTTCTCAGATTCCACAGAAATAAGGCTAGCAAAGAGACCCACGAAATACACATGTAACTCTGTGAGTGGAAGTCACACATCACAGAGCAGTTTCTCAGAAAGCTTCTTTCCAGATTTCATCTGAAGATATTTCCTTTTTCACCATAGCCCTCTATGGGCTTCCAAATATCCCTTTGCCAATTCCATAAGAACTGTCTTGGCGAAAGGCTTCTTGAGGGTAAAGCTGTAACTCTGTGAGATGATTTCACAGAACACAAAGAAGTTTCTCAGAAAGCTTCTTTCACGTTGTTATCAGAGGATATTTCATTTGGCCCTATAGTCTTCTAAGGGATCCCAAATATCTGTTCTCAGATTCCACAGAAACAAGGCTCACAAAGAAACGCACGAAATACAGATGTAACTCTGTGAGTGGAAGTCACACATCACAGAGCAGTTTCACAGAAAGCTTCTTTCCAGATTTCATCTGAGGATATTTCCGTTTTCACCGTAGCCCTCTATGGGCTTCCAAATATCACTTTGTCAATTCCACAAGAACTGTCTTAGCGAAAGGCTTCTTGAGGGGAAAGTTGTAACTCTGTGAGATGATTTCACAGAACACAAAGAAGTTTCTCAGAAAGCTTCTTTCTCTTTGTTATCGGAGGATATTTCCTTTGGCCCCATAGTCTTCAAAGGGATCCGAAATATCTCTTCTCAGATTCCACAGAAATAAGGCTAGCAAAGAGATCCACGAAATACAGATGTAACTCTGTGAGGTGCATTAACAGAACACTAAGCAGTTTCTCAGAAACCTTCTTTCCAGATTTCATCTGAGGATATTTCCTTTTTTACCATAACCCTCTATGGGCTTCTAAATATCACTTGGCCAATTCCACAAGAACTGTCTTAGCGAAAGGCTTCTTGAGGGGAAAGCTGTAACTCTGTGAGATGATTTCACAGAACACAAAGAAGTTTCTCAGAAAGCTTCTTTCTCTTTGTTATCGGAGGATATTTCCTTTGGCCCTATAGTCTTCAAAGGGATCCGAAATATCTCTTCTCAGAATCCACAGAAATAAGGCTAGCAAGGAAATCCACGAAATACAGATGTAACTCTGTGAGTGGAAGTCACACATCACAGAGCAGTTTCTCAGAAATCTTCTTTCCAGATTTCATCTGAGGATATTTCCTTTTTCACCATAGCCGTCTATGGGTTTCCAAATATCACTTTGCCAAATCCACAAGAACTGTCTTAGCGAAAGGCTTCTTGAGGGGAAAGCTGTAACTCTGTGAGATGATTTCACAGAACACAAAGCAGTTTCTCAGAAAGCTTCTTTCTCTTTGATATCGGAGGATATTTCCTTTGGCCCTATAGTCTTAAAAGGGATAAGAAATATCTGTTCTCAGAATCCACAGAAATAAGGCTAGCAAAGAGAGCCACGAAATACAGATGTAACTCTGTGAGGTGAATTAACAGAACACTAAGCAGTTTCTCAGAAAGCTTCTTTCCAGATTTCATCTGAGGATATTTCCTTTTTCACCATAACCCTCTATGGGCTTCTAAATATCACTTTGCCAATTCCACAAGAACTGTCTTAGCGAAAGGCTTCTTGAGGGGAAAGCTGTAACTCTGTGAGATGATTTCACAGAACACAAAGAAGTTTCTCAGAAAGCTTCTTTCTCTTTGTTATCGGAGGATATTTCCTTTGGCCCTTTAGTCTTTAAAGGGATCCGAAATATCTCTTCTCAGAATCCACAGAAATAAGGCTAGCAAGGAAATCCACGAAATACAGATGTAACTCTGTGAGTGGAAGTCACACATCACAGAGCAGTGTCTCAGAAAGCTTCTTTCCAGATTTCAGGTGAGGATATTTCCTTTTTCACCATAGCCCTCTATGGGCTCCCAAATATCACTTTGCCAATTCTACAAGAACTGTCTTAGCGAAAGGCTTCTTGAGGGGAAAGCTGTAACTCTGTGAGATGATTTCAAAGAACACAAAGAAGTTTCTCAGAAAGCTTCTTTCTCTTTGTTATCGGAGGATATTTCCTTTGGCCCTATAGTCTTCAAAGGGATCCGAAATATCTCTTCTCAGATTACACAGAAATAAGGCTAGCAAAGAGATCCACGAAATACAGATGTAACTCTGTGAGGTGAATTATCAGAACACTAAGCAGTTTCTCAGAAAGCTTCTTTCCAGATTTCATCTGAGGATATTTCCTTTTTCACCATTGCCCTCTATGGGCTTCCAAATATCCCTTTGCCAATTCCACGAGAACTGTCTTAGCGAAATCCTTCTTGAGGGGAAAGCTGTAACACTGTAAGATGATTTCACAGAACACAAAGAAGTTTCTCAGAAAGCTTCTTTCTCTTTGTTATCGGAATATATTTCCTTTGGCCCTATAGTCTTCAAAGGGATCCGAAATATCTGTTCTCAGATTTCAAAGAAATAAGGCTAACTAAGAAATTTAGGAAATACAGATGAAACTCTGTGAGTGGAATTCACACATCACAGAGCAGTTTCTCAGAAAGCTTCTTTCCAGATTTCATCTGAGGATATTTCCTTTTTCACCATAGCCCTCTAAGGGTTTCCAAATATCACTTTGCCAATTCCACAAGAACTGTCTTAGCAAAAGGCTTCTTGAGGGGAAAGCTGTAACTCTGTGAGATGATGTCACAGAACACAAAGAAGTTTCTCAGAAAGCTTCTTTCTCTTTGTTATCGGAGGATGTTTCCTTTGGGCCTATAGTATTCAAAGGGATCCGAAATATCTCTTCTAAGATTCCACAGAAATAAGGCTAGCAAAGAGATCCACGAAATACAGATGTTACTCTGTGAGTGGAAGTGACACATCACAGAGCAGTTTCTCAGAAAGCTTCTTTCCAGATTTCATCTGAGGATATTTCCTTTTTCACCATAGCCCTCTATGGGCTTCCAAATATCACTTTGCCTATTCCACAAGAACTGTCTTAGCGAAAGGCTTCTTGAGGGGAAAGCTGTAACTCTGTGAGATGATTTCACAGAACACAAAGAAGTTTCTCAGAAAGCTTCTTTCTCTTTTTTATCGCAGGATATTTCCTTTGGCCCTATAGTCTTAAAAGGGATAAGAAATATCTGTTCTCAGAATCCACAGAAATAAGGCTAGCAAAGAGATCCACGAAATACAGATGTAACTCTGTGAGGTGAATTAACAGAACACTAAGCAGTTTCTCAGAAAGCTTCTTTCCAGATTTCATCTGAGGATATTTCCTTTTTCACCATAACCCTCTATGGGCTTCTAAATATCACTTTGTCAATTCCACAAGAACTGTCTTAGCGAAAGGCTACTTGAGGGGAAAGCTGTAACTCTGTGAGATGATTTCACAGAACACAAAGAAGTTTCTCAGAAAGCTTCTTTCTCTTTGTTATCGGAGGATATTTCCTTTGGCCCTATAGTCTTCAAAGGGATCCGAAATATCTATTCTCAGATTCCACATAAATAAGGCTAGCAAAGAAATCCACGAAATACAGATGTAACTCTGTGAGTGGAAGTCACACATCACAGAGCAGTTTCTCAGAAAGCTTCTTTCCAGATTTCATCTGAGGATATTTCCTTTTTCACCATAGCCCTCTATGGGCTTCCAAATACCACTTTGGCAATTCCACAAGAACTGTCTTAGCGAAAGTCTTCTTGAGGGGAAAGCTGTAACTCTGTGAGATGATTTCACAGAACACAAAGAAGTTTCTCAGAAAGCTTCTTTCTCTTTGTTATCGGAGGATATTTCCTTTGGCCCTATAGTCTTCAAAGGGATCCGAAATATCTCTTCTCAGATTCCACAGAAATAAGGCTAGCAAGGAAATCCACGAAATACAGATGTAACTCTGTGAGTGGAAGTCACACATCACAGAGCATTTTCTCAGAAAGCTTCTTTCCAGATTTCATCTGAGGATATTTCCTTTTTCACCATAGCCCTCTATGGGCTTCCAAATACCACATTGACAATTCCACAAGATCTGTCTTAGCGAAAGGCGTCTTGAGGGGAAAGCTGTAACTCTGTGAGATGATTTCACAGAACACAAAGAAGTTTCTCAGAAAGCTTCTTTCTCTTTGTTATCGGAGGATATATCCTTTGGCCCTATAGTCTTCAAAGGGATCCGAAATATCTATTCTCAGATTCCACAGAAATAAGGCTAGCAAAGAAATCCACGAAACAGAGATGTAACTCTGTGAGTGGAAGTCACACATCACAGAGCAGTTTCTCAGAAAGCTTCTTTCCAGATTTCATCTGAGGTTATTTCCTTTTTCACCATAGCCCTCTAAGGGCTTCCAAATATCACTTTGCCAATTCCACAAGAACTGTCTTAGCGAAAGGTTTCTTGAGGGGAAAGCTGTAACTCTGTGAGATGATTTCACAGAACACAAAGAAGTTTCTCAGAAAGCTTCTTTCTCTTTGTTATCGGAGGATATTTCCTTTGTCCCTATAGTCTTCAAAGGGATCCGAAATATCTATTCTCAGATTCCACAGAAATAAGGCTAGCAAAGAGGTGCACGAAATACAGATGTAACTCTGTGAGTGGAAGTCACACATCACAGAGCAGTTTCTCAGAAAGCTTCTTTCCAGATTTCATCTGAGGATATTTCCTTTTTCACCATAACCCTCTATGGGCTTCCAAATATCACTTTGCCAATTCGACAAGAACTGTCTTAGCGAAAGGCTTCTTGAGGGGAAGCCGTAACTCTGGGAGATGATTTCACAGAACACAAAGAAGTTTCTCAGAAAGCTTCTTTCTCTTTGTTACGGAGGATATTTCCTTTGGCCCTATAGTCTTCAAAGGGATCCGAATTATCTGTTCTCAGATTCCACAAAATAAGGCTAGCAAAGAGATCCACGAAATACAGATGTAACTCTCGAGGGGAAGTCACACATCACAGAGCAGTTTCTCAGAAAACTTCTTTCCAGATTTCATCTGAGGATATTTCCTTTTTCACCGTAGCCCTCTATGGGCTTCCAAATATCACTTTGCCAATTCCACAAGAACTGTTTTAGCTGAAGGCTTCTTGAGGAGAAAGCTGTAACTCTGTGAGATGATTTCACAGAACACAAAGAAGTTTCTCAGAAAGCTTCTTTCTCTTTGTTTTCGGAGGATATTTCCTGTGGCCCTATAGTCTTCAAAGGGATCCGAAATATCTGTTCTCAGATTCCACAGAAATAAGGTTAGCAAAGAGATCCACGAAATACAGATGTAACTCTGTGAGTGGAAGTCACACATCACAGAGCACTTTCTCAGAAAGCTTCTTTCCAGATTTCATCTGAGGATATTTCCTTTTTCACCATAGCCCTCTATGGGCTTCCAAATATCACTTTGTCAATTCCACAAGAACTGTCTTAGCGAAAGGCTTCGTGAGGGGAAAGCTGTAACTCTGTGAGATGATTTCACAGAACACAAAGAAGTTTCTCAGAACGCTTCTTTCTCTTTGTTATCGGAGGATATTTCCTGTGGCCCTATAGTCTTCAAAGGGATCCGAAATATCTCTTCTCAGATTCCACAGAAATAAGGCTAGCAAAGAGATCCACGAAATACAGATGTAACTCTGTGAGTGGAAGTCACACATCACAGAGCAGTTTCTCAGAAAGCTTCTTTCCAGATTTCATCTGAGGATATTTCCTTTTTCACCATAGCCCTCTATGGGCTTCCAAATATCACTTTGCCAATTCCACTAGAACTGTCTTAGCGAAAGGCTTCTTGAGGGGAAAGCTGTAACTCTGTGAGATGATTTCACAGAACACAAAGAAGTTTCTCAGAACGCTTCTTTCTCTTTGTTATCAGAGGATATTTCCTTTGGCCCTATAATCTTCAAAGGGATCCGAAATATCTGTTCTCAGATTTCACAGAAATAAGGCTAACAAAGAAATTCAGGAAATACAGATGAAACTCTGTGAGTGGAATTCACACATCACAGAGCAGTTTCTCAGAAAGCTTCTTTCCAGATTTCATCAGAGGATATTTCCTTTTTCACCATAGCCCTCTATGGGTTTCCAAATATCAAACTGCCAATTCGACAAGAACTGTCTTAGCGAAAGTCTTCTTGAGGGGAAAGCTGTAACTCTGTGAGATGATTTCACAGAACACAAAGAAGTTTCTCAGAAAGCTTCTTTCTCTTTCTTACCGTAGGATACATCCTTTGGCCTTATTGTCTTCAAAGGGATCCGAAATATTTGTTCTCAGATTCCACAGAAATAAGGCTAGCAAAGAGATCCACGAAATAGAGATGTAACTCTGTGAGTGGAAGTCACACATCACAGAGTAGTTTCTCAGAAAGCTTCTTTCCAGATTTCATCTGTGGATATTTCCTTTTTCACCATTGCCCTCTATGGGTTTCCAAATATCACTTTGCCAATTCCGCAAGAACTGCTTAGCGAAAGGCTTCTTGAGGGGAAAGCTGTAACTCTGTGAGATGATTTCAGAGAACACAAAGAAGTATCTCAGAAAGCTTCTTTCTCTTTGTTATCGGAGGATATTACCTTTGGCCCTATAGTCTTCAAAGGGATCCGAAATATCTGTTCTCAGATTCCACAGAAATAAGGCTAGCAAAGAGATCCACGAAATAGAGATGTAACTCTCGAGTGGAAGTCTCACATCACAGAGCAGATTCTCAGAAAACTTCTTTCCAGATTTCATCTGAGGATATTTCCCTTTTCACCGTAGCCCTCTAAGGGCTTGCAAATATCACTTTGCCAATTCCACAAGAACTGTTTTAGCCGAAGGCTTCTTGAGGGGAAAGCTGTAACTCTGTGAGATGATTTCACAGAACACAAAGAAGTTTCTCAGAAAGCTTCATTCTCTTTGTTATCGGAGGATATTTCCTGTGGCCCTATAGTCTTCAAAGGGGTCCGAAATATCTGTTCTCAGATTCCACAGAAATAAGGCTAGCAAAGAGATCCACGAAATACAGATGTAACTCTTGGAGTGGAAGTCACACATCACAGAGCAGTTTCTCAGAAATCTTCTTTCCAGATTTCATCTGAGGATATTTCCTTTTTCACCATAGCCTTCTTTGGGCTTCCAAATATCACTTTGCCAATTCCAGAAGAGCTGTCTTAGCGAAAGGCTTCTTGAGGGGAAAGCTGTAACTCTGTGAGATGATTTCAGAGAACACAAAGAAGTTTCTCAGAAAGCTTCTTTCTCTTTGTTATCGGAGGATATTTCCTTTGGCCCTATAGGCCTCAAAGGGATCCGAAATATCTGTTCTCAGATTACACAGAAATAAAGCAAGCAAAGAGATCCAAGAAATACAGATGTAACTCTGTGAGTGGAAGTCACACATCACAGAGCAGTTTTTCAGAAAGCTTATTTCCAGATTTCATCTGAGGATATTTCCTTTTTCACGATAGCCCTCTATGGGCTTCCAAATATCACTTTGCCAATTCCACAAGAACTGTCTTAGCGAAAGGCTTCTTGAGGGGAAAGCTGTAACTCTGTGAGATGATTTCACAGAACACAAAGAAGTTTCTCAGAAAGCTTCTTTCTCTTTGTTATCGGAGGATATTTCCTTTGGCCCTATAGTCTTCAAAGGGATCCGAAATATCTATTCTCAGATTCCACAGAAATAAGGCTAGCAAAGAGATCCACGAAATACAGATGTAACTCTGTGAGCTGAATTAACAGAACACTAAGCAGTTTCTCAGAAAGCTTCTTTCCAGATTTCATCTGAGGATATTTCCTTTTTCACCATAACCCTCTATGGGCTTCTAAATATCACTTGGCCAATTCCACAAGAACTGTCTTAGCGAAAGGCTTCTTGAGGGGAAAGCTGTAACTCTGTGAGATGATTTCACAGAACACTAAGAAGTTTCTCAGAAAGCTTCTTTCTCTTTGTTATCGGAGGATATTTCCTTTGGCACTATAGTCTTCAAAGGGATCCGAAATATCTCTTCTCAGAATCCACAGAAATAAGGCTAGCAAGGAAATCCACGAAATACAGATGTAACTCTGTGAGTGGAAGTCACACATCACAGAGCAGTTTCTCAGAAAGCTTCTTTCCAGATTTCATCTCAGGATATTTCCTTTTTCACCATAGCCCTCTATGGGCTTCCAAATACCACTTTGCCAATTCCACAAGATCTGTCTTAGCGAAAGGCGTCTTGAGGGGAAAGCTGTAACTCTGTGAGATGATTTCACAGAACACAAAGAAGTTTCTCAGAAAGCTTCTTTCTCTTTGTTATCAGAGGATATTTCCTTTGGCCCTATAGTCTTCAAAGGGATCCGAAATATCTATTCTCAGATTCCACAGAAATAAGGCTAGCAAAGAAATCCACGAAATAGAGATGTAACTCTGTGAGTGGAAGTCACACATCACAGAGCAGTTTCTCAGAAAGCTTCTTTCCAGATTTCATCTGAGGATATTTCCTTTTTCACCATAACCCTCTAGGGGCTTCCAAATATCACTTTGCCAATTCGACAAGAACTGTCTTAGCGAAAGGCTTCTTGAGGGGAAGCTGTAACTCCTGGAGATGATTTCACAGAACACAAAGAAGTTTCTCAGAAAGCTTCTTTCTCTTTGTTATCGGAGGATATTTCCTTTGGCCCTATAGTCTTCAAAGGGAGCGAATTATCTGTTCTCAGATTCCTCAAAATAAGGCTAGCAAAGAGATCCAGGAAATACAGATGTAACTCTCGAGTGGAAGTCACACATCACAGAGCAGTTTCTCAGAAAACTTCTTTCCAGATTTCATGTGAGGATATTTCCTTTTTCACCGTAGCCGTCTATGGGCTTCCAAATATCACTTTGCCAATTCCACAAGAACTGTTTTAGCCGAAGGCTTCTTGAGGAGAAAGCTGTAACTCTGTGAGATGATTTCACAGAACACAAAGAAGTTTCTCAGAACGCTTCTTTCTCTTTGTTATCGGAGGATATTTCCTTTGGCCCTATAGTCTTCCAAGGGATCCGAAATATCTCTTCTCAGATTCAACAGAAATAAGGCTAGCAAAGAGATCCACGAAATACAGATGTAACTCTGTGAGTTTAAGTCAGACATCACAGAGCAGTTTCTCAGAAAGCTTCTTCCAGTTTTCATCTGAGGATATTTCCTTTTTCACCATATCCCTCTATGGGCTTCCTAATATCACTTTGCCAATCCCACAAGAACTGTCTTAGCGAAAGGCTTCTTGAGGCGAAAGCTGTAACTCTGTGAGATGATTTCACAGAACACAAAGAAGTTTCTCAGAAAGCTTCTTTCTCTTTCTTACCGTAGGATACATCCTTTGGCCTTATAGTCTTCAAAGGGATCCGAAATATCTGTTCTCAGATTCCACAGAAATAAGGCTGGCAAAGAGATCCACGAAATAGAGATGAAACTCTGTGAGTGGAAGTCACACATCACAGAGTAGTTTCTCAGAAAGCTTCTTTCCAGATTTCATCTGAGGATATTTCCTTTTTCAACATAGCCGTCTATGGGTTTCCAAATATCACTTTGCCAATTCCACAAGAACTGTCTTAGCGAAAGGCTTCTTGAGGGGAAAGCTGTAACTCTGTGAGATGATTTCACAGAACACAAAGAAGTTTCTCAGAAAGCTTCTTTCTCTTTTTTATCGGAGGATATTTCCTTTGGCCCTATAGTCTTCAAATGGATCCGAAATATCTGTTCTCAGATTCCACAGAAATAAGGCTAGCAAAGAGATCCACGAAATACAGATGTAACTCTGTGAGGTGAATTAACAGAACACTAAGCAGTTTCTCAGAAAGCTTCTTTCCAGATTTCATCTGAGGATATTTCCTTTTTCACCATAACCCTCTATGGGCTTCTAAATATCACTTTGCAATTCCACAAGAACTGTCTTAGCGAAAGGCTTCTTGAGGGGAAAGCTGTAACTCTGTGAGATGATTTCACAGAACACAAAGAAGTTTCTCAGAAAGCTTCTTTCTCTTTGTTATCGGAGGATATTTCCTTTAGCCCTATAGTCTTCAAAGGGATCCGAAATATCTCTTCTCAGAATCCACAGAAATAAGGCTAGCAAGGAAATCCAGGAAATACAGATGAAACTCTGTGAGTGGAAGTCACACATCACAGAGTAGTTTCTCAGAAAGCTTCTTTCCAGATTTCATCTGAGGATATTTCCGTTTTCAACATAGCCCTCTATGGGCTTCCAAATACCACTTTGCCAATTCCACAAGATCTGTCTTGGCGAAAGGCGTCTTGAGGGGAAAGCTGTAACTCTGTGAGATGATTTCACACAACACAAAGAAGTTTCTCAGAAAGCTTCTTTCTCTTTGTTATCGGAGGATATTTCCTTTGGCCCTATAGTCTTCAAAGGGATCCGAAATATCTCTTCTCAGATTCCACAGAAATAAGGCTAGCAAAGAAATCCACGAAATAGAGATGTAACTCTGTGAGTGGAAGTCACACATCACAGATCAGTTTCTCAGAAAGCTTCTTTCCAGATTTCATCTGAGGATATTTCCTTTTTCAACATAGCCCTCTATGGGCTTCCAAATATCACTTTGCCAATTCGACAAGAACTGTCTTAGCGAAAGGCTTCTTGAGGGGAAGCTGTAACTCTGTGAGATGATTTCACAGAACACAAAGAAGTTTCTCAGAAAGCTTCTTTCTCTTTGTTATCGGAGGATATTTCCTTTGGCCCTATAGTCTTCAAAGGGATCCGAATTATCTGTTCTCAGATTCCACAAAATAAGACTAGCAAAGAGATCCACGAAATACAGATGTAACTCTCGAGTGTAAGTCACACATCACAGAGCAGTTTCTCAGAAAACTTCTTTCCAGATTTCATGTGAGGATATTTCCTTTTTCAACGTAGCCCTCTATGGGCTTCCAAATATCACTTTGCCAATTCCACAAGAACTGTTTTAGCCGAAGGCTTCTTGAGGGGAAAGCTGTAACTCTGTGAGATGATTTCACAGAACACAAAGTAGTTTCTCAGAAAGCTTCTTTCTCTTTGTTATCGGAGGATATTTCCTGTGGCCCTATAGTCTTCAAAGGGATCCGAAATATCTGTTCTCAGATTCCACAGAAATAAGGTTAGCAAAGAGATCCACGAAATACAGATGTAACTCTGTGAGTGGAAGTCACACATCACAGAGCAGTTTCTCAGAAAGCTTCTTTCCAGATTTCATCTGAGGATATTTCCTTTTTCACCATAGCCGTCTATGGGCTTCCAAATATCACTTTGCCAATTCCACAAGAACTGTCTTAGCGAAAGGCTTCTTGAGGGGAAAGCTGTAACTCTGTGAGATGATTTCACAGAACACAAAGAAGTTTCTCAGAACGCTTCGTTCTCTTTGTTATCGGAGGATATTTCCTTTGGCCCTATAGTCTTCAAAGGGATCCGAAATATCTGTTCTCAGATTTCACAGAAATAAGGCTGACAAAGAAATTCAGGAAATACAGATGAAACTCTGTGAGTGGAATTCACACATCACAGAGCAGTTTCTCTGAAAGCTTCTTTCCAGATTTCATCTGAGGATATTTCCTTTTTCACCTTAGCCCTCTATGGGTTTCCAAATATCACTTTGCCAATTCCACAAGAACTGTCTTAGCGAAAGTCTTCTTGAGGGGAAAGCTGTAACTCTGTGAGATGATTTCACAGAACACAAAGAAGTTTCTCAGAAAGTTTCTTTCCCTTGTTATCGTAGGATATTTCCTTTGGCCCTATAGTCTTCATAGGGATCCGAAATATCTGTCTCAGATTCCACAGAAATAATGCTAGCAAAGAGATCCACGAAATACAGATGTAACTCTGTGAGTGGAAGTCACACATCACAGAGCAGTTTCTCAGAAAGCTTCTTCCAGATTTCATTTGAGGATATTTCCTTTTTCACCATATCCCTCTACGGGCTTCCTAATATCACTTTGCCAATCCCACAAGAACTGTCTTAGCAAAAGGCTTCTTGAGGGGAAAGCTGTAACTCTGTGAGATGATTTCACAGAACACAAAGAAGTTTCTCAGAAAGCTTCTTTCTCTTTGTTATCGGAGGATACATCCTTTGGCCTTATAGTCTTCAAAGGGATCCGAAATATCTGTTCTCAGATTCCACAGAAATAAGGCTAGCAAAGAGATCCACGAAATAGAGATGTAACTCTGTGAGTGGAAGTCACACATCACAGAGCAGTTTTTCAGAAAGCTTATTTCCAGATTTCATCTGAGGATATTTCCTTTTTCACGATAGCCCTCTATGGGCTTCCAAATATCACTTTGCCAATTCCACAAGAACTGTCTTAGCGAAAGGCTTCTTGAGGGGAAAGCTGTAACTCTGTGAGATGATTTCACAGAACACAAAGAAGTTTCTCAGAAAGCTTCTTTCTCTTTGTTATCGGAGGATATTTCCTTTGGCCCTATAGTCTTCAAAGGGATCCGAAATATCTATTCTCAGATTCCACAGAAATAAGGCTAGCAAAGAGATCCACGAAATACAGATGTAACTCTGTGAGCTGAATTAACAGAACACTAAGCAGTTTCTCAGAAAGCTTCTTTCCAGATTTCATCTGAGGATATTTCCTTTTTCACCATAACCCTCTATGGGCTTCTAAATATCACTTGGCCAATTCCACAAGAACTGTCTTAGCGAAAGGCTTCTTGAGGGGAAAGCTGTAACTCTGTGAGATGATTTCACAGAACACTAAGAAGTTTCTCAGAAAGCTTCTTTCTCTTTGTTATCGGAGGATATTTCCTTTGGCACTATAGTCTTCAAAGGGATCCGAAATATCTCTTCTCAGAATCCACAGAAATAAGGCTAGCAAGGAAATCCACGAAATACAGATGTAACTCTGTGAGTGGAAGTCACACATCACAGAGCAGTTTCTCAGAAAGCTTCTTTCCAGATTTCATCTCAGGATATTTCCTTTTTCACCATAGCCCTCTATGGGCTTCCAAATACCACTTTGCCAATTCCACAAGATCTGTCTTAGCGAAAGGCGTCTTGAGGGGAAAGCTGTAACTCTGTGAGATGATTTCACAGAACACAAAGAAGTTTCTCAGAAAGCTTCTTTCTCTTTGTTATCAGAGGATATTTCCTTTGGCCCTATAGTCTTCAAAGGGATCCGAAATATCTATTCTCAGATTCCACAGAAATAAGGCTAGCAAAGAAATCCACGAAATAGAGATGTAACTCTGTGAGTGGAAGTCACACATCACAGAGCAGTTTCTCAGAAAGCTTCTTTCCAGATTTCATCTGAGGATATTTCCTTTTTCACCATAACCCTCTATGGGCTTCCAAATATCACTTTGCCAATTCGACAAGAACTGTCTTAGCGAAAGGCTTCTTGAGGGGAAGCTGTAACTCCTGGAGATGATTTCACAGAACACAAAGAAGTTTCTCAGAAAGCTTCTTTCTCTTTGTTATCGGAGGATATTTCCTTTGGCCCTATAGTCTTCAAAGGGAGCGAATTATCTGTTCTCAGATTCCTCAAAATAAGGCTAGCAAAGAGATCCAGGAAATACAGATGTAACTCTCGAGTGGAAGTCACACATCACAGAGCAGTTTCTCAGAAAACTTCTTTCCAGATTTCATGTGAGGATATTTCCTTTTTCACCGTAGCCGTCTATGGGCTTCCAAATATCACTTTGCCAATTCCACAAGAACTGTTTTAGCCGAAGGCTTCTTGAGGAGAAAGCTGTAACTCTGTGAGATGATTTCACAGAACACAAAGAAGTTTCTCAGAACGCTTCTTTCTCTTTGTTATCGGAGGATATTTCCTTTGGCCCTATAGTCTTCCAAGGGATCCGAAATATCTCTTCTCAGATTCAACAGAAATAAGGCTAGCAAAGAGATCCACGAAATACAGATGTAACTCTGTGAGTTTAAGTCAGACATCACAGAGCAGTTTCTCAGAAAGCTTCTTCCAATTTTCATCTGAGGATATTTCCTTTTTCACCATATCCCTCTATGGGCTTCCTAATATCACTTTGCCAATCCCACAAGAACTGTCTTAGCGAAAGGCTTCTTGAGGCGAAAGCTGTAACTCTGTGAGATGATTTCACAGAACACAAAGAAGTTTCTCAGAAAGCTTCTTTCTCTTTCTTACCGTAGGATACATCCTTTGGCCTTATAGTCTTCAAAGGGATCCGAAATATCTGTTCTCAGATTCCACAGAAATAAGGCTGGCAAAGAGATCCACGAAATAGAGATGAAACTCTGTGAGTGGAAGTCACACATCACAGAGTAGTTTCTCAGAAAGCTTCTTTCCAGATTTCATCTGAGGATATTTCCTTTTTCAACATAGCCGTCTATGGGTTTCCAAATATCACTTTGCCAATTCCACAAGAACTGTCTTAGCGAAAGGCTTCTTGAGGGGAAAGCTGTAACTCTGTGAGATGATTTCACAGAACACAAAGAAGTTTCTCAGAAAGCTTCTTTCTCTTTTTTATCGGAGGATATTTCCTTTGGCCCTATAGTCTTCAAAGGGATCCGAAATATCTGTTCTCAGATTCCACAGAAATAAGGCTAGCAAAGAGATCCACGAAATACAGATGTAACTCTGTGAGGTGAATTAACAGAACACTAAGCAGTTTCTCAGAAAGCTTCTTTCCAGATTTCATCTGAGGATATTTCCTTTTTCACCATAACCCTCTATGGGCTTCTAAATATCACTTTGCAATTCCACAAGAACTGTCTTAGCGAAAGGCTTCTTGAGGGGAAAGCTGTAACTCTGTGAGATGATTTCACAGAACACAAAGCAGTTTCTCAGAAAGCTTCTTTCTCTTTGTTATCGGAGGATATTTCCTTTAGCCCTATAGTCTTCAAAGGGATCCGAAATATCTCTTCTCAGAATCTACAGAAATAAGGCTAGCAAGGAAATCCAGGAAATACAGATGAAACTCTGTGAGTGGAAGTCACACATCACAGAGTAGTTTCTCAGAAAGCTTCTTTCCAGATTTCATCTGAGGATATTTCCGTTTTCAACATAGCCCTCTATGGGCTTCCAAATACCACTTTGCCAATTCCACAAGATCTGTCTTGGCGAAAGGCGTCTTGAGGGGAAAGCTGTAACTCTGTGAGATGATTTCACAGAACACAAAGAAGTTTCTCAGAAAGCTTCTTTCTCTTTGTTATCGGAGGATATTTCCTTTGGCCCTATAGTCTTCAAAGGGATCCGAAATATCTCTTCTCAGATTCCACAGAAATAAGGCTAGCAAAGAAATCCACGAAATAGAGATGTAACTCTGTGAGTGGAAGTCACACATCACAGAGCAGTTTCTCAGAAAGCTTCTTTCCAGATTTCATCTGAGGATATTTCCTTTTTCAACATAGCCCTCTATGGGCTTCCAAATATCACTTTGCCAATTCGACAAGAACTGTCTTAGCGAAAGGCTTCTTGAGGGGAAGCTGTAACTCTGTGAGATGATTTCACAGAACACAAAGAAGTTTCTCAGAAAGCTTCTTTCTCTTTGTTATCGGAGGATATTTCCTTTGGCCCTATAGTCTTCAAAGGGATCCGAATTATCTGTTCTCAGATTCCACAAAATAAGACTAGCAAAGAGATCCACGAAATACAGATGTAACTCTCGAGTGTAAGTCACACATCACAGAGCAGTTTCTCAGAAAACTTCTTTCCAGATTTCATGTGAGGATATTTCCTTTTTCAACGTAGCCCTCTATGGGCTTCCAAATATCACTTTGCCAATTCCACAAGAACTGTTTTAGCCGAAGGCTTCTTGAGGGGAAAGCTGTAACTCTGTGAGATGATTTCACAGAACACAAAGTAGTTTCTCAGAAAGCTTCTTTCTCTTTGTTATCGGAGGATATTTCCTGTGGCCCTATAGTCTTCAAAGGGATCCGAAATATCTGTTCTCAGATTCCACAGAAATAAGGTTAGCAAAGAGATCCACGAAATACAGATGTAACTCTGTGAGTGGAAGTCACACATCACAGAGCAGTTTCTCAGAAAGCTTCTTTCCAGATTTCATCTGAGGATATTTCCTTTTTCACCATAGCCGTCTATGGGCTTCCAAATATCACTTTGCCAATTCCACAAGAACTGTCTTAGCGAAAGGCTTCTTGAGGGGAAAGCTGTAACTCTGTGAGATGATTTCACAGAACACAAAGAAGTTTCTCAGAACGCTTCGTTCTCTTTGTTATCGGAGGATATTTCCTTTGGCCCTATAGTCTTCAAAGGGATCCGAAATATCTGTTCTCAGATTTCACAGAAATAAGGCTGACAAAGAAATTCAGGAAATACAGATGAAACTCTGTGAGTGGAATTCACACATCACAGAGCAGTTTCTCTGAAAGCTTCTTTCCAGATTTCATCTGAGGATATTTCCTTTTTCACCTTAGCCCTCTATGGGTTTCCAAATATCACTTTGCCAATTCCACAAGAACTGTCTTAGCGAAAGTCTTCTTGAGGGGAAAGCTGTAACTCTGTGAGATGATTTCACAGAACACAAAGAAGTTTCTCAGAAAGCTTCTTTCTCTTTGTTATCGGAGGATATTTCCTTTGGCCCTATAGTATTCAAAGGGATCCGAAATATCTCTTCTAAGATTCCACAGAAATAAGGCTAGTAAAGACATCCACGAAATACAGATGTAACTCTGTGAGTGGAATTCACACATCACAGAGCAGTTTCTCAGAAAGCTTCTTTCCAGATTTCATCTGAGGATATTTCCGTTTTCACCATAGCCCTCTATGGGTTTCCAAATATCACTTTGCCAATTCCACAAGAACTGTCTTAGCGAAAGGCTTCTTGAGGAGAAAGCTGTAACTCTGTGAGATGATTTCACAGAACACAAAGAAGTTTCTCAGAAAGTTTCTTTCCCTTGTTATCGTAGGATATTTCCTTTGGCCCTATAGTCTTCATAGGGATCCGAAATATCTGTCTCAGATTCCACAGAAATAATGCTAGCAAAGAGATCCACGAAATACAGATGTAACTCTGTGAGTGGAAGTCACACATCACAGAGCAGTTTCTCAGAAAACTTCTTCCAGATTTCATTTGAGGATATTTCCTTTTTCACCATATCCCTCTACGGGCTTCCTAATATCACTTTGCCAATCCCACAAGAACTGTCTTAGCGAAAGGCTTCTTGAGGGGAAAGCTGTAACTCTGTGAGATGATTTCACAGAACACAAAGAAGTTTCTCAGAAAGCTTCTTTCTCTTTGTTATCGGAGGATACATCCTTTGGCCTTATAGTCTTCAAAGGGATCCGAAATATCTGTTCTCAGATTCCACAGAAATAAGGCTAGCAAAGAGATCCACGAAATAGAGATGTAACTCTGTGAGTGGAAGTCACACATCACAGAGTAGTTTCTCAGAAAGCTACTTTCCAGATTTCATCTGAGGATATTTCCTTTTTCACCATAGCCGTCTATGGGTTTCCAAATATCACTTTGCCAATTCCACAAGAACTGTCTTAGCGAAAGGCTTCTTGAGGGGAAAGCTGTAACTCTGTGAGATGATTTCACAGAACACAAAGAAGTTTCTCAGAAAGCTTCTTTCTCTTTTTTATCAGAGGATATTTCCTTTGGACCTATAGTCTTCAATGGGATCCGAAATATCTGTTCTCAGATTCCACAGAAACAAGGCTAGCACAGAGATCCACGAAATACAGATGTAACTCTGTGAGTGGAAGTCACACATCACAGAGCAGTTTCTCAGAAAGCTTCTTTCCAGATTTCATCTGAGGATATTTCCTTTTTCACCATAGCCCTCTATGGGCTTCCAAATATCACTTTGCCAATTCCACAAGAACTGTCTTAGCGAAAGGCTTCTTGAGGGGAAATCTGTAACTCTGTGAGATGATTTCAGAGAACACAAAGAAGTACCTCAGAAAGCTTCTTTCTCTTTGTTATCGGAGGATATTTCCTTTGGCCCTATAGTCTTCAAAGGGATCCGAAATATCTGTTCTCAGATTCCACAAAATAAGGCTAGCAAAGTGATCCACGAAATAGAGATGTAACTCTCGAGTGGAAGTCACACATCACAGAGCAGTTTCTCAGAAAACTTCTTTCCAGATTTCATCTGAGGATATTTCCCTTTTCACCGTAGCCCTCTATGGGCTTCTAAATATCACTTTGCCAATTCCACAAGAACTGTTTTAGCCAAAGGCTTCTTGAGGGGAAAGCTGTAACTCTGTGAGATGGTTTCACAGAACACAAAGAAGTTTCTCAGAAAGCTTCTTTCTCTTTGTTATCGGAGGATATTTCCTGTGGCCCTATAGTCTTCAAAGGGATCCGAAATATCTGTTCTCAGATTCCACAGAAATAAGGCTAGCAAAGAGATCCACGAAATACAGATGTAACTCTATGAGTGGAAGTCACACATCACAGAGCAGTTTCTCAGAAAGCTTCTTTCCAGATTTCATCTGAGGATATTTCCTTTTTCACCCTAGCCCTCTATGGGCTTCCAAATATCCCTTTGCCAATTCCACAAGAACTGTCGTAGCGAAAGGCTTCTTGAGTGGAAAGCTGTAACTCTGTGAGATGATTTCACAGAACACAAAGAAGTTTCTCAGAAAGCTTCTTTCTCTTTGTTATCGGAGGATATTTCCTTTGGCCCTACAGTCTTCAAAGGGATCCGAAATATCTCTTCTCAGATTCCACAGAAATAAGGCTAGCAAAGAGATCCACGAAATATAGATGTAACTCTGTGAGTGGAAGTCACGCATCACAAAGCAGTTTCTCAGAAAGCTTCTTTCCAGATTTCATCTGAGGATATTTCCTTTTTCACCATAGCCCTCCTTGCGCTTCCAAATATCACTTTGCCAATTCCACAAGAACTGTCTTAGTGAAAGGCTTCTTGAGGGGAAAGCTGTAACTCTTTGAGGTGATTTCACAGAACACCAAGAAGTTTCTCAGAAAGCTTCTTTCTCTTTGTTATCGGAGGATATTTCCTTTGGCCCTATAGTCTTCAAAGGGATCCGAAATATCTGTTCTCAGATTCCACAGAAATAGGGCTAGCAAAGAGATCCACGAAATACACATGTAACTCTGTGAGTGGAAGTCACACATCACAGAGTAGTTTCTCAGAAATCTTCTTTCCAGATTTCATCTGAGGATATTTCCTTTTTCAACATAGCCGTCTATGGGTTTCCAAATATCACTTTGCCAATTCCACAAGAACTGTCTTAGCGAAAGGCTTCTTGAGGGGAAAGCTGTAACTCTGTGAGATGATTTCACAGAACACAAAGAAGTTTCTCAGAAAGCTTCTTTCTCTTTTTTATCGGAGGATATTTCCTTTGGCCCTATAGTCTTCAAAGGGATACGAAATATCTGTTCTCAGATTCCACAGAAATAAGGCTAGCAAAGAGATCCACGAAATACAGATGTAACTCTGTGAGGTGAATTAACAGAACACTAAGCAGTTTCACAGAAAGCTTCTTTCCAGATTTCATCTGAGGATATTTCCTTTTTCACCATAGCCCTCTATGGGTTTCCAAATATCACTCTGCCAATTCGACAAGAACTGTCTTAGCGAAAGTCTTCTTGAGGGGAAAGCTGTAACTCTGTGAGATGATTTCACAGAACACAAAGAAGTTTCTCAGAAAGCTTCTTTCTCTTTCTTACCGTAGGATACATCCTTTGGCCTTATTGTCTTCAAAGGGATCCGAAATATTTGTTCTCAGATTCCACAGAAATAAGGCTAGCAAAGAGATCCACGAAATAGAGATGTAACTCTGTGAGTGGAAGTCACACATCACAGAGTAGTTTCTCAGAAAGCTTCTTTCCAGATTTCATCTGTGGATATTTCCTTTTTCACCATTGCCCTCTATGGGTTTCCAAATATCACTTTGCCAATTCCGCAAGAACTGCTTAGCGAAAGGCTTCTTGAGGGGAAAGCTGTAACTCTGTGAGATGATTTCAGAGAACACAAAGAAGTATCTCAGAAAGCTTCTTTCTCTTTGTTATCGGAGGATATTACCTTTGGCCCTATAGTCTTCAAAGGGATCCGAAATATCTGTTCTCAGATTCCACAGAAATAAGGCTAGCAAAGAGATCCACGAAATAGAGATGTAACTCTCGAGTGGAAGTCACACATCACAGAGCAGTTTCTCAGAAAACTTCTTTCCAGATTTCATCTGAGGATATTTCCCTTTTCACCGTAGCCCTCTATGGGCTTCCAAATATCACTTTGCCAATTCCACAAGAACTGTTTTAGCCGAAGGCTTCTTGAGGGGAAAGCTGTAACTCTGTGAGATGATTTCACAGAACACAAAGAAGTTTCTCAGAAAGCTTCTTTCTCTTTGTTATCGGAGGATATTTCCTGTGGCCCTATAGTCTTCAAAGGGATCCGAAATATCTGTTCTCAGATTCCACAGAAATAGGGCTAGCAAAGAGATCCACGAAATACAGATGTAACTCTGTGAGTGGAAGTCACACATCACAGAGCAGTTTCTCAGAAATCTTCTTTCCAGATTTCATCTGAGGATATTTCCTTTTTCACCATAGCGTTCTTTGGGCTTCCAAATATCACTTTGCCAATTCCAGAAGAGCTGTCTTAGCGAAAGGCTTCTTTAGGGGAAAGCTGTAACTCTGTGAGATGATTTCACAGAACACAAAGAAGTTTCTCAGAAAGCTTCTTTCTCTTTCTTACCGTAGGATACATCCTTTGGCCTTATTGTCTTCAAAGGGATCCGAAATATCTGTTCTCAGATTCCACAGAAATAAGGCTAGCAAAGAGATCCACGAAATAGAGATGTAACTCTATGAGTGGAAGTCACACATCACAGAGTAGTTTCTCAGAAAGCTTCTTTCCAGATTTCATCTGAGGATATTTCCTTTTTCACCATTGCCCTCTATGGGTTTCCAAATATCACTTTGCCAATTCCACAAGAACTGCTTAGCGAAAGGCTTCTTGAGGGGAAAGCTGTAACTCTGTGAGATGATTTCAGAGAACACAAAGAGGTATCTCAGAAAGCTTCTTTCTCTTTGTTATCGGAGGATATTACCTTTGGCCCTATAGTCTTCAAAGGGATCCGAAATATCTGTTCTCAGATTCCACAGAAATAAGGCTAGCAAAGAGATCCACGAAATAGAGATGTAACTCTCGAGTGGAAGTCTCACATCACAGAGCAGATTCTCAGAAAACTTCTTTCCAGATTTCATCTGAGGATATTTCCCTTTTCACCGTAGCCCTCTAAGGGCTTCCAAATATCACTTTGCCAATTCCACAAGAACTGTTTTAGCCGAAGGCTTCTTGAGGGGAAAGCTGTAACTCTGTGAGATGATTTCACAGAACACAAAGAAGTTTCTCAGAAAGCTTCATTCTCTTTGTTATCGGAGGATATTTCCTGTGGCCCTATAGTCTTCAAAGGGGTCCGAAATATCTGTTCTCAGATTCCACAGAAATAAGGCTAGCAAAGAGATCCACGAAATACAGATGTAACTCTTGGAGTGGAAGTCACACATCACAGAGCAGTTTCTCAGAAATCTTCTTTCCAGATTTCATCTGAGGATATTTCCTTTTTCACCATAGCCTTCTTTGGGCTTCCAAATATCACTTTGCCAATTCCAGAAGAGCTGTCTTAGCGAAAGGCTTCTTGAGGGGAAAGCTGTAACTCTGTGAGATGATTTCAGAGAACACAAAGAAGTTTCTCAGAAAGCTTCTTTCTCTTTGTTATCGGAGGATATTTCCTTTGGCCCTATAGGCCTCAAAGGGATCCGAAATATCTGTTCTCAGATTACACAGAAATAAAGCAAGCAAAGAGATCCAAGAAATACAGATGTAACTCTGTGAGTGGAAGTCACACATCACAGAGCAGTTTTTCAGAAAGCTTATTTCCAGATTTCATCTGAGGATATTTCCTTTTTCACGATAGCCCTCTATGGGCTTCCAAATATCACTTTGCCAATTCCACAAGAACTGTCTTAGCGAAAGGCTTCTTGAGGGGAAAGCTGTAACTCTGTGAGATGATTTCACAGAACACAAAGAAGTTTCTCAGAAAGCTTCTTTCTCTTTGTTATCGGAGGATATTTCCTTTGGCCCTATAGTCTTCAAAGGGATCCGAAATATCTATTCTCAGATTCCACAGAAATAAGGCTAGCAAAGAGATCCACGAAATACAGATGTAACTCTGTGAGCTGAATTAACAGAACACTAAGCAGTTTCTCAGAAAGCTTCTTTCCAGATTTCATCTGAGGATATTTCCTTTTTCACCATAACCCTCTATGGGCTTCTAAATATCACTTTGCCAATTCCACAAGAACTGTCTTAGCGAAAGGCTTCTTGAGGGGAAAGCTGTAACTCTGTGAGATGATTTCACAGAACACAAAGAAGTTTCTCAGAAAGCTTCTTTCTCTTTGTTATCGGAGGATATTTCCTTTGGCACTATAGTCTTCAAAGGGATCCGAAATATCTCTTCTCAGAATCCACAGAAATAAGGCTTGCAAGGAAATCCACGAAATACAGATGTAACTCTGTGAGTGGAAGTCACACATCACAGAGCAGTTTCTCAGAAAGCTTCTTTCCAGATTTCATCTCAGGATATTTCCTTTTTCACCATAGCCCTCTATGGGCTTCCAAATACCACTTTGCCAATTCCACAAGATCTGTCTTAGCGAAAGGCGTCTTGAGGGGAAAGCTGTAACTCTGTGAGATGATTTCACAGAACACAAAGAAGTTTCTCAGAAAGCTTCTTTCTCTTTGTTATCAGAGGATATTTCCTTTGGCCCTATAGTCTTCAAAGGGATCCGAAATATCTATTCTCAGATTCCACAGAAATAAGGCTAGCAAAGAAATCCACGAAATAGAGATGTAACTCTGTGAGTGGAAGTCACACATCACAGAGCAGTTTCTCAGAAAGCTTCCTTCCAGATTTCATCTGAGGATATTTCCTTTTTCACCATAACCCTCTATGGGCTTCCAAATATCACTTTGCCAATTCGACAAGAACTGTCTTAGCGAAAGGCTTCTTGAGGGGAAGCTGTAACTCCTGGAGATGATTTCACAGAACACAAAGAAGTTTCTCAGAAAGCTTCTTTCTCTTTGTTATCGGAGGATATTTCCTTTGGCCCTATAGTCTTCAAAGGGAGCGAATTATCTGTTCTCAGATTCCTCAAAATAAGGCTAGCAAAGAGATCCAGGAAATACAGATGTAACTCTCGAGTGGAAGTCACACATCACAGGGCAGTTTCTCAGAAAACTTCTTTCCAGATTTCATGTGAGGATATTTCCTTTTTCACCGTAGCCGTCTATGGGCTTCCAAATATCACTTTGCCAATTCCACAAGAACTGTTTTAGCCGAAGGCTTCTTGAGGAGAAAGCTGTAACTCTGTGAGATGATTTCACAGAACACAAAGAAGTTTCTCAGAACGCTTCTTTCTCTTTGTTATCGGAGGATATTTCCTTTGGCCCTATAGTCTTCCAAGGGATCCGAAATATCTCTTCTCAGATTCCACAGAAATAAGGCTAGCAAAGAGATCCATGAAATACAGATGTAACTCTGTGAGTTTAAGTCAGACATCACAGAGCAGTTTCTCCGAAAGCTTCTTCCAGTTTTCCTCTGAGGATATGTCCTTTTTCACCATATCCCTCTATGGGCTTCCTAATATCACTTTGCCAATCCCACAAGAACTGTCTTAGCGAAAGGCTTCTTGAGGCGAAAGCTGTAACTCTGTGAGATGATTTCACAGAACACAAAGAAGTTTCTCAGAAAGCTTCTTTCTCTTTCTTACCGTAGGATACATCCTTTGGCCTTATAGTCTTCAAAGGGATCCGAAATATCTGTTCTCAGATTCAACAGAAATAAGGCTAGCAAAGAGATCCACGAAATACAGATGTAACTCTGTGAGTGGAAGTCACACATCACAGAGTAGTTTCTCAGAAAGCTTCTTTCCAGATTTCATCTGAGGATATTTCCTTTTTCAACATAGCCGTCTATGGGTTTCCAAATATCACTTTGCCAATTCCACAAGAACTGTCTTAGCGAAAGGCTTCTTGAGGGGAAAGCTGTAACTCTGTGAGATGATTTCACAGAACACAAAGAAGTTTCTCAGAAAGCTTCTTTCTCTTTTTTATCGGAGGATATTTCCTTTGGCCCTATAGTCTTCAAAGGGATCCGAAATATCTGTTCTCAGATTCCACAGAAATAAGGCTAGCAAAGAGATCCACGAAATACAGATGTAACTCTGTGAGGTGAATTAACAGAACACTAAGCAGTTTCTCAGAAAGCTTCTTTCCAGATTTCATCTGAGGATATTTCCTTTTTCACCATAACCCTCTATGGGCTTCTAAATATCACTTTGCAATTCCACAAGAACTGTCTTAGCGAAAGGCTTCTTGAGGGGAAAGCTGTAACTCTGTGAGATGATTTCACAGAACACAAAGAAGTTTCTCAGAAAGCTTCTTTCTCTTTGTTATCGGAGGATATTTCCTTTAGCCCTATAGTCTTCAAAGGGATCCGAAATATCTCTTCTCAGAATCCACAGAAATAAGGCTAGCAAGGAAATCCAGGAAATACAGATGAAACTCTGTGAGTGGAAGTCACACATCACAGAGTAGTTTCTCAGAAAGCTTCTTTCCAGATTTCATCTGAGGATATTTCCGTTTTCAACATAGCCCTCTATGGGCTTCCAAATACCACTTTGCCAATTCCACAAGATCTGTCTTGGCGAAAGGCGTCTTGAGGGGAAAGCTGTAACTCTGTGAGATGATTTCACAGAACACAAAGAAGTTTCTCAGAAAGCTTCTTTCTCTTTGTTATCGGAGGATATTTCCTTTGGCCCTATAGTCTTCAAAGGGATCCGAAATATCTCTTCTCAGATTCCACAGAAATAAGTCTAGCAAAGAAATCCACGAAATAGAGATGTAACTCTGTGAGTGGAAGTCACACATCACAGAGCAGTTTCTCAGAAAGCTTCTTTCCAGATTTCATCTGAGGATATTTCCTTTTTCAACATAGCCCTCTATGGGCTTCCAAATATCACTTTGCCAATTCGACAAGAACTGTCTTAGCGAAAGGCTTCTTGAGGGGAAGCTGTAACTCTGTGAGATGATTTCACAGAACACAAAGAAGTTTCTCAGAAAGCTTCTTTCTCTTTGTTATCGGAGGATATTTCCTTTGGCCCTATAGTCTTCAAAGGGATCCGAATTATCTGTTCTCAGATTCCACAAAATAAGACTAGCAAAGAGATCCACGAAATACAGATGTAACTCTCGAGTGGAAGTCACACATCACAGAGCAGTTTCTCAGAAAACTTCTTTCCAGATTTCATGTGAGGATATTTCCTTTTTCAACGTAGCCCTCTATGGGCTTCCAAATATCACTTTGCCAATTCCACAAGAACTGTTTTAGCCGAAGGCTTCTTGAGGGGAAAGCTGTAACTCTGTGAGATGATTTCACAGAACACAAAGTAGTTTCTCAGAAAGCTTCTTTCTCTTTGTTATCGGAGGATATTTCCTGTGGCCCTATAGTCTTCAAAGGGATCCGAAATATCTGTTCTCAGATTCCACAGAAATAAGGTTAGCAAAGAGATCCACGAAATACAGATGTAACTCTGTGAGTGGAAGTCACACATCACAGAGCAGTTTCTCAGAAAGCTTCTTTCCAGATTTCATCTGAGGATATTTCCTTTTTCACCATAGCCGTCT
The DNA here is from genome assembly GCF_043159975.1 of Macaca nemestrina. Taxonomy (NCBI): domain Eukaryota; kingdom Metazoa; phylum Chordata; class Mammalia; order Primates; family Cercopithecidae; genus Macaca; species Macaca nemestrina. Next base: position 62,558,718 of record NC_092140.1, read on the forward strand.
ATAGGCTTCCAAATATCACTTTGCCAATTCCACAAGAACTGTCTTAGCGAAAGGCTTCTTGAGGGGAAAGCTGTAACTCTGTGAGATGATTTCACAGAACACAAAGAAGTTTCTCAGAACGCTTCGTTCTCTTTGTTATCGGAGGATATTTCCTTTGGCCCTATAGTCTTCAAAGGGATCCGAAATATCTGTTCTCAGATTTCACAGAAATAAGGCTGACAAAGAAATTCAGGAAATACAGATGAAACTCTGTGAGTGGAATTCACACATCACAGAGCAGTTTCTCTGAAAGCTTCTTTCCAGATTTCATCTGAGGATATTTCCTTTTTCACCTTAGCCCTCTATGGGTTTCCAAATATCACTTTGCCAATTCCACAAGAACTGTCTTAGCGAAAGTCTTCTTGAGGGGAAAGCTGTAACTCCGTGAGATGATTTCACAGAACACAAAGAAGTTTCTCAGAAAGCTTCTTTCTCTTTGTTATCGGAGGATATTTCCTTTGGCCCTATAGTATTCAAAAGGATCCGAAATATCTCTTCTAAGATTCCACAGAAATAAGGCTAGTAAAGACATCCACGAAATACAGATGTAACTCTGTGAGTGGAATTCACACATCACAGAGCAGTTTCTCAGAAAGCTTCTTTCCAGATTTCATCTGAGGATATTTCCGTTTTCACCATAGCCCTCTATGGGTTTCCAAATATCACTTTGCCAATTCCACAAGAACTGTCTTAGCGAAAGGCTTCTTGAGGAGAAAGCTGTAACTCTGTGAGATGATTTCACAGAACACAAAGAAGTTTCTCAGAAAGTTTCTTTCCCTTGTTATCGTAGGATATTTCCTTTGGCCCTATAGTCTTCATAGGGATCCGAAATATCTGTCTCAGATTCCACAGAAATAATGCTAGCAAAGAGATCCACGAAATACAGATGTAACTCTGTGAGTGGAAGTCACACATCACAGAGCAGTTTCTCAGAAAGCTTCTTCCAGATTTCATTTGAGGATATTTCCTTTTTCACCATATCCCTCTACGGGCTTCCTAATATCACTTTGCCAATCCCACAAGAACTGTCTTAGCGAAAGGCTTCTTGAGGGGAAAGCTGTAACTCTGTGAGATGATTTCACAGAACACAAAGAAGTTTCTCAGAAAGCTTCTTTCTCTTTGTTATCGGAGGATACATCCTTTGGCCTTATAGTCTTCAAAGGGATCCGAAATATCTGTTCTCAGATTCCACAGAAATAAGGCTAGCAAAGAGATCCACGAAATAGAGATGTAACTCTGTGAGTGGAAGTCACACATCACAGAGTAGTTTCTCAGAAAGCTACTTTCCAGATTTCATCTGAGGATATTTCCTTTTTCACCATAGCCGTCTATGGGTTTCCAAATATCACTTTGCCAATTCCACAAGAACTGTCTTAGCGAAAGGCTTCTTGAGGGGAAAGCTGTAACTCTGTGAGATGATTTCACAGAACACAAAGAAGTTCTCAGAAAGCTTCTTTCTCTTTTTTATCAGAGGATATTTCCTTTGGACCTATAGTCTTCAAAGGGATCCGAAATATCTGTTCTCAGATTCCACAGAAACAAGGCTAGCACAGAGATCCACGAAATACAGATGTAACTCTGTGAGTGGAAGTCACACATCACAGAGCAGTTTCTCAGAAAGCTTCTTTCCAGATTTCATCTGAGGATATTTCCTTTTTCACCATAGCCCTCTATGGGCTTCCAAATATCACTTTGCCAATTCCACAAGAACTGTCTTAGCGAAAGGCTTCTTGAGGGGAAATCTGTAACTCTGTGAGATGATTTCAGAGAACACAAAGAAGTACCTCAGAAAGCTTCTTTCTCTTTGTTATCGGAGGATATTTCCTTTGGCCCTATAGTCTTCAAAGGGATCCGAAATATCTGTTCTCAGATTCCACAAAATAAGACTAGCAAAGAGATCCACGAAATAGAGATGTAACTCTCGAGTGGAAGTCACACATCACAGAGCAGTTTCTCAGAAAACTTCTTTCCAGATTTCATCTGAGGATATTTCCCTTTTCACCGTAGCCCTCTATGGGCTTCTAAATATCACTTTGCCAATTCCACAAGAACTGTTTTAGCCGAAGGCTTCTTGAGGGGAAAGCTGTAACTCTGTGAGATGATTTCACAGAACACAAAGAAGTTTCTCAGAAAGCTTCTTTCTCTTTGTTATCGGAGGATATTTCCTGTGGCCCTATAGTCTTCAAAGGGATCCGAAATATCTGTTCTCAGATTCCACAGAAATAAGGCTAGCAAAGAGATCCACGAAATACAGATGTAACTCTGTGAGTGGAAGTCACACATCACAGAGCAGTTTCTCAGAAAGCTTCTTTCCAGATTTCATCTGAGGATATTTCCTTTTTCACCCTAGCCCTCTATGGGCTTCCAAATATCCCTTTGCCAATTCCACAAGAACTGTCGTAGCGAAAGGCTTCTTGAGTGGAAAGCTGTAACTCTGTGAGATGATTTCACAGAACACAAAGAAGTTTCTCAGAAAGCTTCTTTCTCTTTGTTATCGGAGGATATTTCCTTTGGCCCTACAGTCTTCAAAGGGATCCGAAATATCTCTTCTCAGATTCCACAGAAATAAGGCTAGCAAAGAGATCCACGAAATATAGATGTAACTCTGTGAGTGGAAGTCACGCATCACAAAGCAGTTTCTCAGAAAGCTTCTTTCCAGATTTCATCTGAGGATATTTCCTTTTTCACCATAGCCCTCCTTGCGCTTCCAAATATCACTTTGCCAATTCCACAAGAACTGTCTTAGTGAAAGGCTTCTTGAGGGGAAAGCTGTAACTCTTTGAGGTGATTTCACAGAACACCAAGAAGTTTCTCAGAAAGCTTCTTTCTCTTTGTTATCGGAGGATATTTCCTTTGGCCCTATAGTCTTCAAAGGGATCCGAAATATCTGTTCTCAGATTCCACAGAAATAGGGCTAGCAAAGAGATCCACGAAATACACATGTAACTCTGTGAGTGGAAGTCACACATCACAGAGTAGTTTCTCAGAAAGCTTCTTTCCAGATTTCATCTGAGGATATTTCCTTTTTCAACATAGCCGTCTATGGGTTTCCAAATATCACTTTGCCAATTCCACAAGAACTGTCTTAGCGAAAGGCTTCTTGAGGGGAAAGCTGTAACTCTGTGAGATGATTTCACAGAACACAAAGAAGTTTCTCAGAAAGCTTCTTTCTCTTTTTTATCGGAGGATATTTCCTTTGGCCCTATAGTCTTCAAAGGGATACGAAATATCTGTTCTCAGATTCCACAGAAATAAGGCTAGCAAAGAGATCCACGAAATACAGATGTAACTCTGTGAGGTGAATTAACAGAACACTAAGCAGTTTCACAGAAAGCTTCTTTCCAGATTTCATCTGAGGATATTTCCTTTTTCACCATAACCCTCTATGGGCTTCTAAATATCACTTTGCCAATTCCACAAGAACTGTCTTAGCGAAAGGCTTCTTGAGGGGAAAGCTGTAACTCTGTGAGATGATTTCACAGAACACAAAGAAGTTTCTCAGAAAGCTTCTTTCTCTTTGTTATCGGAGGATATTTCCTTTAGCCCTATAGTCTTCAAAGGGATCCGAAATATCTCTTCTCAGAATTCACAGAAATAAGGCTAGCAAGGAAATCCACGAAATACAGATGTAACTCTGTGAGTGGAAGTCACACATCACAGAGCAGTTTCTCAGAAAGCTTCTTTCCAGATTTCATCTGAGGATATTTCCGTTTTCAACATAGCCCTCTATGGGCTTCCAAATACCACTTTGCCAATTCCACAAGGTCTGTCTTAGCGAAAGGCGTCTTGAGGGGAAAGCTGTAACTCTGTGAGATGATTTCACAGAACACAAAGAAGTTTCTCAGAAAGCTTCTTTCTCTTTGTTATCGGAGGATATTTCCTTTGGCCCTATAGTCTTCAAAGGGATCCGAAATATCTATTCTCAGATTCCACAGAAATAAGGCTAGCAAAGAAATCCACGAAATAGAGATGTAACTCTGTGAGTGGAAGTCACACATCACAGAGCAGTTTCTCAGAAAGCTTCTTTCCAGATTTCATCTGAGGATATTTCCTTTTTCACCATAGCCCTCTATGGGCTTCCAAATATCACTTTGCCAATTCGACAAGAACTGTCTTAGCGAAAGACTTCTTGAGGGGAAGCTGTAACTCTGGGAGATGATTTCACAGAACACAAAGAAGTTTCTCAGAATGCTTCTTTCTCTTTGTTATCGGAGGACATTTCCTTTGGCCCTATAGTCTTCAAAGGGATCCGAATTATCTGTTCTCAGATTCCACAAAATAAGACTAGCAAAGAGATCCACGAAATACAGATGTAACTCTCGAGTGGAAGTCACACATCACAGAGCAGTTTCTCAGAAAACTTCTTTCCAGATTTCATGTGAGGATATTTCCTTTTTCAACGTAGCCCTCTATGGGCTTCCAAATATCACTTTGCCAATTCGACAAGAACTGTCTTAGCGAAAGACTTCTTGAGGGGAAGCTGTAACTCTGGGAGATGATTTCACAGAACACAAAGAAGTTTCTCAGAAAGCTTCTTTCTCTTTGTTATCGGAGGATATTTCCTGTGGCCCTATAGTCTTCAAAGGGATCCGAAATATCTGTTCTCAGATTCCACAGAAATATGGTTAGCAAAGAGATCCACGAAATACAGATGTAACTCTGTGAGTGGAAGTCACACATCACAGAGCAGTTTCTCAGAAAGCTTCTTTCCAGATTTCATCTGAGGATATTTCCCTTTTCACCAAAGCCCTCTATGGGCTTCCAAATATCACTTTGTCAATTCCACAAGAACTCTCTTAGCGAAAGGCTTCTTGAGGGGAAAGCTGTAACTCTGTGAGATGATTTCACAGAACACAAAGAAGTTTCTCAGAAAGCTTCTTTATCTTTGTTATCGGAGGATATTTCCTTTGGCCCTATAGTCTTCAAAGGGATCCGAAATATCTCTTCTCAGATTCCACAGAAATAAGGCTAGCAAAGAGATCCACGAAATACAGATGTAACTCTGTGAGTGGAAATCACACATCACAGAGCAGTTTCTCAGAAAGCTTCTTTCCAGATTTCATCTGAGGATATTTCCTTTTTCACCATAGCCGTCTATGGGCTTCCAAATATCACTTTGCCAATTCCACAAGAACTGTCTTAGCGAAAGGCTTCTTGAGGGGAAAGCTGTAACTCTGTGAGATGATTTCACAGAACACAAAGAAGTTTCTCAGAAAGCTTCTTTCTCTTTTTTATCGGAGGATATTTCCTTTGGCCCTATAGTCTTCAAAGGGATACGAAATATCTGTTCTCAGATTCCACAGAAATAAGGCTAGCAAAGAGATCCACGAAATACAGATGTAACTCTGTGAGGTGAATTAACAGAACACTAAGCAGTTTCACAGAAAGCTTCTTTCCAGATTTCATCTGAGGATATTTCCTTTTTCACCATAACCCTCTATGGGCTTCTAAATATCACTTTACCAATTCCACAAGAACTGTCTTAGCGAAAGGCTTCTTGAGGGGAAAGCTGTAACTCTGTGAGATGATTTCACAGAACACAAAGAAGTTTCTCAGAAAGCTTCTTTCTCTTTGTTATCGGAGGATATTTCCTTTGGCCCTATAGTCTTCAAAGGGATCCGAAATATCTATTCTCAGATTCCACAGAAATAAGGCTAGCAAAGAAATCCACGAAATAGAGATGTAATTCTGTGAGTGGAAGTCACACATCACAGAGCAGTTTCTCAGAAAGCTTCTTTCCAGATTTCATCTGAGGATATTTCCTTTTTCACCATAGCCCTCTATGGGCTTCCAAATATCACTTTGCCAATTCGACAAGAACTGTCTTAGCGAAAGGCTTCTTGAGGGTAAGCTGTAACTCTGGGAGACGATTTCACAGAACACAAAGAAGTTTCTCAGAAAGCTTCTTTCTCTTTGTTATCGGAGGATATTTCCTTTGGCCCTATAGTCTTCAAAGGGATCCGAATTATCTGTTCTCAGATTCCACAAAATAAGACTAGCAAAGAGATCCACGAAATACAGATGTAACTCTCGAGTGGAAGTCACACATCACAGAGCAGTTTCTCAGAAAACTTCTTTCCAGATTTCATGTGAGGATACTTCCTTTTTCAACGTAGCCCTCTATGGGCTTCCAAATATCACTTTGCCAATTCCACAAGAACTGTTTTAGCCGAAGGCTTCTTGAGGGGAAAGCTGTAACTCTGTGAGATGATTTCACAGAACACAAAGTAGTTTCTCAGAAAGCTTCTTTCTCTTTGTTATCGGAGGATATTTCCTGTGGCCCTATAGTCTTCAAAGGGATCCGAATTATCTGTTCTCAGATTCCACAGAAATATGGTTAGCAAAGAGATCCACGAAATACAGATGAAACTCTGTGAGTGGAAGTCACACATCACAGAGCAGTTTCTCAGAAAGCTTCTTTCCAGATTTCATCTGAGGATATTTCCCTTTTCACCAAAGCCCTCTATGGGCTTCCAAATATCACTTTGTCAATTCCACAAGAACTCTCTTAGCGAAAGGCTTCTTGAGGGTAAAGCTGTAACTCTGTGAGATGATTTCACAGAACACAAAGAAGTTTCTCAGAAAGCTTCTTTCTCTTTGTTATCGGAGGATATTTCCTTTGGCCCTATAGCCTTCAAAGGGATCCGAAATATCTGTTCTCAGATTTCACAGAAATAAGGCTAACAAAGAAATTCAGGAAATACAGATGAAACTCTGTGAGTGGAATTCACATATCACAGAGCAGTTTCTCAGAAAGCTTCTTTCCAGATTTCATCTGAGGATATTTCCTTTTTCACCATAGCCCTCAATGGGTTTCCAAATATCACTTTGCCAATTCCACAGGAACTGTCTTAGCGAAAGTCTTCTTGAGGGGAAAGCTGTAACTCTGTGAGATGATTTCACACAACACAAAGAAGTTTCTCAGAAAGCTTCTTTCTCTTTGTTATCGGAGGATATTTCCTTTGGCCCTATAGTATTCAAAGGGATCCGAAATATCTCTTCTAAGATTCCACAGAAATAAGGCTAGTAAAGAGATCCACGAAATACAGATGTAACTCTGTGAGTGGAATTCACACATCACAGAGCAGTTTCTCAGAAAGCTTCTTTCCAGATTTCATCTGAGGATATTTCCGTTTTCACCATAGCCCTCTATGGGTTTCCAAATATCACTTTGCCAATTCCACAAGAACTGTCTTAGCGAAAGGCTTCCTGAGGAGAAAGCTGTAACTCTGTGAGATGATTTCACAGAACACAAAGAAGTTTCTCAGAAAGTTTCTTTCCCTTGTTATCGTAGGATATTTCCTTTGGCCCTATAGTCTTCAAAGGGATCCGAAATATCTGTTCTCAGATTCCACAGAAATAATGCTAGCAAAGAGATCCACGAAATACAGATGTAACTCTGTGAGTGGAAGTCACACATCACAGAGCAGTTTCTCAGAAAGCTTCTTCCAGATTTCATCTGTGGATATTTCCTTTTTCACCATATTCCGCTACGGGCTTCCTAATATCACTTTGCCAATCCCACAAGAACTGTCTTAGCGAAAGGCTTCTTGAGGGGAAAGCTGTAACTCTGTGAGATGATTTCACAGAACACAAAGAAGTTTCTCAGAAAGGTTCTTTCTCTTTCTTACCGTAGGATACATCCTTTTGCCTTATAGTCTTCAAAGGGATCCGAAATATCTCTTCTCAGATTCCACAGAAATAAGGCTAGCAAAGAGATCCACGATATACAAATGTATCTCTGTGAGTGGAAGTCACACACCACAGAGCAGTTTCTCAGAAAGCTTCTTTCCAGATTTCATCTGAGGATATTTCCTTTTTCACCATAGCCCTCTATGGGCTTCCAAATATCACTTTGCCAATTCCACAAGATCTGTCTTAGCGAAAGTCTTCTTGAGGGGAAAGCTGTAACTCTGTGAGATGATTTCACAGAACACAAAGAAGTTTCTCAGAAAGCTTCTTTCTCTTTGTTATCGGAGGATATTTCCTTTGGCCCTATAGTCTTCAAAGGGATCCGAAATATCTCTTCTCAGATTCCACAGAAGTAAGGCTAGGAAAGAAATCCACGAAATACAGATGTAACTCTGTGAGTGGAAGTCACACATCACAGAGCAGTTTCACAGAAAGCTTCTTTCCAGATTTCATCTGAGGATATTTCCTTTTTCACCATAGCCCTCTAAGGGCTTCCAAATATCACTTTGCCCATTCCACAAGAACTGTCTTAGCGAAAGGCTTCTTGAGGGGAAAGCTGTAACTCTGTGAGATGATTTCACAGAACACAAAGAAGTTTCTCAGAAAGCTTCTTTCTCTTTGTTATCAGAGGATATTTCCTTTGTCCCTATAGTCTTCAAAGGGATCCGAAATATCTGTTCTCAGATTCCACAGAAAGAAGGCTAGCAAAGAGATGCACGAAATGCAGATGTAACTCAGTGAGTGGAAGTCACACATCACAGAGCAGTTTCTCAGAAAGCTTCTTTCCAGATTTCATATGAGGATATTTCCTTTTTCACCATAACCCTCTATGGGCTTCCAAATATCACTTTGCCAATTCGACAAGAACTGTCTTAGCGAAAGGCTTCTTGAGGGGAAGCTGAAACTCTGGGAGATGATTTCACAGAACACAAAGAAGTTTCTCAGAACGCTTCTTTCTCTTTGTTATCGGAGGATATTTCCTTTGGCCCTATAGTCTACAAAGGGATCCGAAATATCTGTTCTCAGGTTCCACAGAAACAAGGCTAGCACAGAGATCCACGAAATACAGATGTAACTCTGTGAGTGGAAGTCACACATCACAGAGCAGTTTCTCAGAAACCTTCTTTCCAGATTTCATGTGAGGATATTTCCTTTTTCAACATAGCCCTCTATGGGCTTCCAAATATCACTTTGCCAATTCCACAAGAACTGTCTTAGCGAAAGGCTTCTTGAGGGGAAAGCTGTAACTCTGTGAGATGATTTCAGAGAACACAAAGAAGTATCTCAGAAAGCTTCTTTCTCTTTGTTATCGGAGGATATTTCCTTTGGCCCTATAGTCTTCAAAGGGATCCGAAATATCTGTTCTCAGATTCCACAAAATAAGGCTAGCAAAGAGATCCACGAAATAGAGATGTTACTCTCAAGTGGAAGTCACACATCACAGAGCAGTTTCTCAGAAAACTTCTTTCCAGATTTCATCTGAGGATATTTCCCTTTTCACCGTAGCCCTCTATGGGTTTCCAAATATCCCTTTGCCAATTCCACAAGAACTGTCTTAGCGAAAGGCTTCTTGAGTGGAAAGCTGTAACTCTGTGAGATGATTTCACAGAACACAAAGAAGTTTCTCAGAAAGCTTCTTTCTCTTTGTTATCGGAGGATATTTCCTTTGGCCCTACAGTCTTCAAAGGGATCCGAAATATCTCTTCTCAGATTCCACAGAAATAAGGCTAGCAAAGAGATCCACGAAATAGAGATGTAACTCTGTGAGTGGAAGTCACACATCACAAAGCAGTTTCTCAGAAAGCTTCTTTCCAGATTTCATCTGAGGATATTTCCTTTTTCACCATAGCCCTCCTTGCGCTTCCAAATATCACTTTGCCAATTCCACAAGAACTGTCTTCGTTAAAGGCTTCTTGAGGGGAAAGCTGTAACTCTTTGAGGTGATTTCACAGAACACCAAGAAGTTTCTCAGAAAGCTTCTTTCTCTTTGTTATCGGAGGAAATTTCCTTTGGCCCTATAGTCTTCAAAGGGATCCGAAATATCTCTTCTCAGATTCCACAGAAATAAGGCTAGCAAAGAGATCCGCGAAATACACATGTAACTCTGTGAGTGGAAGTCACACATCACAGAGCAGTTTCTCAGAAAGCTTCTTTCCATATTTCATATGAGGATATTTCCTTTTTCACCATAGCCCTCTATGGGATTCCAAATATCATTTTGCCAATTCCACAAGAACTGTCTTAGCGAAAGGCTTCTTGAGGGGAAAGCTGTAACTCTGTGAGATGATTTCACAGAACACAAAGAAGTTACTCAGAATGCTTCTTTCTCTTTGTTATCGGAGGATATTTCCTTTGGCCCTATAGTCTTCAAAGGGATCCGAAATATCTGTTCTCAGATTCCACAGAAATAAGGCTAGCAAAGAGATCCGCGAAATACACATGTAACTCTGTGAGTTGAAGTCAGACATCAGAGAGCAGTATCTCAGAAAGATTCTTTCCAGATTTCATCTGAGGATATTTCCTTTTTCACCATAGCCCTCTATGGGCTTCCAAATATCACTTTTCCAATTCCACAAGAACTGTCTTAGCGAAAGGCTTCTTGAAGGGAAAGCTGTAACTCTGTGAGATGATTTCACAGAACACCAAGAAGTTTCTCAGAAAGCTTCTTTCTCTTTGTTATCGGAGGATATTTCCTTTGGCCCTATAGTCCTCAAAGGGATCCGAAATATCTGTTCTCAGATTCCACAGAAATAAAGCTAGCAAAGAGATCAAAGAAATACAGATGTAACTCTGTGAGTGGAAGTCACACAGCACAGAGCAGTTTCTCAGAAAGCTTCTTTCCAGATTTCATCTGAGGATATTTCCTTTTTCACGATAGCCCTCTATGGGCTTCCAAATATCACTTTGCCAATTCCACAAGAACTGTCTTAGCAAAAGGCTTCTTAAGGGGAAAGCTGTAACTCTGTGAGATGATTTCACAGAACACAAAGTAGTTTCTCAGAAAGCATCTTTCTTTTGTTATCGGTGGATATTTCCTTTGGCCCTATAGTCTTCAAATGGATCCGAAATATCTGTTCTCAGATTCCACAGAAATAAGGCTAGCAAAGAGATGCACGAAATACAGATGTATCTCTGTGAGTGGAAGTCAGACATCACAGAGCAGTTTCTCAGAAAGCTTCTTTCCAGATTTCATCTGAGGATATTTCCTTTTTCACCATAGCCCTCTATAGGCTTCCAAATATCACTTTGCCAATTCCACAAGAACTGTCTTAGCGAAAGGCTTCTTGAGGGTAAAGCTGTAACTCTGTGAGATGATTTCACAGAACACAAGCAAGTTTCTCAGAAACCTTCTTTCTCTTTGTTATCGGAGGATATTTCCTTTGGCCCTATAGTCTTCAAAGGGATCCGAAATATCTGTTCTCAGATTCCACAGAAATAAGGCTAGCAAAGAGATCCACGAAATACAGATGTAACTCTTTGAGTGGAAGTCACACATCACAGAGCAGTTTCTCAGAAAGCTTCTTTCCAGATTTCATCTGAGTGTATTTCCTTTTTCACGATAGCCCTCTATGGGCTTCAAAACATCACTTTGCAATTCCACAAGAACTGTCTTAGCGAAAGGCTTCTTGAGGGGAAAGCTGTAACTCTGTGAGATGATTTCACAGAACACAAAGAAGTTTCTCAGAAAGCTTCTTTCTCTTTGTTATCGGAGGATATTTCCTTTGGCCCTATAGTCTTCAAAGGGAACCGAAATATGCGTTCTCAGATTCCACAGAAATAAGGCCAGCAAAGAGATGCACGAAATACAAATGTATCTCTGTGAGTGGAAGTCACACATCACAGAGAAGTTTCTCAGAAAGCTTCTTTCCAGATTTCATCTGAGGATATTTCCTTTTTCACCATAGCCCTCTATGGGCTTCCAAATATCACTTTGCCAATTCCACAAGAACTGTCTTAGCAAAAGGCTTCTTGAGGGGAAAGCTGTAACTCGGTGAGATGATTTCACAGAACACAAAGAAGTTTCTCAGAAAGCTTCTTTCTCTTTGTTATCGGAGGATATTTCCTTTGGCCCTATAGTCTTCAAAGGGATCCGAAATATCTGTTCTCAGATTCCACAGAAATAAGGCTAGCAAAGAGATCCACGAAATACAGATGTAACTCTGTGAGTTTAAGTGAGACATCAGAGAGCAGTTTCTCAGAAAGCTTCTTTCCACGTTTCATCTGAGGATATTTCCTTTTTCACCATAGCCCTCTATGGGCTTCCAAATATCACTTTGCCAATTCCACAAGAACTGTCTTAGCGAAAGGCTTCTTGAGGGGAAAGCTGTAACTCTGTGAGATGATTTCACAGAACACAAAGAAGTTTCTCAGAAAGCTTCTTTCTCTTTGTTATCGGAGGATATTTCCTTTGGCCCTATAGTCTTCAAAGGGATCCGAAATATCTCTTCTCAGATTTCACAGAAATAAGGCTAGCAAAGAGATCCACGAAATACAGATGTAACTCTGTAAGTGGAAGTCACACATCACAGAGCAGTTTCTCAGAAAGCTTCTTTCCAGATTTCATCTGAGGATATTTCCTTTTTCACCAGAGCCCTGCTTGGGCTTCGAAATATCATTTTGCCAATTCCAGAAGAGCTGTCTTAGCGAAAGGCTTCTTGAGGGGAAAGCTGTAACTCTGTGAGATGATTTCACAGAACACAAAGAAGTTTCTCAGAAAGCTTCTTTCTCTTTGTTATCGGAGGATATTTCCTTTGGCCCTATAGTCTTCAAAGGGATCCGAAATATCTGTTCTCAGATTCCACAGAAATAAGGCTAGCAAAGAGATCCACGAAATACACGTGTAACTCTGTGAGTGGAAGTCATACATCACAGAGCAGTTTCTCAGAAAGCTTCTTTCCAGATTTCATCTGAGGATATTTCCTTTTTCACCATAGCCCTCTATGGGCTTCCAAATATCACTTTGCCAATTCCACAAGAACTGTCTTAGCGAAATGCTTCTTGAAGGGAAAGCTGTAACTCTGTGAGATGATTTCACAGAACACAAAGAAGTTTCTCAGAAAGCTTCTTTCTCTTTGTTATCGGAGGATATTTCCTTTGGCCCTCTAGTCTTCAAAGGGATCCGAAATATCTGTTCTCAGATTCCACAGAAATATGGCTAGCAAAGAGATCCACGAAATACAGATGTAACTCTGTGAGTGGAAGTCACACATCACAGAGCAGTTTCTCAGAAAGCTTCTTTCCAGATTTCATCTGAGGTTATTTCCTTTTTCACGATAGCCCTCTATGGGCTTCCAAACATCACTTTGCCAATTCCACAAGAACTGTCTTAGCGAAAGGCTTCTTGAGGGGAAAGCTGTAACTCTGTGAATTGATTTCACAGAACACAAAGAAGTTTCTCAGAAAGCTTCTTTCTCTTTGTTTTCGGAGGATATTTCCTTTGGCCCTATAGTCTTCAAAGGGATCCGAAATATCTCTTCTCAGATTCCACAGAAATAAGGCTAGCAAAGAGATGCACGAAATACAAATGTATCTCTGTGAGTGGAAGTCACACATCACAGAGAATTTTCTCAGAAAATTCTTTCCAGATTTCATCTGAGGATATTTCCTTTTTCACCATAGCCCTCTAAGGGCTTCCAAATATCACTTTGCCAATTCCACAAGAACTGTTTTAGCGAAAGGCTTCTTCAGGGGAAAGCTGTAACTCTGTGAGATGATTTCACAGAACACAAAGAAGTTTCTCAGAAAGCTTCTTTCTCTTTGTTATCGGAGGATATTTCCTTTGGCCCTATAGTCATCAAAGGGATCCGAAATATCTGTTCTCAGATTCCACAGAAATAAGGCTAGCAAAGAGATCCACGAAATACAGATGTTTCTCCGTGAGTGGAGGTCACACATCACAGAGCAGTTTCTCAGAAAGCCTCTTTCCAGATTTCATCCGAGGATATTTCCTTTTTCACCATAGCCCTCTATGGTCTTCCAAATATCACTTTGCCAATTCCACAAGAACTGTCTTAGCGAAAGGCTTCTTGAGTGGAAAGCGGTAACTCTGTGAGATGATTTCACAGAACACAAAGAAGTTTCTCAGAAAGCTTCTTTCTCTTTGTTTTCGGAGGATATTTCCTTTGGTCCTATAGTCTTCAAAGGGATCCGAAATATCTGTTCTCAGATTCCACAGAAATAAGGCTAGCAAAGAGATCCACGAAATACAGATGTAACTCTGTGAGTGGAAGTCACACATCACAGAGCAGTTTCTCAGAAAGCTTCTTTCCAGATTTCATCTGAGGATATTTCCTTTTTCACCATAGCCCTCTTTGGGCTTCAAAATATCCCTTTTCCAATTCCACAAGAACTGTCTTAGCGAAAGGCTTTTTGAGTGGAAAGCTGTAACTCTGTGAGATGATTTCACAGAACACAAAGAAGTTTCTCAGAAAGCTTCTTTCTCTTTGTTATCGGAGGATATTTCCTTTGGCCCTATAGTCCTCAAAGGGATCCGAAATATCTGTTCTCAGATTCCACAGAAATAAGGCTAGCAAAGAGATCCACGAAATACAGATGTAACTCTGTGAGTTTAAGTCAGACATCACAGAGCAGTTTCTCAGAAAGCTTCCTTCCTGATTTCATCTGAGGATATTTTCTTTTTCACCGTAGCCCTCTATGGGCTTCCAAATATCACTTTGCCAATTCCACAAGAACTGTCTTAGCGAAAGGCTTCTTGAGGGGAAAGCTGTAACTCTGTGAGATGATTTCACAGAACACAAAGAAGTTTCTCAGAAAGCTTCTTTCTCTTTGTTATCGGAGGATATTTCCTTTGGCCCTATAGTCTTCAAAGGGATCCGAAATATCTCTTCTCAGATTTCACAGAAATAAGGCTAGCAAAGAGATCCACGAAATACAGATGTAACTCTGTAAGTGGAAGTCACACATCACAGAGCAGTTTCTCAGAAAGCTTCTTTCCAGATTTCATCTGAGGATATTTCCTTTTTCACCAGAGCCCTGCTTGGGCTTCGAAATATCATTTTGCCAATTCCAGAAGAGCTGTCTTAGCGAAAGGCTTCTTGAGGGGAAAGCTGTAACTCTGTGAGATGATTTCACAGAACACAAAGAAGTTTCTCAGAAAGCTTCTTTCTCTTTGTTATCGGAGGATATTTCCTTTGGCCCTATAGTCTTCAAAGGGATCCGAAATATCTGTTCTCAGATTCCACAGAAATAAGGCTAGCAAAGAGATCCACGAAATACACGTGTAACTCTGTGAGTGGAAGTCATACATCACAGAGCAGTTTCTCAGAAAGCTTCTTTCCAGATTTCATCTGAGGATATTTCCTTTTTCACCATAGCCCTCTATGGGCTTCCAAATATCACTTTGCCAATTCCACAAGAACTGTCTTAGCGAAATGCTTCTTGAAGGGAAAGCTGTAACTCTGTGAGATGATTTCACAGAACACAAAGAAGTTTCTCAGAAAGCTTCTTTCTCTTTGTTATCGGAGGATATTTCCTTTGGCCCTCTAGTCTTCAAAGGGATCCGAAATATCTGTTCTCAGATTCCACAGAAATATGGCTAGCAAAGAGATCCACGAAATACAGATGTAACTCTGTGAGTGGAAGTCACACATCACAGAGCAGTTTCTCAGAAAGCTTCTTTCCAGATTTCATCTGAGGTTATTTCCTTTTTCACGATAGCCCTCTATGGGCTTCCAAACATCACTTTGCCAATTCCACAAGAACTGTCTTAGCGAAAGGCTTCTTGAGGGGAAAGCTGTAACTCTGTGAATTGATTTCACAGAACACAAAGAAGTTTCTCAGAAAGCTTCTTTCTCTTTGTTTTCGGAGGATATTTCCTTTGGCCCTATAGTCTTCAAAGGGATCCGAAATATCTCTTCTCAGATTCCACAGAAATAAGGCTAGCAAAGAGATGCACGAAATACAAATGTATCTCTGTGAGTGGAAGTCACACATCACAGAGAATTTTCTCAGAAAATTCTTTCCAGATTTCATCTGAGGATATTTCCTTTTTCACCATAGCCCTCTAAGGGCTTCCAAATATCACTTTGCCAATTCCACAAGAACTGTTTTAGCGAAAGGCTTCTTCAGGGGAAAGCTGTAACTCTGTGAGATGATTTCACAGAACACAAAGAAGTTTCTCAGAAAGCTTCTTTCTCTTTGTTATCGGAGGATATTTCCTTTGGCCCTATAGTCATCAAAGGGATCCGAAATATCTGTTCTCAGATTCCACAGAAATAAGGCTAGCAAAGAGATACAAGAAATACAGATGTTTCTCCGTGAGTGGAGGTCACACATCACAGAGCAGTTTCTCAGAAAGCCTCTTTCCAGATTTCATCCGAGGATATTTCCTTTTTCACCATAGCCCTCTATGGTCTTCCAAATATCACTTTGCCAATTCCACAAGAACTGTCTTAGCGAAAGGCTTCTTGAGTGGAAAGCGGTAACTCTGTGAGATGATTTCACAGAACACAAAGAAGTTTCTCAGAAAGCTTCTTTCTCTTTGTTTTCGGAGGATATTTCCTTTGGTCCTATAGTCTTCAAAGGGATCCGAAATATCTGTTCTCAGATTCCACAGAAATAAGGCTAGCAAAGAGATCCACGAAATACAGATGTAACTCTGTGAGTGGAAGTCACACATCACAGAGCAGTTTCTCAGAAAGCTTCTTTCCAGATTTCATCTGAGGATATTTCCTTTTTCACCATAGCCCTCTTTGGGCTTCAAAATATCCCTTTTCCAATTCCACAAGAACTGTCTTAGCGAAAGGCTTTTTGAGTGGAAAGCTGTAACTCTGTGAGATGATTTCACAGAACACAAAGAAGTTTCTCAGAAAGCTTCTTTCTCTTTGTTATCGGAGGATATTTCCTTTGGCCCTATAGTCCTCAAAGGGATCCGAAATATCTGTTCTCAGATTCCACAGAAATAAGGCTAGCAAAGAGATCCACGAAATACAGATGTAACTCTGTGAGTTTAAGTCACACATCACAGAGCAGTTTCTCAGAAAGCTTCCTTCCTGATTTCATCTGAGGATATTTTCTTTTTCACCGTAGCCCTCTATGGGCTTCCAAATATCACTTTGCCAATTCCACAAGAACTGTCTTAGCGAAAGGCTTCTTGAGTGGAAAGCTGTAACTCTGTGAGATGATTTCACAGAACACAAAGAAGTTTCTCAGAAAGCTTCTTTCTCCTTGTTATCGCAGGATATTTCCTTTGGCCCTATAGTCTTCAAAGGGATCCGAAATATCTCTTCTCAGATTCCACAGAAAAAAGGCTAGCAAAGAGATCCATGAAATACAGATGTAACTCTGTGAGTGGAAGTCACACATCACAGAGCAGTTTCTCAGAAAGCTTCTTTCCAGATTTCATCTGAGGATATTTCCTTTTTCACCATAGCACTCTATGGGCTTCCAAATATCACTTTGCCAATTCCACAAGAACTGTCTTAGCGAAAGGCTTCTTGAGTGGAAAGCTGTAACTCTGTGAGATGATTTCACAGAACACAAAGAAGTTTCTCAGAAAGCTTCTTTCTCTTTGTTATCGGAGGTTATTTCCTTTGTCCCTGTAATCTTCAAAAGGATCCGAAATATCTGTTCTCAGATTCCACAGAAATAAGGCTAGAAAAGAGATCCACGAAATACAGATGTAACTCTGTGAGTGGAAATCACACATCACAGAGCAGTTTCTCAGAAAGCTTCTTTCCAGATTTCGTCTGTGGATATTTTCTGTTTCACCATAGCCCTTTATGGGCTTGCAAATATCACTTTGCCAATTCCACAAGAACTGTCTTAGCGAAAGGCTTCTTGAGGTCAAACCTGTAACTCTGTGACATGATTTCACAGAACACAAAGAAGTTTCTCAGAAAGCTTCTTTCTCCTTGTTATCGCAGGATATTTCCTTTGGCCCTATAGTCTTCAAAGGGATCCGAAATATCTCTTCTCAGATTCCACAGAAAAAAGGCTAGCAAAGAGATCCATGAAATACAGATGTAACTCTGTGAGTGGAAGTCACACATCACAGAGCAGTTTCTCAGAAAGCTTCTTTCCAGATTTCATCTGAGGATATTTCCTTTTTCACCATAGCACTCTATGGGCTTCCAAATATCACTTTGCCAATTCCACAAGAACTGTCTTAGCGAAAGGCTTCTTGAGGGGAAAGCGGTAACTCTGTGAGAGGATTTCACAGAACACAAAGAAGTTTCTCAGAAAGCTTCTTTCTCTTTGTTATCGGAGGATATTTCCTTTGGCCCTGTAGTCTTCAAAGGGATCCGAAATATCTGTTCTCAGATTCCACAGAAATAAGGCTAGCAAAGAGATCCACGAAATACAGATGTAACTCTGTGAGTGGAAGTCACACATCACAGAGCAGTTTCTAAGAAAGCTTCTTTCCAGATTTCGTCTGTGGATATTTTCTGTTTCACCATAGCCCTTTATGGGCTTGCAAATATCACTTTGCCAATTCCACAAGAACTGTCTTAGCGAAAGGCTTCTTGAGGTCAAACCTGTAACTCTGTGAGATGATTTCACAGAACACAAAGAAGTTTCTCAGAAATCTTCTTTCTCCTTGTTATCGCAGGATATTTCCTTTGGCCCTATAGTCTTCAAAGGGATCCGAAATATCTCTTCTCAGATTCCACAGAAAAAAGGCTAGCAAAGAGATAAATGAAATACAGATGTAACTCTGTGAGTGGAAGTCACACATCACAGAGCAGTTTCTCAGAAAGCTTCTTTCCAGATTTCATCTGATGATATTTCCTTTTTCACCATAGCACTCTATGGGCTTCCAAATATCACTTTGCCAATTCCACAAGAACTGTCTTAGCGAAAGGCTTCTTCAGGGGAAAGCTGTAACTCTGTGAGAGGATTTCACAGAACACAAAGAAGTTTCTCAGAAAGCTTCTTTCTCTTTGTTATCGGAGGATATTTCCATTGGCCCTGTAGTCTTCAAAGGGATCCGAAATATCTGTTCTCAGATTCCACAGAAATAAGGCTAGCAAAGAGATCCACGAAATACAGATGTAACTCTGTGAGTGGAAGTCACACATCACAGAGCAGTTTCTCAGAAAGCTTCTTTCCAGATTTCATCTGAGAATATTTCCTTTTTCACCACAGCCCTCTAAGGGCTTCCAAATATCACTTTGCCAATTCCACAAGAACTGTCTTAGCGAAAGGCTTCTTGAGGGGAAAGCTGTAACTCTATGAGATGATTTCACAGAACACAAAGAAGTTTCTCAGAAAGCTTCTTTCTCTTTGTTATCGGAGGATATTTCCTTTGGCCCTATACTCTTCAAAGAGATCCGAAATATCTCTTCTCAGATTCCACAGAAATAAGACTAGCAAAGAGATCCACGAAATACAGATGTAACTCTGTGAGATGAATTAACAGAACACTAAGTAGTTTCTCAGAAAGCTTCTTTCCAGATTTCATCTGAGGATATTTCCTTTTTCACCATAGCCCTCTATGCGCTTCCAAATATCACTTTGCCAATTCCACAAGAACTGTCTTAGCGAAAGGCTTCTTGAGGGGAAAGCTGTAACTCTGTGAGATCATTTCAGAAAACACAAACAAGTTTCTCAGAAAGCTTCTTTCTCTGTGTTATCGAAGGATATTTCCTTTGGCCCTATAGTCTTTAAAGGGATCCGAAATATCTCTTCTCAAATTCCACAGAAATAAGGCTAGCAAGGAGATCCACGAAATACAGATTTAACTCTGTGAGATGAATTAAAAGAGCACTAAGCAGTTTCTCAGAAACCTTCTTTCCAGATTTCATCTGAGGATATTTCCTTTTTCAACGTAGCCCTCTATGGGCTTCCAAATATCACTTTGCCAATTCCACAAGAACTGTCTTAGCGAAAGGCTTCTTGAGGGGAAAGCTGTAATTCTGTTATATGATTTTACAGAACATAAAGAAGTTTCTCAGAAAGCTTCTTTCTCTTTGTTATCGGTGGATATTTCCTTTGGCCCAATAGTCTTCAAAGGGAACCGAAATATCTGTTCTCAGATTCAACAGAAATAAGGCTAGCAAAGAGATCCACGAAATAAAGATGTAACTCTGTGAGTGGAAGACACACATCAAAGAGCACTTTCTTAGAAAGCTTCCTTCCAGATTTCATCTGAGAATATTTCCTATTTCACCATAGCCCTCTATGGACTTCCAAATATCACTTTGCCAATTCCACAAAAACTGTGTTAGCGAAAGGCTTCTTGAGGGGAAAGCTGTAAATCTGTGAGATGATTTGACAGAACACAAAGAAGTTTCTCAGAAATCTTCTTTCTCTTTGTTATCGAAGGATATTTCCTTTGGCCCTATAGTCTTCAAAGGGATCCGAAATATCTGTTCTCAGATTCCACAGAAATAAGGCTAGCAAAGAGATTCACGAAATACAGATGTAACTCTGTGAGTGGAAGTCACACATCACTGAGCAGTTTCTCAGAAGGCTTCTTTCCAGATTTCTTCTGAGGATATTTCCTTTTTCACCATAGCCCTCTATGGGCTTCCAAATATCACTTGGCTAATTCCACAAGAACTATCTTAGCAAAAGCTTCTTGAGGGAAAAGCTGTAACTCTGTGAGATGACTTCACAGAACACCAAGAAGTTTCTCAGAAAGCTTCTTTCTCTTTGTTATCGGAGGATATTTCCTTTGGCCCTATAGTCTTCAAAGGGATCCGAAATATCTCTTCTCAGATTCCACAGAAATAAGGCTAGCAAAGAGATCCACGAAATACAGATGTAACTCTGTGAGTGGAAGTCACACATCACAGAGCAGTTTCTCAGAAAGCTTCTTTCCAGATTTCATCTTTGGATATTTCCTTTTTCACCATAGCCCTCTATGGGCTTCCAAATATCACTTTACCAATTCCAGAAGAACTGTCTTAGCGAAAGGCTACTTGAGGGGAAAGCTGTAACTCTGTGAGATGATTTCACAGAACACAAAGAAGTTTCTCAGAAAGCTTCTTTCTCCTTGTTATCGCAGGATATTTCCTTTGGCCCTATAGTCTTCAAAGGGATCCGAAATATCACTTCTCAGATTCCACAGAAATAAGGCTAGCAAAGAGATCCACGAAATACAGATGTAACTCTGTGAGTGGAAGTCACACATCACAGAGCAATTTCTCAGAAAACTTGTTTCCAACTTTCATCTGAGGATATTTCCTTTTTCACCGTAGCCCTCTATGGGCTTCCAAATATCACTTTGCCAATTCCACAAGAACTGTCTTAGCGAAAGGCTTCTGGAGGGGAAAGCTGTAACTCTGTGAGATGATTTCACAGAACACAAAGACGTTTCTCAGAAAGCTTCTTTCTCTTTGTTATCGGAGGATATTTCCGTTGGCCCTATAGTCTTCAAAGGGATCCGCAATATCTGTTCTCAGATTCTACAGAAATAAGGCTAGCAAAGAGATCCAAGAAATACTGATGTAACTCTGTGAGTGGAAATCACACATCACAGAGCAGTTTCTCAGAAATCTTCTTTCGAGATTTCATCTGAGGATATTTTCTGTTTCACCATAGCCCTCTATGGGCTTCCAAATATCACTTTGCCAATTCCACAAGAACTGTCTTAGCGAAAGGCTTCTTTAGGGGAAACCTGTAACTCTGTGAGATGATTTCACAGAACACAAAGAAGTTTCTCAGAAAGCTTCTTTCTCTTTGTTATCGGAGGATATTTCCTTTGGCCCTGTAGTCTTCAAAGGGATCCGAAATATCTGGTCTCAGATTCCACAGAAATAAGGCTAGCAAAGAGATCCACGAAATACAGATGTAACTCTGTGAGTTGAAGTCACACATCACAGAGCACTTTCTCAGAAAGCTTCTTTCCAGTTTTCATCCGAGGATATTTCCTTTTTCATCCTAGCCCTCTATGGGCTTCCAAATATCACTTTGCCAATTCCACAAGAACTGTCTTAGTAAAAGGCTTCTTGAGAGGAAAGCTGTAACTCTGTGAGATGATTTCACAGAACACAAAGAAGTTTCTCAGAAAGCTTCTTTCTCTTTGTTATCGGAGGATATTTCCTTTGGCCCTATATTCTTCAAAGGGATCCGAAATATCTGTTCTCAGATTCCACAGAAATAAGGCTAGCAAAGAGATCCACGAAATACAGATGTAACTCTGTGAGGGGAAGTCACACATCACAGAGCAGTTTCTCAGAAAGCTTCTTTCCAGATTTCATCGGAGGATATTTCCTTTTTCTCCATAGCCCTCTATAGGCTCCCAAATATCACTTTGCCAATTCCACAAAACTGTCTTAGCGAAAGGCTTCTTGAGGGGAAAGCTGTAACTCTGTGAGATGATTTCACAGAACACAAAGAAGTTTCTCAGAAAGTTTCTTTCTCTTTGTTATCGGAGGATATTTCCTTTGGCCCTATAATCTTCAAAGGGATCCGAAATATCTCTTCTCAGATTCCACAGAAATAAGGCTAGCAAAGAAATCCACGAAATACATATGTAAGTCTGTGAGTGGAAATCACACATCACAGAGCAATTTCTCAAAAAAATTCTTTCCAACTTTCATCTGAGGATATTTCCGTTTTCACCGTAGCCCTCTATGGGCTTCCAAATATCACTTTGCCAATTCCACAAGAACTGTCTTAGCGAAAGGCTTCTTGAGGGGAAAGCTGTAACTCTGTGAGATGATTTCACAGAACACAAAGAAGTTTCTCAGAAAGCTTCTTTCTCTTTGTTATCGGAGGATATTTCCTTTGGACTATAGTCTTCAAAGGGATCCAAATATCTGTTCTCAGATTCCACAGAAATAAGGCTAGCAAAGAGATCCACCAAATACACATGTAACTCTGTGAGATGAATTAAAAGAACACTAAGCAGTTTCTCAGAAAGCTTCTTTCCAGATTTCATCTGAGGATATTTCCTTTTTCAACATAGCCCTCTATGGGCTTCCAAATATCACTTTGCCAATTCCACAAGAAATATCTTAGCAAAAGCTTCTTGAGGGAAAAGCTGTAACTCTGTGAGATGACTTCACAGAACACAAAGAAGTTTCTCAGAAAGCTTCTTTCTCTTTGTTATCGGACGATATTTCCTTTGGCCCTATAGTCTTCAAAGGGATCCGAAATCTCTGTTCTCAGATTCCACAGAAATAAGGCTAGCAAAGAGATCCACGAAATAGAGATGTAACCCTGTGAGTGGAAGTCACACAGCACAGAGCAGTTTCTCAGAAATCTTCTTTCCAGATTTTATCTGAATATATTTTCATCTTCACCATAGCCCTCTATGCGCTTCTAAATAAAACTTTGCCAATTCCACAAGAACTGTCTTAGCGAATGACTTTTTGAGGGGAAACCTGTAACTCTGTGAGATTATTCCTCAGAACACAAAGAAGTTTCTCAGAAAGCTTCTTTCTCCTTGTTATCGCAGGATATTTCCTTTGGCCCTATAGTCTTCAAAGGGATCCGAAATATCTCTTCTCAGATTCCACAGAAATAAGGCTAGGAAAGAGATCCACGAAATAGATATGTAAGTCTGTGAGTGGAAG
Source organism: Macaca nemestrina (assembly GCF_043159975.1). Lineage (NCBI taxonomy): Eukaryota > Metazoa > Chordata > Mammalia > Primates > Cercopithecidae > Macaca > Macaca nemestrina. The sequence continues at coordinate 62,581,934 of NC_092140.1, forward strand.
TCACACATCACAGAGCAATTTCTCAGAAAACTTCTTTCCAACTTTCATCTGAGGATATTTCCGTTTTCACCGTAGCCCTCTATGGGCTTCCAAATATCACTTTGTCAATTCCACAAGAACTGTCTTAGCGAAAGGCTTCTTGAGGGAAAAGTTGTAACTCTGTGAGATGATTTCACAGAACACAAAGATGTTTCCCAGAAAGCTTCTTTCTCTTTGTTATCGGAGGATATTTCCGTTGGCCCTATAGTCTTCAAAGGGATCCGAAATATCTGTTCTCAGATTCCACAGAAATAAGGCTAGCAAAGAGATCCAAGAAATGCTGATGTAACTCTGTGAGTGGAAGTCACACATCACAGAGCAGTTTCTCAGAAAGCTTCTTTCCAGATTTCATCTGAGGATATTTTCTGTTTCACCATAGCCCTCTATGGGCTTCCAAATATCACTTTGCCAATTCCACAAGAACTGTCTTAGCGAAAGGCTTCTTGAGGGGAAACCTGTAACTCTGTGAGATGATTTCACAGAACACAAAGAAGTTTCTCAGAAAGCTTCTCTCTCCTTGTTATCGCAGGATATTTCCTTTGGCCCTATAGTCTTCAAAGGGATCAGAAATATCTCTTCTCAGATTCCACAGAAATAAAGCTAACAAAGAAATCCACGAAATACAGATGTAACTCTGTGAGTGGAAGTCACACATCACAGAGCAGTTTCTCAGAAAGCATCTTTCCAGATTTCATCTGAGGATATTTCCTTTTTCACCTTAGCCCTCTATGGGCTTCCAAATATCACTTTGCCAACTCCACAAAAACTGTCTTAGCGAAAGGCTTCTTGAGGGGAAAGCTGTAACTCTGTGAGATGATTTCACAGAACACAAAGAAGTTTCTCAGAAAGCTTCTTTCTCTTTGTTATCGGAGGATATTTCCTTTGGCCCTGTTGTCTTCAAAAGGATCCGAAATATCTGTTCTCAGATTCCACAGAAATAAGGCTAGCAAAGAGATCCACGAAATACAGATGTAACTCTGTGAGTGGAAGTCACACATCACAGAGCAGTTTCTCAGAAAGCTTCTTTCCAGATTTCGTCTGAGGATATTTTCTGTTTCACCGTAGCCCTCTATGGGCTTGCAAATATCACTTTGCGAATTCCACAAGAACTGTCTTAGCGAAAGGCTTCTTGAGGTCAAACCCGTAACTCTGTGAGATGATTTCACAGAACACAAACAAGTTTCTCAGTAAGCTTCTTTCTCCTTGTTATCGCAGGATATTTCCTTTGGCCCTATAGTCTTCAAAGGGATCCGAAATATCTCTTCTCAGATTCCACAGAAAAAAGGCTAGCAAAGAGATCCATGAAATACAGATGTAACTCTGTGAGTGGAAGTCACACATCACAGAGCAGTTTCTCAGAAAGCTTCTTTCCAGATTTCATCTGAGGATATTTCCTTTTTCACCATAGCACTCTATGGGCTTCCAAATATCACTTTGCCAATTCCACAAGAACTGTCTTAGCGAAAGGCTTCTTGAGGGGAAAGCTGTAACTCTGTGAGAGGATTTCACAGAACACACAGAAGTTTCTCAGAAAGCTTCTTTCTCTTTGTTATCGGAGGATATTTCCTTTGGCCCTATAGTCTTCAAAGGGATCCGAAATATCTGTTCTCAGATTCCACAGAAATAAGGCTAGCAAAGAGATCCACGAAATACAGATGTAACTCTGTGAGTGGAAATCACACATCACAGAGCAGTTTCTCAGAATGCTTCTTTCCAGATTTCACCTGAGGATATTTCCTTTTTCACCGTAGCCCTCTATGGGCTTCCAAATATCACTTTGCCAATTCCACAAGAACTGTCTTAGCGAAAGGCTTCTTGAGGGGAAAGCTGTAACTCTGTGAGATCATTTCAGAAAACACAAACAAGTTTCTCAGAAAGCTTCTTTCTCTGTGTTATCGGAGGATATTTCCTTTGGCCCTATAGTCTTTAAAGGGATCCGAAATATCTCTTCTCAAATTCCACAGAAATAAGGCTAGCAAAGAGATCCACGAAATACAGATTTAACTCAGTGAGATGAATTAACAGAGCACTAAGCAGTTTCTCAGAAAGCTTCTTTCCAGATTTCATCTGAGGATATTTCCTTTTTCACCGTAGCCCTCTATGGGCTTCCAAATATCACTTTGCCAATTCCACAAGAACTGTCTTAGCGAAAGGCTTCTTGAGGGGAAAGCTGTAATTCTGTGAGATGATTTTACAGAACACAAAGAAGTTTCTCAGAAAGCTTCTTTCTCTTTGTTATCGGTGGATATTTCCATTGGCCCTATAGTCTTCAAAGGGATCAGAAATATCTGTTCTCAGATTCAACAGAAATAAGGCTAGCAAAGAGATCCACGAAATAAAGATGTAACTCTGTGAGTGGAAGTCACACATCAAAGAGCACTTTCTTAGAAAGCTTCCTTCCAGATTTCATCTGAGGATATTTCCTATTTCACCATAGCCCTCTATGGACTTCCAAATATCACTTTGCCAATTCCACAAAAACTGTCTTAGCGAAAGGCTTCTTGAGGGGAAAGCTGTAAATCTGTGAGATGATTTGACAGAACATAAAGAAGTTTCTCAGAAATTTTCTTTCTCTTTGTTATCGGAGGATATTTCCTTTGGCCCTATAGTCTTCAAAGGGATCCGAAATATCTGTTCTCAGATTCCACAGAAATAAGGCTAGCAAAGAGATCCACGAAATACAGAGGTAACTCTGTGAGTGGAAGTCACACATCACTGAGAAGTTTCTCAGAAGGCTTCTTTCCAGATTTCATCTGAGGATATTTCCTTTTTCACCATAGCCCTCTATGGGCTTCAAAATATCACTTTGCTAATTCCACAAGAACTATCTTAGCAAAAGCTTCTTGAGGGAAAAGCTGTAACTCTGTGAGATGACTTCACAGAACACAAAGAAGTTTCTCAGAAAGCTTCTTTCTCTTTGTTATCGGAGGATATTTCCTTTGGCCCTATAGTCTTCAAAGGGATCCGAAATATCTGTTCTCAGATTCCACAGAAATAAGGCTAGCAAAGAGATCCACGAAATACAGATGTAGCTCTGTGAGTGGAAGTCACACAGCACAGAGCAGTTTCTCAGAAATCTTCTTTCCAGATTTTATCTGAGTATATTTTCTTCTTCACCTCAGCCCTCTATGGGCTTCCAAATAAAACTTTGCCAGTTCCACAAGAACTGTCTTAGCGAATGGCTTCTTCAGGGGAAACCTGTAACTCTGTGAGATTATTCCACAGAACACAAAGAAGTTTCTCAGAAAGCTTCTTTCTCCTTGTTATCGCAGGATATTTCCTTTGGCCCTATAGTCTTCAAAGGGATCCGAAATATCTCTTCTTAGATTCCACAGAAATAAGGCTGGCAAAGAGATCCACGAAATACATATGTAAGTCTGTGAGTGGAAGTCACACATCACAGAGCAGTTTCTCAGAAAGCTTCTTTCCAGATTTCATCTGAGGATATTTCCTTTTTCTTCCTACCCCTCTATGGGCTTCCAAATATCAGTTTGCCAATTCCACAAGAACTGTCTTAGTAAAAGGCTTCTTGAGAGGAAAGCTGTAACTCTGTGAGATGATTTCACAGAACACAAAGAAGTTTCTCAGAAAGCTTCTTTCTCTTTGTTATCGGATGATATTTCCTTTGGCCCTATATTCTTCAAAGGGATCCGAAATATCTGTTCTCAGATTCCACAGAAATAAGTCTAGCAACGAGATCCACGAAATACAGATGTAACTCTGTGAGGGGAAGTCACACATCACAGAGCAGTCTCTCAGAAGTCTTCTTTCCAGATTTCATCGGAGGATATTTCCTTTTTCACTATAGCCCTCTATAGGCTCCCAAATATCACTTTGCCAATTCCACAAAACTGTCTTAACGAAAGGCTTCTTGAGGGGAAACCTGTAACTCTGTGACATTATTTCACAGAACACAAAGAAGTTTCTCAGAAAGCTTCTTTCTCTTTGTTATCGGAGGATATTTCCTTTGGCCCTATAGTCTTCAAAGGGATCCGAAATATCTCTTCTCAGATTCCACAGAAATAAGGCTAGCAAAGAGATCCACGACATACACATGTAACTTTGTAAGATGAATTCACAGAACACTTAGCAGTTTCTCAGAAACCTTCTTTCCAGATTTCATCTGAGGATATTTCCTTTTTCACCGTAGCCCTCTATGGGCTTCCAAATATCACCTTGCCAATTCCACAAGAACTGTCTTAGCGAAAGGCTTCTTGAGGGGAAAGCTGTAACTCTGTGAGATCATTTCAGAAAACACAAACAAGTTTCTCAGAAAGCTTCTTTCTCTGTGTTATCGGAGGATATTTCTTTTGGCCCTATAGTCTTTAAAGGGATCCGAAATATCTCTTCTCAAATTCCACAGAAATAAGACTAGTAAAGAGATCCACGAAATACAGATTTAACTTTGTGAGATGAATTAACAGCGCACTAAGCAGTTTCTCAGAAAGCTTCTTTCCAGATTTCATCTGAGGATATTTCCTTTTTCACCGTAGCCCTCTATGGGCTTCCAAATATCACATTCCCAATTCCACAACAACTGTCTTAGCGAAAGGCTTCTTGAAGGGAAAGCTGTAACTCTGTGAGATGATTTCGCAGAACATAAAGAAGTTTCTCAGAAAGCTTCTTTCTCTTTGTTATCGGAGGATATTTCCTTTGGCCCTATAGTCTTCAAAGGGAAACGAAATATCTGTTCTCAGATTCCACAGAAATAAGGCTAGCAAAGAGATCCACGAAATAAAGATGTAACTCTGTGAGTGGAAGTCACACATCAAAGAGCACTTTCTTAGAAAGCTTCCTTCCAGATTTCATCTGAGGATATTTCCTATTTCACCATAGCCCTCTATGGACTTCCAAATATCACTTTACCAATTCCAGAAGAACTGTCTTAGCGAAAGGCTTCTTGAGGGGAAAGCTGTAAATCTGTGAGATGATTTGACAGAACACAAAGAAGTTTCTCAGAAATCTTCTTTCTCTTTGTTATCGGAGGATATTTCCTTTGGCCCTATAGTCTTCAAACGGATCCGAAATATCTGTTCTCAGATTCCACAGAAATAAGGCCAGCAAAGAGATCCACGAAATACAGATGTAACTCTGTGAGTGGAAGTCACACAGCACAGAGCAGTTTCTCAGAAATCTTCTTTCCAGATTTTATCTGAGTATATTTTCTTCTTCACCATAGCCCTCTATGGGCTTCCAAATAAAACTTTGCCAATTCCACAAGAACTTTCTTAGCGAATGGCTTCTTGAGGGGAAACCTGTAACTCTGTGAGATTTTTCCACAGAACACAAAGAAGTTTCTCAGAAAGCTTCTTTCTCCTTGTTATCGCAGGATATTTCCTTTGGCCCTATAGTCTTCAAAGGGATCCGAAATATCTCTTCTCAGATTCCACAGAAATAAGGCTAGCAAAGAGATCCACGAAATACATATGTAAGTCTGTGAGTGGAAGTCACACATAACAGAGCAATTTCTCAAAAAACTTCTTTCCAACTTTCATCTGAGGATATTTCCGTTTTCACCGTAGCCCTCTACGGGCTTCCAAATATCACTTTGCCAATTCCACAAGAACTGTCTTAGCGAAAGCGTTCTTGAGGGGAAAGCTGTAACTCTGTGAGATGATTTCACAGAACAAAAAGACGTTTCTCAGAAAGCTTCTTTCTCTTTGTTATCGGAGGATATTTCCGTTGGCCCTATAGTCTTCAAAGGGATCCGAAATATCTGTTCTCAGATTCTACATTAATAAGGCTAGCAAAGATATCCAAGAAATACTGACGTAACTCTGTGAGTGGAAGTCACACATCACAGAGCAGTTTCTCAGAAAGCTTCTCTCCAGATTTCATCTGAGGATATTTTCTGTTTCACCATAGCCTTCTATGGGCTTGCAAATATCACTTTGCCAATTCCACAAGAACTGTCTTAGCGAAAGGCTTCTTGAGAGGGAAGCTGTAACTCTGTGAGATGATTTCACAGAACACAAAGAAGTTTCTCAGAAAGCTTCTTTCTCTTTGTTACCGGAGGATATTTCCTTTGGCCCTGTAGTCTTCAAAAGGATCCGAAATATCTGTTCTCAGATTCCACAGAAATAAGGCTAGCAAAGAGATCCACGAAATACACATGTAACTCTGTGAGTGGAAGTCACACATCACAGAGCAGTTTCTCAGAAAGCTTCTTTCCAGATTTCGTCTGAGGATATTTTCTGTTTCACCGTAGCCCTCTATGGGCTTGCAAATATCACTTTGCCAATTCCACAAGAACTGTCTTAGCGAAAGGCTTCTTGAGGTCCAACCTGTAACTCTGTGAGATGATTTCACAGAACACAAAGAAGTTTCTCAGAAAGCTTCTTTCTCCTTGTTATCGCAGGATATTTCCTTTGGCCCTATAGTCTTCAAAGGGATCCGAAATATCTCTTCTCAAATTCCACAGAAAAAAGGCTAGCAAAGAGATCCATGAAATACAGATGTAACTCTGTGAGTGGAAGTCACACATCACAGAGCAGTTTCTCAGAAAGCTTCTTTCCAGATTTCATCTGAGGATGTTTCCTTTTTTACCACAGCCCTCTAAGGGCTTCCAAATATCACTTTGCCAATTCCACAAGAACTGTCTTAGCGAAAGGCTTCTTGAGTGGAAAGCTGTAACTCTGTGAGATGATTTCAGAGAACACAAAGAAGTTTCTCAGAAAGCTTCTTTCTCTTTGTTATCGGAGGATATTTCCTTTGGCCCTACAATCTTCAAAGGGATCCGAAATATCTCTTCTCAGATTTCACAGAAATAAGGCTAGCAAAGAGATCCACGAAATACAGATGTAACTCTGTGAGTGGAAGTCACACATCACAAAGCAGTTTCTCAGAAAGCTTCTTTCCAGATTTCATCTGAGGATATATCCTTTTTCACCATAGCCCTCCTTGCGCTTCCAAATATCACTTTGCCAATTCCACAAGAACTGTCTTAGTGAAAGGCTTCTTGAGGGGAAAGCTGTAACTCTTTGAGGTGATTTCACAGAACACCAAGAAGTTTCTCAGAAAGCTTCTTTCTCCTTGTTATCGCAGAATATTTCCTTTGGCCCTATAGTCTTCAAAGGGATCAGAAATATCTCTTCTCAGATTCCACAGAAATAAGGCTAACAAAGAAATCCACGAAATACAGATGTAACTCTGTGAGTGGAAGTCACATATCACAGAGCAGTTTCTCAGAATGCTTCTTTCCAGATTTCATCTGAGGATATTTCCTATTTCACCATAGCCCTCTATGGACTTCGAAATATCACTTTGCCAATTCCACAAAAACTGTCTTAGCGAAAGGCTTCTTGAGGGGAAAGCTGTAAATCTGTGAGATGATTTGACAGAACACAAAGAAGTTTCTCTGAAATCTTCTTTCTCTTTGTTATCGGAGGATATTTCCTTTGGCCCTATAGTCTTCAAAGGGATCCGAAATATCTGTTCACAGATTCCACAGAAATAAGGCTAGCAAAGAGATCCACGAAATAGAGATGTAACTCTGTGATTGGAAGTCACACATCACAGAGCAGTTTCTCAGAAAGCTTCTTTCCAGATTTCATCTGAGGATATTTCCTGTTTCACCATAGCCCTCTATGGTCTTCCAAATATCACTTTGCCAATTCCACAAGAACTGTCTTAGCGAAAGGCTTCTTGAACGGAAAGCTGTAACTCTGTTAGATGATTTCACATAACACAAAGAAGTTTCTCAGAAGGCTTCTTTCTCTTTGTTATCGGAGGATATTTCCTTTGGCCCTATAATCTTCAAAGGGTTCCGAAATATCTCTTCTAAAATTCCACAGAAAAAAGGCTAGCAAAGAGATCCATGAAATACAGATGTAACTCTGTGAGTGGAAGTCACACATCACAGAGCAGTTTCTCACAAAGTTTCTTTACAGATTTCATCTGAGGATATTTCCTTTTTCACCATAGCACTCTATGGGCTTCCAAATATCACTTTGCCAATTCCACAAGAACTGTCTTAGCGAAAGGCTTCTTGAGGGGAAATCTGTAACTCTGTGGGAGGATTTCACAGAACACAAAGAAGTTTCTCAGAAAGCTTCTTTCTCTTTGATATCGGAGGATATTTCCTTTGGCCCTGTAGTCTTCAAAGGGATCCGAAATATCTGTTCTCAGATTCCACAGAAATAAGGCTAGCAAAGAGATCCACGAAATACAGATGTAACTCTGTGAGTGGAAGTCACACATCACTGAGCAGTTTCTCAGAAAGCTTCTTTCCAGATTTCATCTGAGGATATTTCCTTTTTCACCATAGCCCTCTATGGGCTTACAAATATCACTTTGCCAATTCCACAAGAAATATCTTAGCAAAAGTTTCTTGAGGGAAAAGCTGTAACTCTGTGAGATGACTTCACAGAACACAAAGAAGTTTCTCAGAAAGCTTCTTTCTCTTTGTTATCGGACGATATTTCCTTTGGCCCTATTGTCTTCAAAGGGATCCGAAATCTCTGTTCTCAGATTCCACAGAAATAAGGCTAGCAAAGAGATCCACGAAATAGAGATGTAACCCTGTGAGTGGAAGTCACACAGCACAGAGCAGTTTCTCAGAAATCTTCTTTCCAGATTTTATCTGAATATATTTTCTTCTCCACCATAGCCCTCTATGCGCTTCCAAATAAAACTTTGCCAATTCCACAAGAACTGTCTTAGCGAATGGCTTTTTGAGGGGAAACCTGTAACTCTGTGAGATTATTCCTCAGAACACAAAGAAGTTTCTCAGAAAGCTTCTTTCTCCTTGTTATCGCAGGATATTTCCTTTGGCCCTATAGTCTTCAAAGGGATCCGAAATATCTCTTCTCAGATTCCACAGAAATAAGGCTAGCAAAGAGATCCACGAAATACAGATGTATCTCTGTGAGTGGAAGTCACACATCACAGAGCAGTTTCTCAGAAAGCTTCTTTCCAGATTTAATCTTTGGATATTTCCTTTTTCACCATAGCCCTCTATGGGCTTCCAAATATCACTTTACCAATTCCAGAAGAACTGTCTTAGCGAAAGGCTTCTTGAGGGGAAAGCTGTAACTCTGTGAGATGATTTCACAGAACACAAAGAAGTTTCTCAGAAAGCTTCTTTCTCTTTGTTATCGGAGGATATTTCCTTTGGCCCTATAGTCTTCAAAGGGATCCGAAATATCTGTTCTCAGATTCCACAGAAATAAGGCTAGCAAAGAGATCCACGAAATACAGATGTAGCTCTGTGAGTGGAAGTCACACAGCTCAGAGCAGTTTCTCAGAAATCTTCTTTCCAGATTTTATCTGAGTATATTTTCTTCTTCACCACAGCCCTCTATGGGCTTCCAAATAAAACTTCGCCAGTTCCACAAGAACTGTCTTAGCGAATGGCTTCTTGAGGGGAAACCAGTAACTCTGTGGGATTATTCCACAGAACACAAAGAAGTTTCTCAGAAAGCTTCTTTCTCCTTGTTATCGCAGGATATTTCCTTTGGCCCTATAGTCTTCAAAGGGATCCGAAATATCTCTTCTTAGATTCCACAGAAATAAGGCTGGCAAAGAGATCCACGAAATACATATGTAAGTCTGTGAGTGGAAGTCACACATCACAGAGCAATTTCTCAGAAAACTTCTTTCCAACTTTCATCTGAGGATATTTCCGTTTTCACCGTAGCCCTGTATGGGCTTCCAAATATCACTTTGTCAATTCCACAAGAACTGACTTAGCGAAAGGCTTCTTGGGGGGAAAGCTGTAACTCTGTGAGATGATTTCACAGAACACAAAGATGTTTCTCAGAAAGCTTCTTTCTCTTTGTTATCGGAGGATATTTCCGTTGGCCCTATAGTCTTCAAAGGGATCCGAAATATCTGTTCTCAGATTCCACAGAAATAAGGCTAGCAAAGAGATCCAAGAAATACTGATGTAACTCTGTGAGTGGAAGTCACACATCACAGAGCAGTTTCTCAGAAAGCTTCTTTCCAGATTTCATCTGAGGATATTTCCTTTTTCACCATAGCCCTGTATGGGCTTCCAAATATCACTTTACCAATTCCACAAGAACTGTCTTAGAGAAAGGCGTCTTGAGGGGAAAGCTGTAACTCTGTGAGATGATTTCACAGAACACAAAGAAGTTTCTCAGAAACCTTCTTTGTCTTTGTTATCGGAGGATATTTCCTTTGCCCTATAGTCTTCAAAGGGATCCGAAATATCTGTTCTCAGATTCCAGAGAAATAAGGCTAGCAAAGAGATCCACGAAATACAGATGTAACTCTGTGAGTGGAAGTCACACATCACAGAGCAGTTTCTCAGAAAGCTTCTTTCCATATTCATCTGAGGATATTTCCTTTTTCACCATAACCCTCTATGGGCTTCCAAATATCACTTTACCAATTCCACAAGAACTGTCTTAGCGAAAGGCGTCTTGAGGGGAAAGCTGTAACTCTGTGAGATGATTTCACAGAACACAAAGAAGTTTCTCAGAAACCTTCTTTGTCTTTGTTATCGGAGGATATTTCCTTTGCCCTATAGTCTTCAAAGGGATCCGAAATATCTGTTCTCAGATTCCACAGAAATAAGGCTAGCAAAGAGATCCACGAAATACAGATGTAACTCTGTGAGTGGAAGTCACACATCACAGAGCAGTTTCTCAGAAAGCTTCTTTCCATATTCATCTGAGGATATTTCCTTTTTCACCATAACCCTCTATGGGCTTCCAAATATCACTTTGCCTATTCCACAAGAACTGTCTTAGCAAAAGGTTTCTTGAGGGGAAAGCTGTAACTCTGTGAGATGATTTCACAGAACACAAAGAAGTTTCTCAGAAAGCTTCTTTCTCTTTGTTATCGGAGGATATTTCCTTTGGCCCTATAGTCTTCAAAGGGATCCGAAATATCTGTTCTCAGATTTCACAGAAATAAGGCTAGCAAAGAGATCCACTAAATAGTGATGTAACTCTGTGATTGGAAGTCACACATCACAGAGCAGTTTCTCAGAAAGCTTCTTTCCAGATTTCATCTGAGGATATTTCCTATTTCACCATAGCCCTCTATGGACTTCCAAATATCACTTTGCCAATTCCACAAAAACTGTCTTAGCGAAAGGCTTTTTTAGGGGAAAGCTGTAAATCTGTGAGATGATTTGACAGAACACAAAGAAGTTTCTCAGAAAGCTTCTTTCTCTTTGTTATCGCAGGATATTTCCTTTGGCCCTATAGTCTTCAAAGGGATCCGAAATATCTGTTCTCAGATTCCACAGAAATAAGTTTAGCAAAGAGATCCACGAAATACAGACGTAACTCTGTGAGTGGAAGTCACACATCACAGAGCAGTTTCTCAGAAAGCTTCTTTCCAGATTTCGTCTGAGGATATTTTCTGTTTCACCATAGCCCTCTATGGGCTTGCAAATATCACTTTGCCAATTCCACAAGAACGGTCTTAGCGAAAGGCTCCTTGAGGTCAGACCTGTAACTCTGTGAGATGATTTCACAGAACACAAAGAAGTTTCTCAGAAACCTTCTTTGTCTTTGTTATCGGAGGATATTTCCTTTGCCCTATAGTCTTCAAAGGGATCCGAAATATCTGTTCTCAGATTCCACAGAAATAAGGCTAGCAAAGAGATCCACGAAATACAGATGTAACTCTGTGAGTGGAAGTCACACATCACAGAGCAGTTTCTCAGAAAGCTTCTTTCCAGATTTCATCTGAGGATATTTCCTGTTTCACCATAGCCCTCTATGGTCTTCCAAATATCACTTTGCCAATTCCACAAGAACGGTCTTAGCGAAAGGCTCCTTGAGGTCAGACCTGTAACTCTGTGAGATGATTTCACAGAACACAAAGAAGTTTCTCAGAAACCTTCTTTGTCTTTGTTATCGGAGGATATTTCCTTTGCCCTATAGTCTTCAAAAGGATCCGAAATATCTGTTCTCAGATTCCACAGAAATAAGGCTAGCAAAGAGATCCACGAAATACAGATGTAACTCTGTGAGTGGAAGTCACACATCACAGAGCAGTTTCTCAGAAAGCTTCTTTCCAGATTTCATCTGAGGATATTTCCTGTTTCACCATAGCCCTCTATGGTCTTCCAAATATCACTTTGCCAATTCCACAAGAACTGTCTTAGCGAAAGGCTTCTTGAGCGGAAAGCTGTAACTCTGTGAGATGATTTCACAGAATACAAAGAAGTTTCCCAGAAGCCTTCTTTCTCTTTGTTATCGGAGGATATTTCCTTTGGCCCTATAATCTTCAAAGGGATCCGAAATATCTCTTCTCAGATTCCACAGAAATAAGACTAGCAAAGAGATCCACGAAATACAGATGTAACTCTGTGAGATGAATTAACAGAACACTAAGCAGTTTCTCAGAAAGCTTCTTTCCAGATTTCATCTGAGGATATTTCTTTTTTCACCGTAGCCCTCTATAGGCTTCCAAATATCACTTTGCCAATTCCACAAGAACTGTCTTAGCGAAAGGCTTCTTGACGGGAAAGCTGTAAATCTGTGAGATGATTTCACAGAACACAAAGACGTTTCTCAGAAAGCTTCTTTCTCTTTGTTATCGGAGGATATTTCCGTTGGCCCTATAGTCTTCAAAGGGATCCGAAATATCTGTTCTCAGATTCCACAGAAATAAGGCTAGCAAAGAGATCCACGAAATACTGATGTAACTCTGTGAGTGGAAGTCACACATCACAGAGCAGTTTCTCAGAAAGCTTCTCTCCAGATTGCATCTGAGGATATTTTCTGTTTAACTCTAGCCCTCTATGGGCTTGCAAATATCACTTTGCCAATTCCACAAGAACTGTCTTAGCGAAAGGCTTCTTGAGGGGAAACCTGTAAGTCTGTGAGATGATTTCACAGAACACAGAGAAGTTTCTCAGAAAGCTTGTTTCTCCTTGTTATCGCAGGATATTTCCTTTGGCCCTATAGTCTTCAAAGGGATCAGAAATATCTCTTCTCAGATTCCACAGAAATAAGGCTAACAAAGAAATCCACGAAATACAGATGTAACTCTGTGAGTGGAAGTCACACATCACAGAGCAGTTTCTCAGAAAGCTTCTTCCCAGATTTCATCTGATGATATTTCCTTTTTCATCATAGCCCTCTATGGGCTTCAAAATATCACTTTGCCAATTCCACAAAACTGTCTTAGCGAAAGGCTTCTTGAGGGGAAAGCTGTAACTCTGTGAGATGATTTCACAGAACACAAAGAAGTTTTTCAGAAAGTTTCTTTCTCTTTGTTATCGGAGGGTATTTCCTTTGGCCCTATATTCTTCAAAGGGAACCGAAATATCTGTTCTCAGATTCATCAGAAATAAGGCTAGCAAAGAGATCCACGAAATAAAGATGTAACTCTGTGAGTGGAAGTCACACATCAAAGAGCACTTTCTTAGAAAGCTTCTTTCCAGATTTCATCTGAGGATATTTCCTATTTCACCATAGCCCTCTATGGACTTCCAAATATCACTTTGCCAATTCCACAAAAACTGTCTTAGCGAAAGGCTTTTTTAGGGGAAAGCTGTAAATCTGTGAGATGATTTCACAGAACACAAAGGAGTTTCTCAGAAAGCTTCTTTCTCTTTGTTATCGGAGGATATTTCCTTTGGCCCTATAGTCTTAAAAGGGATCCGAAATATCTGTTCTCAGATTCCACAGAAATAAGGCTAGCAAAGAGATCCACGAAATAGAGATGTAAATCTGTGAGAGGAAGTCACACATCACAGAGCAGTTTCTCAGAAAGCTTCTTTCCAGATTTCATCTGAGGATATTTCCTGTTTCACCATAGCCCTCTATGGTCTTCCAAATATCACTTTGCCAATTCCACAAGAACTGTCTTAGCGAAAGGCTTCTTGAGGGGAAAGCTGTAAATCTGTGAGATGATTTCACAGAACACAAAGAAGTTTCTCAGAAGGCTTCTTTCTCTTTGTTACCGTAGGATATTTCCTTTGGCCCTATAATCTTCAAAGGGATCCGAAATATCTGTTCTCAGATTCCACAGAAATAAGGCTAGCAAAGAGATCCACGAAATACAGATGTAACTATGTGAGTGGAAGTCACACATCACAGAGCAGTTTCTCAGAAAGCTTCCTTCCAGATTTCATCTGAGGATATTTTCTTTTTCACCGTAGCCCTCTATGGGCTTCCAAATATCACTTTGCCAATTCCACAAGAACTGTCTTAGCGAAAGGCTTCTTGAAGCGAAAGTTGTAACTCTGTGAGATTATTTCACAAAACACAAACAAGTTTCTCAGAAAGCTTCTTTCTCTGTGTTATCGGAGGATATTTCCTTTGGCCCTATAGTCTTCAAAGGGATCCGAAATATATCTTCTCAGATTCCACAGAAATAAGGCTAGCAAAGAGATCTACGAAATACAGAGGTAACTCAGTGAGATGAATTAACAGAGCACTAAGCAGTTTCTCATAAAGCTTCTTTCCAGATTTCATCTGAGGATATTTCCTTTTTCACCGTAGCCCTCTATGGGCTTCCTAATATCACTTTGCCAATTCCACAAGAACTGTCTTAGCGAAAGGCTTCTTGAGGGGAAAGCTGTAACTCTGTGAGATGATTTCACAGAACACAAAGAAGTTTCTCAGAAACCTTCTTTGTCTTTGTTATCGGAGTATATTTCCTTTGCCCTATAGTCTTCAAAGGGATCCGAAATATCTGTTCTCAGATTCCACAGAAATAAGGCTAGCAAAGAGATCCACGAAATACAGATGTAACTCTGTGAGTGGAAGTCACACATCACAGAGCAGTTTCTCAGAAAGCTTCTTTCCATATTCATCTGAGGATATTTCCTTTTTCACCATAACCCTCTATGGGCTTCCAAATATCCCTTTGCCTATTCCACAAGAACTGTCTTAGCAAAAGGTTTCTTGAGGGGAAAGCTGTAACTCTGTGAGATGATTTCACAGAACACAAAGAAGTTTCTCAGAAAGCTTCTTTCTCTTTGTTATCGGAGGATATTTCCTTTGGCCCTATAGTCTTCAAAGGGATCCGAAATATCTGTTCTCAGATTCCACAGAAATAAGGCTAGCAAAGAGATCCACTAAATAGAGATGTAACTCTGTGATTGGAAGTCACACATCACAGAGCAGTTTCTCAGAAAGCTTCTTTCCAGATTTCATCTGAGGATATTTCCTATTTCACCATAGCTCTCTAAGGACTTCCAAATATCACTTTGCCAATTCCACAGAAACTGTCTTAGCGAAAGGCTTTTTTAGGGGAAAGCTGTAAATCTGTGAGATGATTTGACAGAACACAAAGAAGTTTCTCAGAAAGCTTCTTTCTCTTTGTTATCGCAGGATATTTCCTTTGGCCCTATAGTCTTCAAAGGGATCCGAAATATCTGTTCTCAGATTCCACAGAAATAAGTTTAGCAAAGAGATCCACGAAATACAGACGTAACTCTGTGAGTGGAAGTCACACATCACAGAGCAGTTTCTCAGAAAGCTTCTTTCCAGATTTCGTCTGAGGATATTTTCTGTTTCACCATAGCCCTCTATGGGCTTGCAAATATCACTTTGCCAATTCCACAAGAACTGTCTTAGCGAAAGGCTCCTTGAGGTCAGACCTGTAACTCTGTGAGATGATTTCACAGAACACAAAGAAGTTTCTCAGAAACCTTCTTTGTCTTTGTTATCGGAGGATATTTCCTTTGCCTTATAGTCTTCACAAGGATCCGAAATATCTGTTCTCAGATTCCACAGAAATAAGGCTAGCAAAGAGATCCACGAAATGCAGATGTAACTCTGTGAGTGGAAGTCACACATCACAGAGCAGTTTCTCAGAAAGCTTCTTTCCAGATTTCATCTGAGGATATTTCCTTTTTCACCATAGCCCTCTATGGGCTTCCAAATCTCCCTTTGCCATTTCCACAAGAACTGTTTTAGCAAAAGGCTTCTTGAGGGGAAAGCTGTAACTCTGTGAGATGATTTCACAGAACACAAAGCAGTTTCTCAGAAGGCTTCTTTCTCTTTGTTATTGAAGGATATTTCCTTTGGCCCTATAATCTTCAAAGGGATCCGAAATATCTGTTCTCAGATTCCACAGAAATAAGGCTAGCAAAGAGATCCACGAAATACAGATGTAACTCTGTGAGTGGAAGTCACACATCACAGAGCAGTTTCTCAGAAAGCTTCTTTCCAGATTTCATCTGAGGATATTTCCTTTTTCACCATAGCCCTGTATGGGCTTCCAAATATCCCTTTGCCAATTCCACAAGAACTGTCTTAGCGAAAGGCTTCTTGAGAGGAAAGCTGTAACTCAGTGAGATGATTTCACAAAACACAAAGAAGTTTCTCAGAAACCTTCTTTGTCTTTGTTATCGGAGGATATTTCCTTTGCCCTATAGTCTTCAAAGGGATCCGAAATATCTGTTCTCAGATTCCACAGAAATAAGGCTAGCAAAGAGATCCACGAAATACAGATGTAACTCTGTGAGTGGAAGTCACACATCACAGAGCAGTTTCTCAGAAAGCTTCTTTCCATATTCATCTGAGGATATTTCCTTTTTCACCATAGCCCTCTATGGGCTTCCAAATATCACTTTGCCTATTCCACAAGAACTGTCTTAGCAAAAGGTTTCTTGAGGGGAAAGCTGTAACTCTGTGAGATGATTTCACAGAACACAAAGAAGTTTCTCAGAAAGCTTCTTTCTGTTTGTTATCGGAGGATATTTCCTTTGGCCCTATAGTCTTCAAAGGGATCCGAAATATCTGTTCTCAGATTCCACAGAAATAAGGCTAGCAAAGAGATCCACGAAATAGAGATGTAACTCTGTGATTGGAAGTCACACATCACAGAGCAGTTTCTCAGAAAGCTTCTTTCCAGATTTCATCTGAGGATATTTCCTGTTTCACCATAGCCCTCTATGGTCTTCCAAATATCACTTTGCCAATTCCACAAGAACTGTCTTAGCGAAAGGCTTCTTGAGCGGAAAGCTGTAACTCTGTGAGATGATTTCACAGAACACAAAGAAGTTTCTCAGAAGGCTTCTTTCTCTTTGTTATTGGAGGATATTTCCTTTGGCCCTATAATCTTCAAAGGGATCCGAAATATCTGTTCTCAGATTCCACAGAAATAAGGCTAGCAAAGAGATCCACGAAATACAGATGTAACTCTGTGAGTGGAAGTCACACATCACAGAGCAGTTTCTCAGAAAGCGTCTTTCCAGTTTCATCGGAGGATATTTCCTTTTTCACCACAGCCCTCTAAGGGCTTCCAAATATCACTTTGCCAATTCCACAAGAACTGTCTTAGCGTAAGGCTTCTTGAGGGGAAAGCTGTAACTCTGTGAGATGATTTCACAGAACACAAAGAAGTTTCTCAGAAAGCTTGTTTCTCTGTGTTATCGTAGGATATTTCCTTTGGCCCTATACTCTTCAAAGAGATCCGAAATATCTCTTCTCAGATTCCACAGAAATAAGACTAGCAAAGAGATCCACGAAATACAGATGTAACTCTGTGAGATGAATTAACAGAACACTAAGCAGTTTCTCAGAAAGCTTCTTTCCAGATTTCATCTGATGATATTTCCTTTTTCACCATATCCCTCTATGGGCTTCCAAATATCAGTTTGCCAATTCCACAAGAACTGTGTTAGTAAAAGGCTTCTTGAGAGGAAAGCTGTAACTCTGTGAGATGATTTCACAGAACACAATGAAGTTTCTCAGAAAGCTTCTTTCTCTTTGTTATCGGAGGATATTTCCTTTGGCCCTATAATCTTCAAAGGGATCCGAAATATCTGTTCTCAGATTCCACAGAAATAAGGCTAGCAAAGAGATCCACGAAATACAGATGTAACTCTGTGAGTGGAAGTCACACATCACAGAGCAGTTTCTCAGAAAGCTTCTTTCCAGATTTCATCTGAGGATATTTCCTTTTTCACCATAGCCCTGTATGGGCTTCCAAATATCCCTTTGCCAATTCCACAAGAACTGTCTTAGCGAAAGGCTTCTTGAGAGGAAAGCTGTAACTCAGTGAGATGATTTCACAAAACACAAAGAAGTTTCTCAGAAACCTTCTTTGTCTTTGTTATCGGAGGATATTTCCTTTGCCCTATAGTCTTCAAAGGGATCCGAAATATCTGTTCTCAGATTCCACAGAAATAAGGCTAGCAAAGAGATCCACGAAATAGAGATGTAACTCTGTGATTGGAAGTCACACATCACAGAGCAGTTTCTCAGAAAGCTTCTTTCCAGATTTCATCTGAGGATATTTCCTGTTTCACCATAGCCCTCTATGGTCTTCCAAATATCACTTTGCCAATTCCACAAGAACTGTCTTAGCGAAAGGCTTCTTGAGCGGAAAGCTGTAACTCTGTGAGATGATTTCACAGAACACAAAGAAGTTTCTCAGAAGGCTTCTTTCTCTTTGTTATTGGAGGATATTTCCTTTGGCCCTATAATCTTCAAAGGGATCCGAAATATCTGTTCTCAGATTCCACAGAAATAAGGCTAGCAAAGAGATCCACGAAATACAGATGTAACTCTGTGAGTGGAAGTCACACATCACAGAGCAGTTTCTCAGAAAGCGTCTTTCCAGTTTCATCGGAGGATATTTCCTTTTTCACCACAGCCCTCTAAGGGCTTCCAAATATCACTTTGCCAATTCCACAAGAACTGTCTTAGCGTAAGGCTTCTTGAGGGGAAAGCTGTAACTCTGTGAGATGATTTCACAGAACACAAAGAAGTTTCTCAGAAAGCTTGTTTCTCTGTGTTATCGTAGGATATTTCCTTTGGCCCTATACTCTTCAAAGAGATCCGAAATATCTCTTCTCAGATTCCACAGAAATAAGACTAGCAAAGAGATCCACGAAATACAGATGTAACTCTGTGAGATGAATTAACAGAACACTAAGCAGTTTCTCAGAAAGCTTCTTTCCAGATTTCATCTGATGATATTTCCTTTTTCACCATATCCCTCTATGGGCTTCCAAATATCAGTTTGCCAATTCCACAAGAACTGTGTTAGTAAAAGGCTTCTTGAGAGGAAAGCTGTAACTCTGTGAGATGATTTCACAGAACACAATGAAGTTTCTCAGAAAGCTTCTTTCTCTTTGTTATCGGAGGATATTTCCTTTGGCCCTATATTCTTCAAAGGGATCCGAAATATCTGTTCTCAGATTCCACAGAAATAAGGCTAGCAAAGAGATCCACGAAATACAGATGTAACTCATTGAGGGGAAGTCACACATCACAGAGCAGTTTCTCAGAAAGCTTCTCTCCAGATTTCATCTGAGAATATTTCCTTTTTCACCATAGCCCTCTATGGGCTTCAAAATATCACTTTGCCAATTCCACAAGAACTGTCTTAGCGAAAGGCTTCTTGAGGGGAAAGCTGTAACTCTGTGAGATGATTTCACAGAACACAAAGAAGTTTCTCAGAAAGTTTCTTTCTCTTTGTTATCGGAGGATATTTCCTTTGGCCCTATATTCTTCAAAGGGAACCGAAATATCTGTTCTCAGATTCATCAGAAATAAGGCTAGCAAAGAGATCCACGAAATAAAGATGTAACTCTGTGAGTGGAAGTCACACATCAAAGAGCACTTTCTTAGAAAGCTTCTTTCCAGATTTCATCTGAGGATATTTCCTATTTCACCATAGCCCTCTATGGACTTCCAAATATCACTTTGCCAATTCCACAAAAACTGTCTTAGCGAAAGGCTTTTTTAGGGGAAAGCTGTAAATCTGTGAGATGATTTCAAAGAACACAAAGGAGTTTCTCAGAAAGCTTCTTTCTCTTTGTTATCGGAGGATATTTCCTTTGGCCCTATAGTCTTAAAAGGGATCCGAAATATCTGTTCTCAGATTCCACAGAAATAAGGCTAGCAAAGAGATCCACGAAATAGAGATGTAACTCTGTGAGTGGAAGTCACACATCACAGAGCAGTTTCTCAGAAAGCTTCTTTCCAGATTTCATCTGAGGATATTTCCTGTTTCACCATAGCCCTCTATGGTCTTCCAAATATCACTTTGCCAATTCCACAAGAACTGTCTTAGCGAAAGGCTTCTTGAGGGGAAAGCTGTAAATCTGTGAGATGATTTCACAGAACACAAAGAAGTTTCTCAGAAGGCTTCTTTCTCTTTGTTACCGTAGGATATTTCCTTTGGCCCTATAATCTTCAAAGGGATCCGAAATATCTGTTCTCAGATTCCACAGAAATAAGGCTAGCAAAGAGATCCACGAAATACAGATGTAACTATGTGAGTGGAAGTCACACATCACAGAGCAGTTTCTCAGAAAGCTTCTTTCCAGATTTCATCTGAGGATATTTTCTTTTTCACCGTAGCCCTCTATGGGCTTCCAAATATCACTTTGCCAATTCCACAAGAACTGTCTTAGCGAAAGGCTTCTTGAAGGGAAAGTTGTAACTCTGTGAGATTATTTCATAAAACACAAACAAGTTTCTCAGAAAGCTTCTTTCTCTGTGTTATCGGAGGATATTTCCTTTGGCCCTATAGTCTTCAAAGGGATCCGAAATATCTCTTCTCAGATACCACAGAAATAAGGCTAGCAAAGAGATCCACGAAATAGAGATGTAACTCT
The DNA here is from genome assembly GCF_043159975.1 of Macaca nemestrina. Lineage (NCBI taxonomy): Eukaryota > Metazoa > Chordata > Mammalia > Primates > Cercopithecidae > Macaca > Macaca nemestrina. Next base: position 62,602,485 of record NC_092140.1, read on the forward strand.
GTGAGTGGAAGTCACACATCACAGAGCAGTTTCTCAGAAAGCTTCTTTCCAAATTTCATCTGAGGATATTTCCTTTTTCAACGTAGCCCTCTATGGGCTTCCAAATATCACTTTGTCAATTCCACAAGAACTGTCTTAGCGAAAGTCTTCTTGAGGGGAAAGCTGTAACTCCGTGAGATGATTTCACAGAACACAAAGAAGTTTTTCAGAAACCTTCTTTCTCTTTGTTATCGGAGGATATTTCCTTTGGCCCTATAGTCTTCAAAGGGATCCGAAATATCTGTTCTCATATTCCACAGAAATAAGGCTAGCAAAGAGATCCACGAAATACAGATGTAACTATGTGAGTGGAAGTCACACAGCACAGAGCATTTTCTCAGAAAACTTCTTTCCAGATTTCATCTGAGGATATTTCCTTTTTCACCATAGCCCTCTATGGGCTTCCAAATATCACTTTGTCAATTCCACAAGAACTGTCTTAGCGAAAGGCTTCTTGAGGGAAAAGCTGTAACTCTGTGAGATGACTTCACAGAACACAAAGAAGTTTCTCAGAAAGCTTCTTTCTCTTTGTTATCGGAGGATACTTCCTTTGGCCCTATAGTCTTCAAAGGGATCCGAAATATCTCTTCTCAGATTCCACAGAAATAAGGCTAGCAAAGAGATCCAGGAAATACAGATGTAACTCTGTGAATGGAAGTCACACATCACAGAGCAGTTTCTCAGAAAGCTTCTTTCCAAATTTCATCTGAGGATATTTCCTTTTTCACCGTAGCCCTCTATGGGCTTCCAAATATCACTTTGCCAATTCCACAAGAATTGTCATAGCAAAAGGCTTCTTGAGGGGAAAGCTGTAACTCTGTGAGATGATTTCAAAGAACACAAAGAAGTTTCTCAGAAAGCTTCTTTCTCTTTGTTATCGGAGGATATTTCCTTTGGCCCTATAGTCTTCAAAGGGATCCGAAATATCTCTTCTCAGAATCCACAGATATAAGGCTAGCAAAGAAATCCACGAAATACAGAGGTAACTCTGTGAGTGGAAGTCACACATCACAGACCAATTTCTCAGAAAGCTTCTTTCCAACTTTCATCTGAGGATATTTCCTTTTTCACCATAGCCCTCTATGGGCTTCCAAATATCACTTTGCCAATTCCACAAGAACTGTCTTAGCGAAAGGCTTCTTGAGGGGAAAGCTGTTACTCTGTGAGATGATTTCACAGAACACAAAGAAGTTTCTCGGAAAGTTTCTTACTCTTTGTTATCGGAGGATATTTCCTTTGGCCCTATAGTCTTTAAAGGGATCCGAAATATGTGTTCTCAGATTCCACAGAAATAAGGCTAGCAAAGAGTTCCACGAAATACAGATGTAACTCTGTGAGTGGAAGTCACACATCCCAGAACAATTTCTCAGAAAGCTTCTTTCCAACTTTCATCTGAGGATATTTCTTTTTTCACCATAGCCTTCTATGGGCTTCCAAATATGACTTTTCCAATACCACAAGAACTGTCTTAGCGAAAGGCTTCTTGAGGGGAAAGCTGTAACTCTGTGAGATGATTTCACAGAACACAAAGAAGATTCTCAGAATGCTTCTTTCTCTTTGTTATCGGAGGATATTTCCTTTGGCCCTATAGTCTTCAAAGGGATCCGAAATATCTGTTCTCAGATTCCACAGAAATAAGTCTAGCAAAGAGATCCAAGAAATACAGATGTATCTCTGTGAGTGGAAGTCACACATCACAGAGCAGTTTCTCAGAAAGCTTCTTTCCAGATTTCATCTGAGGATATTTCCTTTTTCACCATAGCCCTCTATGGGCTTCCAAATATCACTTTGCCAATTCCACAGGAAATGTCTTAGCGAAAGGCTTCTTGAGGGGAAAGCTGTAACTCTGTGAGATGATTTCACAGAACACAAAGAAGTTTCTCAGAAAGCTTCTTTCTCTTTGTTATCGGAGTATATTTCCTTTGGCCCTATAGTCTTCAAAGGGATCCGAAATATCTGTTCTCAGATTCCACAGAAACAAGGCTAGCAAAGACATCCAGGAAATAGAGATGTAACTCTGTGAGATGAATTAACAGAACACTAAGCAGTTTCTCAGAAAGCTTCCTTCCAGATTTCATCTGAGGATATTTCCTTTTTCAACATAGCCCTCTATGGGCTTCCAAATATCCCTTTGCCAATTCCAAAAGAACTGTCTTAGCGAAAGGCTTCTTGAGGGGAAAGCTGTAACTCTGTGAGATGATTTCACAGAACACAAAGAAGTTTCTCAGAAAGCTTCTTTCTCTTTGTTATCGGAGGATATTTCCTTTGGCCCTCTAGTCTTCAAAGGGATCCGAAGCATCTGTTCTCAGATTCCACAGAAATAAGGCTAGCAAAGAGATCCACGAAATACAGATGTAACTCTGTGAGTGGAATTCACACATCACAGAGCAGTTTCTCAGAAAGCTTCTTTCCAGATTTCATCTGAGGATATTTCCTTTTTCACCATAGCCCTCTATGGGCTTCAAAATATCACTTTGCCAATTCCACAAAACTGTCTTAGCGAAAGGCTTCTTGAGGGGAAAGCTGTAACTCTGTGAGATGATTTCACAGAACACAAAGAAGTTTTTCAGAAAGTTTCTTTCTCTTTGTTATCGGAGGGTATTTCCTTTGGCCCTATATTCTTCAAAGGGAACCGAAATATCTGTTCTCAGATTCATCAGAAATAAGGCTAGCAAAGAGATCCACGAAATAAAGATGTAACTCTGTGAGTGGAAGTCACACATCAAAGAGCACTTTCTTAGAAAGCTTCTTTCCAGATTTCATCTGAGGATATTTCCTATTTCACCATAGCCCTCTATGGACTTCCAAATATCACTTTGCCAATTCCACAAAAACTGTCTTAGCGAAAGGCTTTTTTAGGGGAAAGCTGTAAATCTGTGAGATGATTTCACAGAACACAAAGGAGTTTCTCAGAAAGCTTCTTTCTCTTTGTTATCGGAGGATATTTCCTTTGGCCCTATAGTCTTAAAAGGGATCCGAAATATCTGTTCTCAGATTCCACAGAAATAAGGCTAGCAAAGAGATCCACGAAATAGAGATGTAACTCTGTGAGTGGAAGTCACACATCACAGAGCAGTTTCTCAGAAAGCTTCTTTCCAGATTTCATCTGAGGATATTTCCTGTTTCACCATAGCCCTCTATGGTCTTCCAAATATCACTTTGCCAATTCCACAAGAACTGTCTTAGCGAAAGGCTTCTTGAGGTGAAAGCTGTAAATCTGTGAGATGATTTCACAGAACACAAAGAAGTTTCTCAGAAGGCTTCTTTCTCTTTGTTACCGTAGGATATTTCCTTTGGCCCTATAATCTTCAAAGGGATCCGAAATATCTGTTCTCAGATTCCACAGAAATAAGGCTAGCAAAGAGATCCACGAAATACAGATGTAACTATGTGAGTGGAAGTCACACATCACAGAGCAGTTTCTCAGAAAGCTTCCTTCCAGATTTCATCTGAGGATATTTTCTTTTTCACCGTAGCCCTCTATGGGCTTCCTAATATCACTTTGCCAATTCCACAAGAACTCTCTTAGCGAAAGGCTTCTTGAGGGGAAAGCTGTAACTCTGTGAGATGATTTCACAGAACACAAAGAAGTTTCTCAGAAACCTTCTTTGTCTTTGTTATCGGAGTATATTTCCTTTGCCCTATAGTCTTCAAAGGGATCCGAAATATCTGTTCTCAGATTCCACAGAAATAAGGCTAGCAAAGAGATCCACGAAATACAGATGTAACTCTGTGAGTGGAAGTCACACATCACAGAGCAGTTTCTCAGAAAGCTTCTTTCCATATTCATCTGAGGATATTTCCTTTTTCACCATAACCCTCTATGGGCTTCCAAATATCACTTTGCCTATTCCACAAGAACTGTCTTAGCAATAGGTTTCTTGAGGGGAAAGCTGTAACTCTGTGAGATGATTTCACAGAACACAAAGAAGTTTCTCAGAAAGCTTCTTTCTCTTTGTTATCGGAGGATATTTCCTTTGGCCCTATAGTCTTCAAAGGGATCCGAAATATCTGTTCTCAGATTCCACAGAAATAAGGCTAGCAAAGAGATCCACTAAATAGAGATGTAACTCTGTGATTGGAAGTCACACATCACAGAGCAGTTTCTCAGAAAGCTTCTTTCCAGATTTCATCTGAGGATATTTCCTATTTCACCATAGCTCTCTAAGGACTTCCAAATATCACTTTGCCAATTCCACAGAAACTGTCTTAGCGAAAGGCTTTTTTAGGGGAAAGCTGTAAATCTGTGAGATGATTTGACAGAACACAAAGAAGTTTCTCAGAAAGCTTCTTTCTCTTTGTTATCAGAGGATATTTCCTTTGGCCCTATAGTCTTCAAAGGGATCCGAAATATCTGTTCTCAGATTCCACAGAAATAAGTTTAGCAAAGAGATCCACGAAATACAGACGTAACTCTGTGAGTGGAAGTCACACATCACAGAGCAGTTTCTCAGAAAGCTTCTTTCCAGATTTCGTCTGAGGATATTTTCTGTTTCACCATAGCCCTCTATGGGCTTGCAAATATCACTTTGCCAATTCCACAAGAACTGTCTTATCGAAAGGCTCCTTGAGGTCAGACCTGTAACTCTGTGAGATGATTTCACAGAACACAAAGAAGTTTCTCAGAAACCTTCTTTGTCTTTGTTATCGGAGGATATTTCCTTTGCCTTATAGTCTTCAAAAGGATCCGAAATATCTGTTCTCAGATTCCACAGAAATAAGGCTAGCAAAGAGATCCACGAAATGCAGATGTAACTCTGTGAGTGGAAGTCACACATCACAGAGCAGTTTCTCAGAAAGCTTCTTTCCAGATTTCATCTGAGGATATTTCCTTTTTCACCATAGCCCTCTATGGGCTTCCAAATCTCCCTTTGCCATTTCCACAAGAACTGTTTTAGCAAAAGGCTTCTTGAGGGGAAAGCTGTAACTCTGTGAGATGATTTCACAGAACACAAAGCAGTTTCTCAGAAGGCTTCTTTCTCTTTGTTATCGGAGGATATTTCCTTTGGCCCTATAAACTTCAAAGGGATCCGAAATATCTGTTCTCAGATTCCACAGAAATAAGGCTAGCAAAGAGATCCACGAAATACAGATGTAACTCTGTGAGTGGAAGTCACACATCACAGAGCAGTTTCTCAGAAAGCTTCTTTCCAGATTTCATCTGAGGATATTTCCTTTTTCACCATAGCCCTGTATGGGCTTCCAAATATCCCTTTGCCAATTCCACAAGAACTGTCTTAGCGAAAGGCTTCTTGAGGGGAAAGCTGTAACTCTGTGAGATGATTTCACAAAACACAAAGAAGTTTCTCAGAAACCTTCTTTGTCTTTGTTATCGGAGGATATTTCCTTTGCCCTATAGTCTTCAAAGGGATCCGAAATATCTGTTCTCAGATTACACAGAAATAAGGCTAGCAAAGAGATCCACGAAATACAGATGTAACTCTGTGAGTGGAAGTCACACATCACAGAGCAGTTTCTCAGAAAGCTTCTTTCCATATTCATCTGAGGATATTTCCTTTTTCACCATAGCCCTCTATGGGCTTCCAAATATCACTTTGCCTATTCCACAAGAACTGTCTTAGCAAAAGGTTTCTTGAGGGGAAAGCTGTAACTCTGTGAGATGATTTCACAGAACACAAAGAAGTTTCTCAGAAAGCTTCTTTCTCTTTGTTATCGGAGGATATTTCCTTTGGCCCTATAGTCTTCAAAGGGATCCGAAATATCTGTTCTCAGATTCCACAGAAATAAGGCTAGCAAAGAGATCCAAGAAATAGAGATGTAACTCTGTGATTGGAAGTCACACATCACAGAGCAGTTTCTCAGAAAGCTTCTTTCCAGATTTCATCTGAGGATATTTCCTGTTTCACCATAGCCCTCTATGGTCTTCCAAATATCACTTTGCCAATTCCACAAGAACTGTCTTAGCGAAAGGCTTCTTGAGCGGAAAGCTGTAACTCTGTGAGATGATTTCACAGAACACAAAGATGTTTCTCAGAAGGCTTCTTTCTCTTTGTTATTGGAGGATATTTCCTTTGGCCCTATAATCTTCAAAGGGATCCGAAATATCTGTTCTCAGATTCCACAGAAATAAGGCTAGCAAAGAGATCCACGAAATACAGATGTAACTCTGTGAGTGGAAGTCACACATCACAGAGCAGTTTCTCAGAAAGCGTCTTTCCAGTTTCATCGGAGGATATTTCCTTTTTCACCACAGCCCTCTAAGGGCTTCCAAATATCACTTTGCCAATTTCACAAGAACTGTCTTAGCGTAAGGCTTCTTGAGGGGAAAGCTGTAACTCTGTGAGATGATTTCACAGAACACAAAGAAGTTTCTCAGAAAGCTTGTTTCTCTGTGTTATCGTAGGATATTTCCTTTGGCCCTATACTCTTCAAAGAGATCCGAAATATCTCTTCTCAGATTCCACAGAAATAAGACTAGCAAAGAGATCCACGAAATACAGATGTAACTCTGTGAGATGAATTAACAGAACACTAAGCAGTTTCTCAGAAAGCTTCTTTCCAGATTTCATCTGATGATATTTCCTTTTTCACCATAGCCCTCTATGGGCTTCCAAATATCAGTTTGCCAATTCCACAAGAACTGTGTTAGTAAAAGGCTTCTTGAGAGGAAAGCTGTAACTCTGTGAGATGATTTCACAGAACACAATGAAGTTTCTCAGAAAGCTTCTTTCTCTTTGTTATCGGAGGATATTTCCTTTGGCCCTATATTCTTCAAAGGGATCCGAAATATCTGTTCTCAGATTCCACAGAAATAAGGCTAGCAAAGAGATCCACGAAATACAGATGTAACTCATTGAGGGGAAGTCACACATCACAGAGCAGTTTCTCAGAAAGCTTCTCTCCAGATTTCATCTGAGAATATTTCCTTTTTCACCATAGCCCTCTATGGGCTTCAAAATATCACTTTGCCAATTCCACAAGAACTGTCTTAGCGAAAGGCTTCTTGAGGGGAAAGCTGTAACTCTGTGAGATGATTTCACAGAACACAAAGAAGTTTCTCAGAAAGTTTCTTTCTCTTTGTTATCGGAGGATATTTCCTTTGGCCCTATATTCTTCAAAGGGAACCGAAATATCTGTTCTCAGATTCATCAGAAATAAGGCTAGCAAAGAGATCCACGAAATAAAGATGTAACTCTGTGAGTGGAAGTCACACATCAAAGAGCACTTTCTTAGAAAGCTTCTTTCCAGATTTCATCTGAGGATATTTCCTATTTCACCATAGCCCTCTATGGACTTCCAAATATCACTTTGCCAATTCCACAAAAACTGTCTTAGCGAAAGGCTTTTTTAGGGGAAAGCTGTAAATCTGTGAGATGATTTCACAGAACACAAAGGAGTTTCTCAGAAATCTTCTTTCTCTTTGTTATCGGAGGATATTTCCTTTGGCCCTATAGTCTTAAAAGGGATCCGAAATATCTGTTCTCAGATTCCACAGAAATAAGGCTAGCAAAGAGATCCACGAAATAGAGATGTAACTCTGTGAGTGGAAGTCACACATCACAGAGCAGTTTCTCAGAAAGCTTCTTTCCAGATTTCATCTGAGGATATTTCCTGTTTCACCATAGCCCTCTATGGTCTTCCAAATATCACTTTGCCAATTCCACAAGAACTGTCTTAGCGAAAGGCTTCTTGAGGGGAAAGCTGTAAATCTGTGAGATGATTTCACAGAACACAAAGAAGTTTCTCAGAAGGCTTCTTTCTCTTTGTTACCGTAGGATATTTCCTTTGGCCCTATAATCTTCAAAGGGATCCGAAATATCTGTTCTCAGATTCCACAGAAATAAGGCTAGCAAAGACATCCACGAAATACAGATGTAACTATGTGAGTGGAAGTCACACATCACAGAGCAGTTTCTCAGAAAGCTTCTTTCCAGATTTCATCTGAGGATATTTTCTTTTTCACCGTAGCCCTCTATGGGCTTCCAAATATCACTTTGCCAATTCCACAAGAACTGTCTTAGCGAAAGGCTTCTTGAAGGGAAAGTTGTAACTCTGTGAGATTATTTCACAAAACACCAACAAGTTTCTCAGAAAGCTTCTTTCTCTGTGTTATCGGAGGATATTTCCTTTGGCCCTATAGTCTTCAAAGGGATCCGAAATATCTCTTCTCAGATTCCACAGAAATAAGGCTAGCAAAGAGATCCACGAAATAGAGATGTAACTCTGTGAGTGGAAGTCACACATCACAGAGCAGTTTCTCAGAAAGCTTCTTTCCAAATTTCATCTGAGGATATTTCCTTTTTCAACGAAGCCCTCTATGGGCTTCCAAATATCACTTTGTCAATTCCACAAGAACTGTCTTAGCGAAAGTCTTCTTGAGGGGAAAGCTGTAACTCTGTGAGATGATTTCACAGAACACAAAGAAGTTTTTCAGAAACCTTCTTTCTCTTTGTTATCGGAGGATATTTCCTTTGGCCCTATAGTCTTCAAAGGGATCCGAAATATCTGTTCTCATATTCCACAGAAATAAGGCTAGCAAAGAGATCCACGAAATACAGATGTAACTATGTGAGTGGAAGTCACACAGCACAGAGCATTTTCTCAGAAAACTTCTTTCCAGATTTCATCTGAGGATATTTCCTTTTTCACCATAGCCCTCTATGGGCTTCCAAATATCACTTTGTCAATTCCACAAGAACTGTCTTAGCGAAAGGCTTCTTGAGGGGAAAGCTGTAACTCTGTGAGATGACTTCACAGAACACAAAGAAGTTTCTCAGAAAGCTTCTTTCTCTTTGTTATCGGAGGATACTTCCTTTGGCCCTATAGTCTTCAAAGGGATCCGAAATATCTCTTCTCAGATTCCACAGAAATAAGGCTAGCAAGGAGATCCAGGAAATACAGATGTAACTCTGTGAATGGAAGTCACACATCACAGAGCAGTTTCTCAGAAAGCTTCTTTCCAAATTTCATCTGAGGATATTTCCTTTTTCACCGTAGCCCTCTATGGGCTTCCAAATATCACTTTGCCAATTCCACAAGAATTGTCTTAGCAAAAGGCTTCTTGAGGGGAAAGCTGTAACTCTGTGAGATGATTTCAAAGAACACAAAGAAGTTTCTCAGAAAGCTTCTTTCTCTTTGTTATCGGAGGATATTTCCTTTGGCCCTATAGTCTTCAAAGGGATCCGAAATATCTCTTCTCAGAATCCACAGATATAAGGCTAGCAAAGAAATCCACGAAATACAGAGGTAACTCTGTGAGTGGAAGTCACACATCACAGAGCAGTTTCTCAGAAAGCTTCTTTCCAACTTTCATCTGAGGATATTTCCTTTTTCACCATAGCCCTCTATGGGCTTCCAAATATCACTTTGCCAATTCCACAAGAACTGTCTTAGCGAAAGGCTTCTTGAGGGGAAAGCTGTTACTCTGTGAGATGATTTCACAGAACACAAAGAAGTTTCTCGGAAAGTTTCTTACTCTTTGTTATCGGAGGATATTTCCTTTGGCCCTATAGTCTTTAAAGGGATCCGAAATATGTGTTCTCAGATTCCACAGAAATAAGGCTAGCAAAGAGTTCCACGAAATACAGATGTAACTCTGTGAGTGGAAGTCACACATACCAGAGCAATTTCTCAGAAAGCTTCTTTCCAACTTTCATCTGAGGATATTTCTTTTTTCACCATAGCCCTCTATGGGCTTCCAAATATGACTTTTCCAATACCACAAGAACTGTCTTAGCGAAAGGCTTCTTGAGGGGAAAGCTGTAACTCTGTGAGATGATTTCACAGAACACAAAGAAGATTCTCAGAATGCTTCTTTCTCTTTGTTATCGGAGGATATTTCCTTTGGCCCTATAGTCTTCAAAGGGATCCGAAATATCTGTTCTCAGATTCCACAGAAATAAGTCTAGCAAAGAGATCCAAGAAATACAGATGTATCTCTGTGAGTGGAAGTCACACATCACAGAGCAGTTTCTCAGAAAGCTTCTTTCCAGATTTCATCTGAGGATATTTCCTTTTTCACCATAGCCCTCTATGGGCTTCCAAATATCACTTTGCCAATTCCACAGGAAATGTCTTAGCGAAAGGCTTCTTGAGGGGAAAGCTGTAACTCTGTGAGATGATTTCACAGAACACAAAGAAGTTTCTCAGAAAGCTTCTTTCTCTTTGTTATCGGAGTATATTTCCTTTGGCCCTATAGTCTTCAAAGGGATCCGAAATATCTGTTCTCAGATTCCACAGAAATAAGGCTAGCAAAGACATCCAGGAAATAGAGATGTAACTCTGTGAGATGAATTAACAGAACACTAAGCAGTTTCTCAGAAAGCTTCTTTCCAGATTTCATCTGAGGATATTTCCTTTTTCAACATAGCCCTCTATGGGCTTCCAAATATCCCTTTGCCAATTCCAAAAGAACTGTCTTAGCGAAAGGCTTATTGAGGGGAAAGCTGTAACTCTGTGAGATGATTTCACAGAACACAAAGAAGTTTCTCAGAAAGCTTCTTTCTCTTTGTTATCGGAGGATGTTTCCTTTGGCCCTATAGTCTTCAAAGGGATCCGAAGCATCTGTTCTCAGATTCCACAGAAATAAGGCTAGCAAAGAGATCCACGAAATACAGATGTAACTCTGTGAGATGAATTAACAGAGTACTAAGCAGTTTCTCAGAAAGCTTCTTTCCAGATTTCATCTGAGGATATTTCCTTTTTCACCGTAGCCCGCTATGGGCTTCCAAATATCACTTTGCCAATTAAACAAGAACTGTCTTAGCGAAAGGCTTCTTGAGGGGAAAGCTGTAACTCTGTGAGATGATTTCACAGAACACAAAGAAGTTTCTCAGAAAGCTTCTTTCTCTTTGTTATCGGAGGATATTTCCTTTGGCCCTATAGTCTTCAAAGGGAACCGAAATATCTCTTCTCAGATTCAACAGAAATAAGGCTAGCAAAGAGATCCACGAAATAAAGATGTAACTCTGTGAGTGGAAGTCACACATCAAAGAGCAGTTTCGTAGAAAGCTTCTTTCCAGATTTCATCTGAGGATATTTCCTATTTCACCATAGCCCTCTATGGACTTCCAAATATCACTTTGCCAATTCCACAAAAACTGTCTTAGCGAAAGGCTTCTTGAGGGGAAAGCTGTAAATCTTTGAGATGATTTGACAGAACACAAAGAAGTTTCTCAGAACGCTTCTTTCTCTTTGTTATCGGAGGATATTTCCTTTGGCCCTATAGTCTTCAAAGGGATCCGAAATATCTGTTCTCAGATTCCACAGAAATAAGGCTAGCAAAGAGATCCACGAAATACAGATGTAACTCTGTGAGTGGAAGTCACACATCACAGAGCAGTTTCTCAGAAAGCTTCTTTCCAGATTTCATCTGAGGATATTTCCTTTTTCACCGAAGCCCTCTATGGGCTTCCAAATATCACTTTGCCAATTCCACAAGAACTGTCTTAGCGAAAGGCTTCTTGAGGGGAAAGCTGTAACTCTGTGACATTATTTCACAGAACACAAAGAAGTTTCTCAGAAAGCTTCTTTCTCTTTGTTATCGGAGGATATTTACTTTGGCCCTATAGTCTTCAAAGGGATCCGAAATATCTCTTCTCAGATTCCACAGAAATAAGGCTAGCAAAGAGATCCACGAAATAAAGATGTAACTCTGTGAGTGGAAGTCACACATCACAGAGCAGTTTCTCAGAAAGCTTCTTTCCAAATTTCATCTGAGGATATTTCCTTTTTCACCGTAGCCCTCTATGGGCTTCCAAATATCACTTTGCCAATTCCACAAGAACTGTCTTAGCGAAAGGCTTCTTGGAGGGAAAGCTGTAACTCTGTGATATTATTTCACAAAACACCAACAAGTTTCTCAGAAAGCTTCTTTCTCTGTGTTATCGGAGGATATTTCCTTTGGCCCTATAGTCTTCAAAGGGATCCGAAATATCTGTTCTCAGATTCCACAGAAATAAGGCTAGCAAAGAGATCCACGATATACAGATGTAACTCTGTGAGATGAATTAACAGAGCACTAAGGAGTTTCTCAGAAAGCTTCTTTCCAGATTTCATCTGAGGATATTTCCTTTTTCACCATAGCCCTCTATGGGCTTCCAAATAAAACTTTGCCAATTCCACAAGAACTGTCTTAGCGAATGGCTTCTTGAGGGGAAACCTGTAACTCTGTGAGATTACTTCACAGAACACAAACAAGTTTCTCAGAAAGCTTCTTTCTCCTTGTTATCGCAGGATATTTCATTTGGCCCTTTAGTCTTCAAAGGGATCCGAAATATCTCTTCTCAGATTACACAGAAAAGGCTAGCAAAGAAATCCATGAAATACAGATGTAACTCTGTGAGTGGAAGTCACACATCACAGAGCAGTTTCTCAGAAAGCTTCTTTCCAGATTTCATCTGAGGATATTTCCTTTTTCACCATAGCCCTCTATGGGCTTCCAAATATCACTTTGCCAATTCCACAAGAACTGTCTTAGCGAAAGGCTTCTTGAGGGGAAATCTGTAACTCTGTGAGATGATTTCACAGAACACAAAGAAGTTTCTCAGAAAGCTTCTTTCTCTTTGTTATCGGAGGATATTTCCTTTGGCCCTGTAGTCTTCAATGGGATCCGAAATATCTGTTCTCAGATTCCACAGAAATAAGGCTAGCAAAGAGATCCACGAAATACAGATGTATCTCTTTGAGTGGAAGTCACACATCACAGAGCAGTTTCTCAGAAAGCTTCTTTCCAGATTTCATCTGAGGATATTTCCTTTTTCACCATAGCCCTCTATGGGCTTCCAAATATCACTTTGCCAATTCCACAAGAACTGTCTTAGCGAAAGGCTTCTTGAGGGGAAAGCTGTAACCCTGTGAGATGATTTCACAGAACACAAAGAAGTTTCTCAGAAAGCTTCTTTCTCTTTGTTATCGGAGGATATTTCCTTTGGCCCTATAGTCTTCAAACGGATCCGAAATATCTCTTCTCAGATTCCACAGAAATAAGGCTAGCAAAGAGATCCACGAAATACAGATGTAACGCTGTGAGATGAATTAACTGAACACTAAGCAGTTTCTCAGAAAGCTTCTTTCCAGATGTCATCTGAGGATATTTCCTTTTTCACCGTAGCCCTCTATGGGCTTCCAAATATCCCTTTACCAATTCCACAAGAACTGCCTTAGTGAAAGGCTTCTTGAGGGGAAAGCTGTAACTCTGTGACATGATTTCACAGAACACAAAGAAGTTTCTCAGAAAGCTTCTTTCTCTTTGTTATCGGAGGATATTTCCTTTGTCCCTATAGCCTTCAAAGGGATAAGAAATATCTGTTCTCAGATTCCACAGAAATAAGGCTAGCCAGGAGATCCACGAAATACAGATGTATCTCTGTGAGTGGAAGTCACACATCACAGTGCAGTTTCTCAGAAATCTTCTTCCCAGATTTCATCTGAGGATATTCCCTTTTTCACCATAGCCCTCTATGGGCTTCCAAATATCACTTTGCCAATTCCACAAGAACTGTCTTAGCGAAAGGCTTCTTGAGGTGAAAGCTGTAACTCTGTGAGATGATTTCACAGAACACAAAGAAGTTTCTCAGAAAGCATCTTTCTCTTTGTTATCGGAGGATATTTCCTTTGGCCCTATAGTCTTCAAAGGGATCTGAAATATCTCTTCTCAGATTCCACAGAAATAAGGCTAGCAAAGTGATCCACGAAATACAGATGTAACTCTGTGAGATGAATTAACAGAACACTAAGCAGTTTCTCAGAAAGCTTCTTTCCAGATTTCATCTGAGGATATTTCCTTTTTCACCGTAGCCCTCTAAGGGCTTCCAAATATCACTTTCCCAATTCCACAAGAACTATCTTAGCGAAAGGCTCCTTGACGTGAAAGCTGTAACTCTGTGAGATGATTTCACAGAACACAAAGAAGTTTCTCAGAGAGCTTCTTTCTCTTTGTTATCGGAGGATATTTCCTTTGCCCTATAGTCTTCAAAGGGATCCGAAATATCTGTTCTCAGATTCCACAGAAATAAGGCTAGCAAAGAGATCCACGAAATACACATGTAACTCTGTAAGTGGAAGTCACACATCACAGAGCAGTTTCTCAGAAAGCTTCTTTCCAGGTTTCATCTGAGGATATTTCCTTTTTCACCCTAGCCCTCTATGGGCTTCCAAATATCCCTTTGCCAATTCCACAAGAACTGTCTTAGCGAAAGGCTTCTTGAGGGAAAAGCTGTAACTCTGTGAGATGATTTCACAGAACACAAAGAAGTTTCTCAGAAAGCTTCTTTCTCTTTGTTATCGGAGGATATTTCCTTTGGACCTATAGTCTTCAAAGGGATCCGAAATATCTGTTCTCAGATTCCACAGAAATAAGGCTAACAAAGAGATCCACGAAATACAGATGAAACTCTGTGTGATGATTCTAACAGAACACTAAGCAGTTTCTCAGAAAGCTTCTTTCCAGATTTCATCTGAGGATATTTCCTTTTTCACCATAGCCCTCTATGGGCTTCCAAATATCCCTTTGCCAATTCCACAAGAACTGTCTTAGCGAAAGACTTCTTGAGGGGAAAGCTGTAACTCTGTGAGATGATTTCACAGAACACAAAGAAGTTTCTCAGAAAGCATCTTTCTCTTTGTTATCGGAGGATATTTCCTTTGGCCCTATAGTCTTCAAAGGGATCCGAAATATCTCTTCTCAGATTCCACAGAAATAAGGCTAGCAAAGAGTTCCACGAAAGACAGATGTAACTCTGTGATTGGAAGTCACACATCACAGAGCAATTTCTCAGAAAGCTTCTTTCCAACTTTCATCTGAGGATATTTCCTTTTTCACCATAGCCCTCTAATGGCTTTCAAATATCACTTTGCCAATTCCACAAGAACTGTCTTGGCAAAAGGGTTCTTCAGGGGAAAGCTGAAACTCTGTGAGATGATTTCACAGAACACAAAGAAGGTTCTCAGAAAGCTTCTTTCTCTTTGTTATCGGAGGATATTTCCTTTGGCCCCATAGACTTCAAAGGGATCCGAAATATCTGTTCTCAGATTCCACAGAAATAAGGCTAGCAAAGAGATCCACAAAATACAGATGTAACTCTGTGAGATGAATTAACAGAACACTAAGCAGTTTCTCAGAAAGCTTCTTTCCTGATTTCATCTGAGGATATTTCCTTTTTCACCGAAGCCCTCTATGGGCTTCCAAATATCACTTTGCCAATTCCACAAGAACTGTCTTAGCGAAAGGCTTCTTGAGGGGAAAGCTGTAACTCTGTGACATTATTTCACAGAACACAAAGAAGTTTCTCAGAAAGCTTCTTTCTCTTTGTTATCGGAGGATATTTACTTTGGCCCTATAGTCTTCAAAGGGATCCGAAATATCTCTTCTCAGATTCCACAGAAATAAGGCTAGCAAAGAGATCCACGAAATAAAGATGTAACTCTGTGAGTGGAAGTCACACATCACAGAGCAGTTTCTCAGAAAGCTTCTTTCCAAATTTCATCTGAGGATATTTCCTTTTTCACCGTAGCCCTCTATGGGCTTCCAAATATCACTTTGCCAATTCCACAAGAACTGTCTTAGCGAAAGGCTTCTTGGAGGGAAAGCTGTAACTCTGTGATATTATTTCACAAAACACAAACAAGTTTCTCAGAAAGCTTCTTTCTCTGTGTTATCGGAGGATATTTCCTTTGGCCCTATAGTCTTCAAAGGGATCCGAAATATCTGTTCTCAGATTCCACAGAAATAAGGCTAGCAAAGAGATCCACGATATACAGATGTAACTCTGTGAGATGAATTAACAGAGCACTAAGCAGTTTCTCAGAAAGCTTCTTTCCAGATTTCATCTGAGGATATTTCCTTTTTCACCATAGCCCTCTATGGGCTTCCAAATAAAACTTTGCCAATTCCACAAGAACTGTCTTAGCGAATGGCTTCTTGAGGGGAAACCTGTAACTCTGTGAGATTACTTCACAGAACACAAACAAGTTTCTCAGAAAGCTTCTTTCTCCTTGTTATCGCAGGATATTTCATTTGGCCCTTTAGTCTTCAAAGGGATCCGAAATATCTCTTCTCAGATTACACAGAAAAGGCTAGCAAAGAAATCCATGAAATACAGATGTAACTCTGTGAGTGGAAGTCACACATCACAGAGCAGTTTCTCAGAAAGCTTCTTTCCAGATTTCATCTGAGGATATTTTCTGTTTCACCATAGCCCTCTATGGTCTTCCAAATATCACTTTGCCAATTCCACAAGAACTGTCTTAGCGAAAGGCTTCTTGAGGGGAAACCTGTAACTCTGTGAGATGATTTCACAGAATACAAAGAAGTTTCTCAGAAAGCTTCTTTCTCCTTGTTATCGCAGGATATTTCCTTTGGCCCTATAGTCTTCAAAGGGATCAGAAATATCTCTTCTCAGATTCCACAGAAATAAAGCTAACAAAGAAATCCACGAAATACAGATGTAACTCTGTGAGTGGAAGTCACACATCACAGAGCAGTTTCTCAGAAAGCTTCTTTCCAGATTTCATCTGAGGATATTTCCATTTTCACCATAGCCCTCTATGGGCTTCCAAATATCACTTTGCCAACTCCACAAGAACTGTCTTAGCGAAAGGCTTCTTGAGGGGAAAGTTGTAACTCTGTGAGATGATTTGACAGAACACAAAGAAGTTTCTCAGAAAGCTTCTTTGTCTTTGTTATCGGAGGATATTTCCTTTGGCCCTATAGTCTTCAAAAGGATCCGGAATAGCTGTTCTCAGATTCCACAGAAATAAGGCTAGCAAAGAGATCCACGAAATACAGATGTAACTCTGTGAGTTTAAGTCACACATCACAGAGCAGTTTCTCAGAAAGCTTCTTTCCAGATTTCATCTGAGGATATTTCCTTTTTCACCATAGCCCTCTATGGGCTTCCAAATATCATTTTACCAATACCACAAGAACTGTCTTAGCGAAAGGCTTCTTGAGGGGAAAGCTGTAACTCTGTGAGATGATTTCACAGAACACAAAGAAGTTTCTCAGAAACCTTCTTTGTCTTTGTTATTGGAGGATATTTCCTTTGCCCTATAGTCTTCAAAGCGATCCGAAATATCTGTTCTCAGATTCCACAGAAATAAGGCTAGCAAAGAGATCCACGAAATACAGATGTAACTCTTTGAGTGGAAGTCACACATCACAGAGCAGTTTCTCAGAAAGCTTCTTTCCAGATTTCATCTGAGGATATTTCCTTTTTCACCATAGCCTTCTATGGGCTTCCAAATATCACTTTGCCAATTCCACAAGAACTGTCTTAGCAAAAGGCTTCTTGAGGGGAAAGCTGTAACTCTGTGAGATGATTTCACAGAACACAAAGAAGTTTCTCAGAAGGCTTCTTTCTCTTTTTTATCGGAGGATATTTCCTTTGGCCCTATAGACTTCAAAGGGATCCGAAATATCTGTTCTCAGATTCCACAGAAATAAGGCTAGCAAAGAGATCCGCAAAATACAGATGTAACTCTGTGAGATGAATTAACAGAACACTAAGCAGTTTCTCAGAAAGCTTCTTTCCAGATTTCATCTTTGGATATTTCCTATTTCACCATAGCCCTCTATGGGCTTCCAAATATCACTTTGCCAATTCCACAAGAACTGTCTTAGCAAAAGGCTTCTTGAGGGGAAAGCTGTAACTCTGTGAGATGATTTCACAGAACACAAAGACGTTTCTCAGAAAGCTTCTTTCTCTTTGTTATCAGAGGATATTTCCTTTGGCCCTATAGTCTTCAAAGGGATTCGAAATATCTGTTCTCAGATTCCACAGAAATAAGGCTTGCAAAGAGATCCACGAAAAACAGATGTAAAACTTTGAGTGGAAGTCACACATCACAGAGCAGTTTCTCAGAAAGCTTCTTTCCAGATTTCATCTGAGGATATTTCCTTTTTCAACATAGCCCTCTATGGGCTTCCAAATATCACTTTGCCTATTCCACCAGAACTGTCTTAGCAAAAGGCTTCTTCAGGGGAAAGCTGAAACTCTGTGAGATGATTTCACAGAACACAAAGAAGTTTCTCAGAAAGCTTCTTTCTCTTTGTTATCGGAGGATATTTCCTTTGGCCCTATAGTCTTCAAAGGGATCCGAAATATCTGTTCTCAGATTCCACAGAAATAAGGCTAGCAAGGAGATCCACGAAATACAGATGTATCTCTGTGAGTGGAAGTCACACATCACAGAGCACTTTCTCAGAAAGCTTCTTTCCAGATTTCATCTGAGGATATTTCCTTTTTCACCATACCCCTCTATGGGCTTCCAAATATCACTTTGCCAATTCCACAAGAACTGTCTTAGCGAAAGGCTTCTTGAGGGGAAAGCTGTAACTCTGTGAGATGATTTCACAAAACACAAAGAAGTTTCTCAGAAAGCATCTTTCTCTTTGTTATCGGAGGATATTTCCTTTGGCCCTATAGTCTTCAAAGGAATCTGAAATATCTCTTCTCAGATTCCACAGAAATAAGGCTAGCAAAGAGATCCACGAAATACAGATGTAACTCTGTGAGATGAATTAACAGAACACTAAGCAGTTTCTCAGAAAGCTTCTTTCCAGATTTCATCTGAGGATATTTCCGTTTTCACCGTAGCCCTCTAAGGGCTTCCAAATATCACTTTCCCAATTCCACAAGAACTATCTTAGCGAAAGGATCCTTGACGGGAAAGCTGTAACTCTGTGAGATGATTTCACAGAACACAAAGAAGTTTCTCAGAGAGCTTCTTTCTCTTTGTTATCGGAGGATATTTTCTTTGGCCCTGTAGTCTTCAAAGGGATCCGAAATATCTGTTCTCAGATTCCACAGAAATAAGGCTAGAAAAGAGATCCACGAAATACAGATGTAACTCTGTGAGTGGAAGTCACACATCACAGAGCAGTTTCTCCGAAAGCTTCTTTCCAGATTTCATCTGAGGATATTTCCTTTTTCACCATAGCCCTCTATGGGCTTCCAAATATCACTTTGCCTATTCCACCAGAACTGTCTTAGCAAAAGGCTTCTTGAGGGGAAAGCTGTAACTCTGTGAGATGATTTCACAGAACACAAAGAAGTTTCTCAGAAAGCTTCTTTCTCTTTGTTATCGGAGGATATTTCCTTTGGCCCTATAGTCTTCAAAGGGATCCGAAATATCTGTTCTCAGATTCCACAGAAATAAGGCTAGCAAAGAGATCCACGAAATACAGATGTAACTCTGTGACTGGAAGTCACACATCACAGAGCAGTTTCTCAGAAAGCTTCTTTCCAGATTTCATCTGAGGATATTTTCTGTTTCACCATAGCCCTCTATGGGCTTCCAAATATCCCTTTGCCAATTCCACAAAAACTGTTTAAGCGAAAGACTTCTTGAGGGGAAAGCTGTAACTCTGTGAGATATTTTAACAGAACACAAAGAAGTTTCTCAGAAAGCATCTTTCTCTTTGTTATCGGAGGATATTTCCTTTGGCCCTATAGTCTTCAAAGGGATCCGAAATATCTCTTCTCAGATTCCACAGAAATAAGGCTAGCAAAGAGTTCCACGAAAGACCGATGTAACTCTGTGATTGGAAGTCACACATCACAGAGCAATTTCTCAGAAAGCTTCTTTCCAACTTTCATCTGAGGATATTTCCTTTTTCACCATAGCCCTCTATGGTCTTCCAAATATAACTTTGCCAATTCCACAAGAACTGTCTTAGCAAAAGGCTTCTTCAGGGGAAAGCTGAAACTCTGTGAGATGATTTCACAGAACACAAAGAAGTTTCTCAGAAAGCTTCTTTCTCTTTGTTATCGGAGGATATTTCCTTTGGCCCTATAGTCTTCAAAGGGATCCGAAATATCTGTTCTCAGATTCCACAGAAATAAGGCTAGCAAAGAGATCCACGAAATACAGATGTATCTCTGTGAGTGGAAGTCACACATCACAGAGCACTTTCTCAGAAAGCTTCTTTCCAGATTTCATCTGAGGATATTTCCTTTTTCACCATAGCCCTCTATGGGCTTCCAAATATCACTTTGCCAATTCCACAAGAACTGTCTTAGCGAAAGGCTTCTTGAGGGGAAAGCTGTAACTCTGTGAGATGATTTCACAGAACACAAAGAAGTTTCTCAGAAAGCATCTTTCTCTTTGTTATCGGAGGATATTTCCTTTGGCCCTATAGTCTTCAAAGGAATCTGAAATATCTCTTCTCAGATTCCACAGAAATAAGGCTAGCAAAGAGATCCACGAAATACAGATGTAACTCTGTGAGATGAATTAACAGAGCACTAAGGAGTTTCTCAGAAAGCTTCTTTCCAGATTTCATCTGAGGATATTTCCGTTTTCACCGTAGCCCTCTAAGGGCTTCCAAATATCACTTTCCCAATTCCACAAGAACTATCTTAGCGAAAGTCTCCTTGACGGGAAAGCTGTAACTCTGTGAGATGATTTCACAGAACACAAAGAAGTTTCTCAGAGAGCTTCTTTCTCTTTGTTATCGGAGGATATTTTCTTTGGCCCTGTAGTCTTCAAAGGGATCCGAAATATCTGTTCTCAGATTCCACAGAAATAAGGCTAGCAAAGAGATCCACGAAATACTGATGTAACTCTGTGAGTGGAAGTCACACGTCACAGAGCAGTTTCTAAGAAAGCTTCTTTCCAGATTTCATCTGAGGATATTTCCTTTTTCACCATAGCCCTCTATGGGCTTCCAAATATCCCTTTGCCAATTCCACAAGAACTGTCTTAGCAAAAGGCTTCTTGAGGGGAAAGCTGTAACTCTGTGAGATGATTTCACAGAACACAAACAAGTTTCTCAGAAGGCTTCTTTCTCTTTGTTATCGGAGGATATTTCCTTTGGCCCTATAATCTTCAAAGGGATCCGAAATATCTGTTCTCATATTCCACAGAAAAAAGGCTAGCAAAGAGATCCACGAAATACAGATGTAACTCTGTGAGTGGAAGTCACACATCACAGAGCAGTTTCTCAGAAATCTTCTTTCCGGATTTCATCTGAAGATATTTCCTTTTTCACCGTAGCCCTGTATGGGCTTCCAAATATCACTTTACCAATTCCACAAGAACTGTCTTAGCGAAAGGCTTCTTGAGGGGAAAGCTGTAATTCTGTGAGATGATTTCACAGAACACAAAGAAGTGTCTCAGAAACATTCTTTGTCTTTGTTATCGGAGGATATTTCCTTTGCCCTATAGTCTTCAAAGGGATCCGAAATATCTGTTCTCAGATTCCACAGAAATAAGGCTAGCAAAGAGATCCACGAAATACAGATGTAATTCTGTGAGTGGAAGTCACACATCACAGAGCAGTTTCTCAGAAAGCTTCTTTCCAGGTTTCATCTGAGGATATTTCCTTTTTCAACATAGCCCTCTATGGGCTTCCAAATATCCCTTTGCCAATTCCACAAGAACTGTCTTAGCGAAAGGCTTCTTGAGGGAAAAGCTGTAACTCTGTGAGATGATTTCACAGAACACAAAGAAGTTTCTCAGAAAGCTTCTTTCTCTTTGTTATCGGAGGATATTTCCTTTGGCCCTATAGTCTTCAAAGGGATCCGAAATATCTGTTCTCAGATTCCACAGAAATAAGGCTCACAAAGAGATCCACCAAATAGAGATGTAACTCTGTGAGATGAATTAACAGAACACTAAGCAGTTTCTCAGAAAGCTTCTTTCCAGATTTTATCTGACGATATTTCCTTTTTCACCATAGACCTCTATGGGCTTCCCAATATCCCTTTGCCAATTCCACAAGAACTGTCTTAGCGAAAGGCTTCTTGAGGGGAAAGCTGTAACTCTGTGAGATGATTTCACAAACACAAAGAAGTTTCTCAGAAAGCTTCTTTCTCTTTGTTATCGGAGGATATTTCCTTTGGCCCTCTAATCTTCAAAGGGATCCGAAATATCTGTTCTCAGATTCCCAGAAATAAGGCTAGCAAAGAGATCCATGAAATACAGATGTAACTCTGTGAGTGGAAGTCACAGATCACAAAGCAGTTTCTCAGAAAGCTTCTTTCCAGATTTCATCTGAGGATATTTCCTTTTTCACCATAGCCCTCTATGGGCTTCCAAATATCACTTTGCCAATTCCACAAGAACTGTCTTAGCGAAAGGCTTCTTGAGGGGAAACCTGTAACTCTGTGAGATGATTTCACAGAACACAAAGAAGTTTCTCAGAAAGCTTCTTTTTCCTTGTTATCGCAGGATATTTCCTTTGGCCCTATAGTCTTCAAAGGGATCCGAAATATCTGTTCTCAGATTCCACAGAAAAAAGGCTAGCAAAGAGATCCACGAAATACAGATGTAACTCTGTGAGTGGAAGTCACACATCACAGAGCAGTTTCTCAGAAAGCTTCTTTCCAGATTACATCTGAGGATATTTTCTGTTTCACCATAGCCCTCTATGGTCTTCCAAATATCACTTTGCCAATCCCACAAGAACTGTCTTAGCGAAAGGCTTCTTGAGGGGAAACCTGTAACTCTGTGAGATGATTCCACAGAACACAAAGAAGTTTCTCAGAAAGCTTCTTTCTCCTTGTTATCCCAGGATATTTCCTTTGGCCCTATAGTCTTCAAAGGGATCAGAAATATCTCTTCTCAGATTCCACAGAAATAAAGCTAACAAAGAAATCCACGAAATACAGATGTAACTCTGTGAGTGGAAGTCACACATCACAGAGCAGTTTCTCAGACGGCTTCTTTCCAGATTTCATCTGAGGATATTTCCATTTTCACCATAGCCCTCTATGGGCTTCCAAATATCACGTGGCCAACTCCACAAGAACTGTCTTAGCGAAAGGCTTCTTGAGGGGAAAGCTGTAACTCTGTGAGATGATTTCACAGAACACAAAGAAGTTTCTCAGAAAGCTTCTTTCTCTTTGTTATCGGAGGATATTTCCTTTGGCCCTATAGTCTTCAAAAGGATCCGGAATATCTGTTCTCAGATTCCACAGAAATAAGGCTAGCAAAGAGATCCACGAAATACAGATGTAACTCTGTGAGTGGAAGTCACACATCACAGAGCAGTTTCTCAGAAAGCTTCTTTCCAGATTTCATCTGAGGATATTTCCTTTTTCACCATAGCCCTCTATGGGCTTCCAAATATCCCGTTGCCAATTCCACAAGAACTGTCTTAGCGAAAGCCTTCCTGAGGGGAAAGCTGGAACTCTGTGAGATGATTTCACAGAACACAAAGAAGTTTCTCAGAAAGCTTCTTTCTCTTTGTTATCGGAGGATATTCCCTTTGGCCCAATAGACTTCCAAGGGATCCGAAATATCTGTTCTCAGATTCCACAGAAATAAGGCCAGCAAAGAGATCCATGAAATACAGATGTAACTCTGTGAGTGTAAGTCACACATCACAGAGCAGTTTCTCAGAAAGCTTCTTTCCAGATTTCATCTGATGATATTTCCTTTTTCATCATAGCCCTCTACGGGCTTCCAAATATCAGTTTGCCAATTCCACAAGAACTGTGTTAGTAAAAGGCTTCTTGAGAGGAAAGCTGTAACTCTGTGAGATGATTTCACAGAACACAATGAAGTTTCTCAGAAAGCTTCTTTCTCTTTGTTATCGGAGGATATTTCCTTTGGCCCTATATTCTTCAAAGGGATCCCAAATATCTGTTCTCAAATTCCACAGAAATAAGGCTAGCAAAGAGATCCACGAAATACAGATGTAACTCATTGAGGGGAAGTCACACATCACAGAGCAGTTTCTCAGAAAGCTTCTCTCCAGATTTCATCTGAGGATATTTCCTTTTTCACCATAGCCCTCTATGGGCTTCAAAATATCACTTTGCCAATTCCACAAAACTCTCTTAGCGAAAGGCTTCTTGAGGGGAAAGCTGTAACTCTGTGAGATGATTTCACAGAACACAAAGAAGTTTCTCAGAAAGTTTCTTTCTCTTTGTTATCGGAGGATATTTCCTTTGGCCCTATACTCTTCAAAGGGATCCGAAATATTTGTTCTCAGATTCCACAGAAATAAGGCTAGCAAAGATATCCACGAAATACAGATGTAACTCTGTGAGTGGAAGTCACACATCACAGAGCAGTTTCTCAGAACGCTTCTTTCCAGATTTCATCTGAGCATATTTCCATTTTCACCGTAGCCCTCTATGGGCTTCCAAATATCGCTTTGCCAATTCCACAAGAACTGTCTTAGCAAAAGGCTTCTTGAGGGGAAAGCTGTAACTCTGTGACATTATTTCACAAAACACAAACAAGTTTCTCAGAAAGCTTCTTTCTCTGTGTTATCGGAGGATATTTCCTTTGGTCCTATAGTCTTCAAAGGGATCCGAAATATCTCTTCTCAGATTCCACAGAAATAAGGCTAGCAAAGACATCCACGAAATAGAGATGTAACTCTGTGAGATGAATTAACAGAACACTAAGCAGTTTCTCAGAAAGCTTCTTTCCGGATTTCATCTGAGGATATTTCCTTTTTCACCGTAGTCCTCTATGGGCTTCCAAATATCACTTTGCCAATTCCACAAGAACTGTCTTAGCGAAAGGCTTCTTGAGGGGAAAGCTGTAATTCTGTGAGATGATTTCAGAGAACACAAAGAAGTTTCTCAGAAACCTTCTTTCTCTTTGTTATCGGAGGATATTTCCTTTGGCCCTATAGTCTTCAAAGGGATCCGAAATATCTGTTCTCTGATTCCACAGAAAAAAGGCTAGCAAAGAGATCCACGAAATACAGATGTACCTCTGTGAGTGGAAGTCACACATCACAGAGCAGTTTCTCAGAAAGCTTCTTTCCAGATTACATCTGAGGATATTTTCTGTTTCACCATAGCCCTCTATGGTCTTCCAAATATCACTTTGCCAATTCCACAAGAACTGTCTTAGCGAAAGGCTTCTTGAGGGGAAACCTGTAACTCTGTGAGATGATTCCACAGAACACAAAGAAGTTTCTCAGAAAGCTTCTTTCTCCTTGTTATCCCAGGATATTTCCTTTGGCCCTATAGTCTTCAAAGGGATCAGAAATATCTCTTCTCAGATTCCACAGAAATAAAGCTAACAAAGAAATCCACGAAATACAGATGTAACTCTGTGAGTGGAAGTCACACATCACAGAGCAGTTTCTCAGACGGCTTCTTTCCAGATTTCATCTGAGGATATTTCCATTTTCACCATAGCCCTCTATGGGCTTCCAAATATCACGTGGCCAACTCCACAAGAACTGTCTTAGCGAAAGGCTTCTTGAGGGGAAAGCTGTAACTCTGTGAGATGATTTGACAGAACACAAAGAAGTTTCTCAGAAAGCTTCTTTCTCTTTGTTATCGGAGGATATTTCCTTTGGCCCTATAGTCTTCAAAAGGATCCGGAATATCTGTTCTCAGATTCCACAGAAATAAGGCTAGCAAAGAGATCCACGAAATACAGATGTAACTCTGTGAGTGGAAGTCACACATCACAGAGCAGTTTCTCAGAAAGCTTCTTTTCAGATTTCATCTGAGGATATTTCCTTTTTCACCATAGCCCTCTATGAGCTTCCAAATATCCCTTTGCCAATTCCACAAGAACTGTCTTAGCAAAAGGCTTCTTGAGGGGAAAGCTGTAACTCTGTGAGATGATTTCACAGAACACAAAGAAGTTTCTCAGAAGGCTTCTTTCTCTTTGTTATCGGAGGATATTTCCTTTAGCCCTATAATCTTCAAAGGGATCCGAAATATCTGTTCTCATATTCCACAGAAAAAAGGCTAGCAAAGAGATCCACGAAATACAGATGTAACTCATTGAGGGGAAGTCACACATCACAGAGCAGTTTCTCAGAAAGCTTCTGTCCGGATTTCATCTGAGGATATTTCCTTTTTCACCATAGCCCTCTATGGGCTTCAAAATATCACTTTGCCAATTCCACAAAACTGTCTTAGCGAAAGGCTTCTTGAGGGGAAAGCTGTAACTCTGTGAGATGATTTCACAGAACACAAAGAAGTTTCTCAGAAAGTTTCTTTCTCTTTGTTATCGGAGGATATTTCCTTTGGCCCTATAGTCTTCAAAGGGATCCGAAATATTTGTTCTCAGATACCACAGAAATAAGGCTAGCAAAGATATCCACGAAATACAGATGTAACTCTGTGAGTGGAAGTCACACATCACAGAGCAGTTTCTCAGAACGCTTCTTTCCAGATTTCATCTGAGCATATTTCCATTTTGACCGTAGCCCTCTATGGACTTCCAAATATCGCTTTGCCAATTCCACAAGAACTGTCTTAGCGAAAGGCTTCTTGAGGGGAAAGCTGTAACTCTGTGACATTATTTTACAGAACACAAAGAAGTTTCTCAGAAAGCTTCTTTCTCTTTGTTATCGGAGGATATTTCTTTTGGCCCTATAGTCTTCAAAGGGATCCGAAATATCTGTTCTCAGAATCCACAGAAATAAGGCTAGCAAAGAGATCCACGAAATACAGATGTAACTCTGTGAGTGGAAGTCACACATCACAGAGCAGTTTCTCAGAAAGCTTCTCTCCAGATTTCATCTGAGGATATTTCCCTTTTCACCGTAGCCCTCTATGGGCTTCCAAATATCACTTTGCCAATTCCACAAGAACTGTCTTAGCTAAAGCCTTCTTGAAGGGAAAGCTGTAACTCTGTGAGATTATTTCACAAAACACAAACAAGTTTCTCAGAAAGCTTCTTTCTCTGTGTTATCGGAGGATATTTCCTTTGGCCCTATAGTCTTCAAAGGGATCCGAAATATCTGTTCTTAGATTCCACAGAAATAAGGCTAGCAAAGACATCCACGAAATAGAGATGTAACTCTGTGAGATGAATTAACAGAACACTAAGCAGTTTCTCAGAAAGCTTCTTTCCAGATTTCATCTGAGGATATTTCCTTTTTCAACATAGCCCTCTATGGGCTTCCAAATATCCCTTTGCCAATTCCACAAGAACTGTCTTAGCGAAAGGCTTCTTGAGGGGAAAGCTGTACCTCTGTGAGATGATTTCACAGAACACAAAGAAGTTTCTCAGAAAGCTTCTTTCTCTTTGTTATCGGAGGATATTTCCTTTGGCCCTATAGTCTTCAAAGGGATCCGAAATATCTGTTCTCAGATTCCACAGAAATAAGGCTAGCAAATAGATCCACGAAATACAGATGTAACTCTGTGAGTGGAAAACAAACTTCACAGAGCAGTTTCTCAGAAAGCTTCTTTCCAGATTTCATCTTTGGATATTTCCTTTTTCACCATAGCCCTCTCTGGGCTTCAAAATATCACTTTGCCAATTCCACAAGAACTGTCTTAGCGAAAGGCTTCTTGAGGGGAATGCTGTAACTCTGTGAGATGATTTCACAGAACACAAAAAGTTTCTCAGAAAGCTTCTTTCCCTTTGTTATCGGAGGATATTTCCTTTGGCCCTATAGTCTTCAAAGGGATCCGAAATATCTGTTCTCAGATTCCACAGAAATAAGTCTAACAAAGAGATCCACGAAATAGAGATGTAACTCTGTGAGATGAATTAACAGAACACTAAGCAGTTTCTCAGAAAGCTTCTTTCCAGATTTTATCTGAGGATATTTCCTTTTTCACCATAGCCCTCTATGGGCTTCCAAATATCCCTTTGCTCATTCCACAAGAACTGTCTTAGAGAAAGGCTTCTTGTGGGGAAAGCTGTAACTCTGTGAGATGATTTCACAGAACACAAAGAAGTTTCTCAGAAAGCTTCTTTCTCTTGGTTATCGGAGGATATTTCCTTTGGCCCTATAGTCTTCAAAGGGATCAGAAATATCTGTTCTCATATTCCACAGAAATAAGGCTAGCAAAGAGATCCACGAAATACAGATGTAACTCTGTGAGAGGATTTTAACAGAACACTAAGCAGTTTCTCAGAAAGCTTCTTTCCAGATTTCATCTGAGGATATTTCCTTTTTCGCCTTAGCCCTCTATGGGCTTCCAAATATCCCTTTGCCAATTCCACAAGAACTGTCTTAGCGAAAGACTACTTGAGGGGAAAGCTGTAACTCTGTGAGATGATTTCACAGAACACAAAGAAGTTTCTCAGAAAGCATCTCTCTCTTTGTTATCGGAGGATACTTCCTTTGGCCCGAGAGTCTTCAAAGGGATCCGAAATATCTCTTCTCAGATTCCACAGAAATAAGGCTAGCAAAGAGTTCCACGAAAGACAGATGTAACTCTGTGATTGGAAGTCACACATCACAGAGCAATTTCTCAGAAAGCTTCTTTCCAACTTTCATCTGAGGATATTTCCTTTTTCACCATAGCCCTCTATGGGCTTCCAAATATCACTTTGCCAATTCCACAAGAACTGTCTTAGCAAAAGGCTTCTTGAGGGGAAAGCTGTAACTCTGTGAGATGATTTCACAGAACACAAAGAAGTTTCTCAGAAGGCTTCTTTCTCTTTGTTATCGGAGGATATTTCCTTTAGCCCTATAATCTTCAAAGGGATCCGAAATATCTGTTCTCATATTCCACAGAAAAAAGGCTAGCAAAGAGATCCACGAAATACAGATGTAACTCATTGAGGGGAAGTCACACATCACAGAGCAGTTTCTCAGAAAGCTTCTGTCCGGATTTCATCTGAGGATATTTCCTTTTTCACCATAGCCCTCTATGGGCTTCAAAATATCACTTTGCCAATTCCACAAAACTGTCTTAGCGAAAGGCTTCTTGAGGGGAAAGCTGTAACTCTGTGAGATGATTTCACAGAACACAAAGAAGTTTCTCAGAAAGTTTCTTTCTCTTTGTTATCGGAGGATATTTCCTTTGGCCCTATAGTCTTCAAAGGGATCCGAAATATTTGTTCTCAGATACCACAGAAATAAGGCTAGCAAAGATATCCACGAAATACAGATGTAACTCTGTGAGTGGAAGTCACACATCACAGAGCAGTTTCTCAGAACGCTTCTTTCCAGATTTCATCTGAGCATATTTCCATTTTGACCGTAGCCCTCTATGGGCTTCCAAATATCGCTTTGCCAATTCCACAAGAACTGTCTTAGCGAAAGGCTTCTTGAGGGGAAAGCTGTAACTCTGTGACATTATTTTACAGAACACAAAGAAGTTTCTCAGAAAGCTTCTTTCTCTTTGTTATCGGAGGATATTTCTTTTGGCCCTATAGTCTTCAAAGGGATCCGAAATATCTGTTCTCAGAATCCACAGAAATAAGGCTAGCAAAGAGATCCACGAAATACAGATGTAACTCTGTGAGTGGAAGTCACACATCACAGAGCAGTTTCTCAGAAAGCTTCTCTCCAGATTTCATCTGAGGATATTTCCCTTTTCACCGTAGCCCTCTATGGGCTTCCAAATATCACTTTGCCAATTCCACAAGAACTGTCTTAGCTAAAGCCTTCTTGAAGGGAAAGCTGTAACTCTGTGAGATTATTTCACAAAACACAAACAAGTTTCTCAGAAAGCTTCTTCCTCTGTGTTATCGGAGGATATTTCCTTTGGCCCTATAGTCTTCAAAGGGATCCGAAATATCTGTTCTTAGATTCCACAGAAATAAGGCTAGCAAAGACATCCACGAAATAGAGATGTAACTCTGTGAGATGAATTAACAGAACACTAAGCAGTTTCTCAGAAAGCTTCTTTCCAGATTTCATCTGAGGATATTTCCTTTTTCAACATAGCCCTCTATGGGCTTCCAAATATCCCTTTGCCAATTCCACAAGAACTGTCTTAGCGAAAGGCTTCTTGAGGGGAAAGCTGTACCTCTGTGAGATGATTTCACAGAACACAAAGAAGTTTCTCAGAAAGCTTCTTTCTCTTTGTTATCGGAGGATATTTCCTTTGGCCCTATAGTCTTCAAAGGGATCCGAAATATCTGTTCTCAGATTCCACAGAAATAAGGCTAGCAAATAGATCCACGAAATACAGATGTAACTCTGTGAGTGGAAAACAAACTTCACAGAGCAGTTTCTCAGAAAGCTTCCTTCCAGATTTCATCTTTGGATATTTCCTTTTTCACCATAGCCCTCTCTGGGCTTCAAAATATCACTTTGCCAATTCCACAAGAACTGTCTTAGCGAAAGGCTTCTTGAGGGGAATGCTGTAACTCTGTGAGATGATTTCACAGAACACAAAAAGTTTCTCAGAAAGCTTCTTTCCCTTTGTTATCGGAGGATATTTCCTTTGGCCCTATAGTCTTCAAAGGGATCCGAAATATCTGTTCTCAGATTCCACAGAAATAAGTCTAACAAAGAGATCCACGAAATAGAGATGTAACTCTGTGAGATGAATTAACAGAACACTAAGCAGTTTCTCAGAAAGCTTCTTTCCAGATTTTATCTGAGGATATTTCCTTTTTCACCATAGCCCTCTATGGGCTTCCAAATATCCCTTTGCTCATTCCACAAGAACTGTCTTAGAGAAAGGCTTCTTGTGGGGAAAGCTGTAACTCTGTGAGATGATTTCACAGAACACAAAGAAGTTTCTCAGAAAGCTTCTTTCTCTTGGTTATCGGAGGATATTTCCTTTGGCCCTATAGTCTTCAAAGGGATCAGAAATATCTGTTCTCATATTCCACAGAAATAAGGCTAGCAAAGAGATCCACGAAATACAGATGTAACTCTGTGAGAGGATTTTAACAGAACACTAAGCAGTTTCTCAGAAAGCTTCTTTCCAGATTTCATCTGAGGATATTTCCTTTTTCGCCTTAGCCCTCTATGGGCTTCCAAATATCCCTTTGCCAATTCCACAAGAACTGTCTTAGCGAAAGACTACTTGAGGGGAAAGCTGTAACTCTGTGAGATGATTTCACAGAACACAAAGAAGTTTCTCAGAAAGCATCTCTCTCTTTGTTATCGGAGGATACTTCCTTTGGCCCGAGAGTCTTCAAAGGGATCCGAAATATCTCTTCTCAGATTCCACAGAAATAAGGCTAGCAAAGAGTTCCACGAAAGACAGATGTAACTCTGTGATTGGAAGTCACACATCACAGAGCAATTTCTCAGAAAGCTTCTTTCCAACTTTCATCTGAGGATATTTCCTTTTTCACCATAGCCCTCTATGGGCTTCCAAATATCACTTTGCCAATTCCACAAGAACTGTCTTAGCAAAAGGCTTCTTCAGGGGAAAGCTGAAACTCTGTGAGATGATTTCACAGAACACAAAGAAGTTTCTCAGAAAGCTTTTTTCTCTTTGTTATCAGAGGATATTTCCTTTGGCCCTATAGTCTTCAAAGGGATCCGAAATATATGTTCTCAGATTCCACAGAAATAAGGCTAGCAAAGAGATCCACGAAATACAGATGTATCTCTGTGAGTGGAAGTCACACATCACAGAGCACTTTCTCAGAAAGCTTCTTTCCAGATTTCATCTGAGGATATTTCCTTTTTCACCATAGCCCTCTATGGGCTTCCAAATATCATTTTACCAATTCCACAAGAACTGTCTTAGCGAAAGGCTTCTTGAGGGGAAAGCTGTAACTCTGTGAGATGATTTCACAGAACACAAAGAAGTTTCTCAGAAACCTTCTTTGTCTTTGTTATCGGAGGATATTTCCTTTGCCCTATAGTCTTCAAAGGGATCCGAAATATCTGTTCTCAGATTCCACAGAAAAAAGGCTAGCAAAGAGATCCACGATAAACAGATGTAACTCTTTGAGTGGAAGTCACACATCACAGAGCAGTTTCTCAGAAAGCTTCTTTCCAGATTTCATCTGAGGATATCTCCTTTTTCACCGTAGCCCTCTATGGGCTTCCAAATATCACTTTGCCAATTCCACAAGAACTGTCTTAGGGAAAGGCTTCTTGAGGGAAAACGTGTAACTCTGTGAGATTATTCCAAAGAACACAAAGAAGTTTCTCAGAAAGCTTCTTTCTCCTTGTTATCGCAGGATATTTCCTTTGGCCCTATAGTCATCAAAGGGATCCGAAATATCTCTTCTCAGATTCCACAGAAATAAGGCTAGCAAAGAGATCACGAAACATATGTAAGCCTGTGAGTGGAAGTCACACATCACAGAGCAATTTCTCAGAAAACTTCTTTCCAACTTTCATCTGAGGATATTTCCGTTTTCACCGTAGACCTCTATGGGCTTCCAAATATCACTTTGCCAATTCCACAAGAACTGTCTTAGCGAAAGGCTTCTTGACGGGAAAGCTGTAATTCTGTGAGATGATTTCACAGAACACAAAGACGTTTCTCAGAAAGCTTCTTTCTCTTTGTTATCGGAGGATATTTCCGTTGGCCCTATAGTCTTCAAAGGGTTTCGAAATATCTCTTCTCAGATTCCACAGAAATAAGGCTAGCAAAGAGTTCCACGAAAGACAGATGTAACTCTGTGATTGGAAGTCACACATCACAGAGCAATTTCTCAGAAAGCTTCTTTCCAACTTTCATCTGAGGATATTTCCTTTTTCACCATAGCCCTCTATGGGCTTCCAAATATCACTTTGCCAATTCCACAAGAAATGTCTTAGCAAAAGGCTTCTTCAGGGGAAAGCTGAAACTCTGTGAGATGATTTCACAGAACACGAAGAAGTTTCTCAGAAAGCTTCTTTTTCTTTTTTATCGGAGGATATTTCCTTTGGCCCTATAGTCTTCAAAGGTATCCGAAATATATGTTCTCAGATTCCACAGAAATAAGGCTAGCAAAGAGATCCACGAAATACAGATGTATCTCTGTGAGTGGAAGTCACACATCACAGAGCACTTTCTCAGAAAGCTTCTTTCCAGATTTCATCTGAGGATATTTCCTTTTTCACCATACCCCTCTATGGGCTTCCAAATATCACTTTGCCAATTCCACAAGAACTGTCTTAGCGAAAGGCTTCTTGAGGGGAAAGCTGTACCTCTGTGAGATGATTTCACAGAAGACAAAGAAGTTTCTCAGAAAGCATCTTTCTCTTTGTTATCGGAGGATATTCCTTTGGCCCTATAGTCTTCAAAGGGATCTGAAATATCTCTTCTAAGATTCCACAGAAATAAGGCTAGCAAAGAGATCCACGAAATACAGATGTAACTCTGTGAGATGAATTAACAGAACACTAAGCAGTTTCTCAGAAAGCCTCTTTCCAGATTTCATCTGAGGATATTTCCTTTTTCACCGTAGCCCTCTAAGGGCTTCCAAATATCACTTTCCCAATTCCACAAGAACTATCTTAGCGAAAGGCTCCTTGATGGGAAAGCTCTAACTCTGTGAGATGATTTCACAGAACACAAAGAAGTTTCTC
This sequence comes from Macaca nemestrina, assembly GCF_043159975.1. NCBI lineage: Eukaryota > Metazoa > Chordata > Mammalia > Primates > Cercopithecidae > Macaca > Macaca nemestrina. The sequence goes on from NC_092140.1 coordinate 62,635,597, forward strand.
AGAGAGCTTCTTTCTCTTTGTTATCGGAGGATATTTTCTTTGGCCCTGTAGTCTTCAAAGGGATCCGAAATATCTGTTCTCAGATTCCACAGAAATAAGGCTAGCAAAGAGATCCACGAAATACAGATGTAACTCTGTGAGTGGAAATCACACATCACAGAGCAGTTTCTCAGAAAGCTTCTTTCCAGATTTCATCTGAGGATATTTCCTTTTTCACCATAGCCCTCAATGGGCTTCCAAATATCACTTTGCCAATTCCACAAGAACTGTCTTAGCGAAAGGCTTCTTGAGGGGAAAGCTGTAACTCTGTGAGAGGATTTCACAGAACACAAAGAAGTTTCTCAGAAAGCTTCTTTCTCTTTGTTATCAGAGGATATTTCCTTTGGCCCTGGAGTCTTCAAAGGGATCCGAAATATCTGTTCTCAGATTCCACAGAAATAAGGCTAGCAAAGAGATCCACGAAATACAGATGTAACTCGGTGAGTGGAAGTCACACATCACAGAGCAGTTTCTCAGAACGCTTCTTTCCAAATTTCATCTGAGGATATTTCCTTTTTCACCATATCCCTCTATGGGCTTCCAAATATCACTTTGCCAATTCCACAAGAACTGTCTGAGCGAAAGGCTTCTTGAGGGGAAAGCTGTAACTCTGTGACATTATTTCACAGAACACAAAGAAGTTTCTCAGAAAGCTTCTTTCTCTTTGTTATCGGAGGATATTTCCTTTGGCTCTATAGTCTTCAAAGGGATCCGAAATATCTCTTCTCAGATTCCACAGAAATAAGGCTAGCAAAGAGATCCACGAAATACAGATGTAACTCTGTGAGTGGAAGTCACACATCACAGAGCAGTTTCTCAGAAAGCTTCTTTCCAGATTTCATCTGAGGATATTTCCTTTTTCACCGTAGCCCTCTATGGGCTTCCAAATATCACTTTGCCAATTCCACAAGAACTGTCTTAGCGAAAGGCTTCTTGAGGGGAAAGCTGTAACTCTGTGAGATCATTTCAGAAAACACAAACAAGTTTCTCAGAAAGCTTCTTTCTCTTTGTTATCGGAGGATATTTCCTTTGGCCCTATAGTCTTTAAAGGGATCCGAAATATCTCTTCTCAGATTCCACAGAAATAAGGCTAGCAAAGAGATCCACGAAATACAGATTTAACTCTGTGAGATGAATTAACAGAGCACTAAGCAGTTTCTCAGAAAGCTTCTTTCCAGATTTCATCTGAGGATATTTCCTTTTTCACTGTAGCCCTCTATGGGCTTCCAAATATCACTTTGCCAATTCCACAAGAACTGTCAGAGCGAAAGGCTTCTTGAGGGGAAAGCTGTAACTCTGTGAGATGATTTCACAGAACACAAAGAAGTTTCTCAGAAAGCTTCTTTCTCCTTGTTATCGCAGGATATTTCCTTTGACCCTATAGTCTTCAAAGGGATCAGAAATATCTCTTCTCAGATTCCACAGAAATAAGGCTAACAAAGAAATCCACGAAATACTGATGTAACTCTGTGAGTGGAAGTCACACATCACAGAGCAGTTTCTCAGAAAGCTTCTTTCCAGATTTCATCTGAGGATATTTCCTTTTTCACCATAGCCCTCTGTGGGTTTCCAAATATCACTTTGCGAATTCCACAAGAACTGTCTTAGCGAAAGGCTTCTTGACAGGAAAGCTCTAATTCTGTGAGATGATTTCACAGAACACAAAGAAGTTTCTCAGAAAGCTTCTTTGTCTTTGTTATCGGAGGATATTTCCTTTGGCCCTGTAGTCTTCAAAGGGATCCGAAATATCTGTTCTCATATTCCACAGAAATAAGGCTAGCAAAGAGATCCACGAAATACAGATGTAACTCTGTGAGTGGATGTCACACATCACAGAGCAGTTTTTCAGAAAGCTTCTTTCCAGATTTCATCTGAGGATATTTCCTTTTTCACCGTAGCCCTCTAAGGGCTTTCAAATATCACTTTCCCAATTCCACAAGAACTATCTTAGCGAAAGGCTCCTTGACGGGAAAGCTGTAACTCTGTGAGATGATTTCACAGAACACAAAGAAGTTTCTCAGAAAGCTTCTTTCTCTTTGTTATCGGAGGATATTTCCTTTGGCCCTATAGTCTTCAAGGGATCCGAAATGTTTGTTTTCAGATTCCACAGAAATAAGGCTAGCAAAGACATTCACGAAATACAGACTAACTCTGTGAGTGGAAGTCACACATCACAGAGCAGTTTCTCAGAAAGCTTCTTTCCAGATTTCATCTGAGGATATTTCCTTTTTCACCGTAGCCCTCTATGGGCTTCCAAATATCACTTTGCCAATTCCACAAGAACTGTCTTAGCGAAAGGCTTCTTGAGGGGAAAGCTGTAACTCTGTGAGATCATTTCACAAAACACAAACAAGTTTCTCAGAAAGCTTCTTTCTATGTGTTATCGGAGGATATTTCCTTTGGCCCTATAGTCTTTAAAGGGATCCGAAATATCTCTTCTCAGATTCCACAGAAATAAGGCTAGCAAAGAGATCCACGACATACAGATTTAACTCTGTGAGATGAATTAACACAGCACTAAGCAGTTTCTCAGAGAGCTTCTTTCCCGATTTCATCTGAGGATATTTCCATTTTCACCACAGCCCTCTAAGGGCTTCCAAATATCACTTTGCCTATTCCACAAGAACTGTCTTAGCGAAAGTCTTCTTGAGGGGAAAGCTGTAACTCTGTGAGATGATTTCACAGAACATAAAGAAGTTTCACAGAAAGCTTCTTTCTCGTTGTTATCGGAGGATATTTCCTTTGGCCCTATAGTCTTCAAAGGGATCAGAAATATCTCTTCTCAGATTCCACAGAAATAAGGCTAACAAAGAAATCCACGAAATACAGATGTAACTCTGTGAGTGTAAATCACACATCACAGAGCAGTTTCTCAGAAAGCTTCCTTCCAGATTTCATCTGAGGATATTTCCTTTTTCACCATAGCCCTCTATGGGTTTCAAAATATCACTTTGCCAATTCCACAAGAACTGTCTTAGCGAAAGGCTTCTTGAAGGGAAAGCTCTAACTCTGTGAGATGATTTAACAGAACACAAAGAAGTTTCTCAGAAAGCTTCTTTCTCTTTGTTATCGGAAGATATTTCCTTTGGCCCTGAAGTCTTCAAAGGGATACGAAATATCTGTTCTCAGATTCCACAGAAATAAGGCTAGCAAAGAGATCCACGAAATACTGATGTAACTCTGTGAGTGGAAGTCACACATCACAGAGCAGTTTTTCAGAAAGCTTCTTTCCAGATTTCATCTGAGGATATTTCCTTTATCACCGTAGCCCTCTAAGGGCTTCCAAATATCACTTTCCCAATTCCACAAGAACTATCTTACCGAAAGGCTCCTTGACGGGAAAGCTGTAACTCTGTGAGATGATTTCACAGAACACAAAGAAGTTTCTCAGAGAGCTTCTTTCTCTTTGTTATCGGAGGATATTTTCTTTGGCCCTGTAGTCTTTAAAGGGATCCGAAATATCTGTTCTCAGATTCCACAGAAATAAGGCTAGCAAAGAGATCCACGAAATACAGATGTAACTCTCTGAGTGGAAGTCACACATCACAGAGCAGTTTCTCAGAAAGCTTCTTTCCAGATTTCATCGGAGGATATTTCCTTTTTCACCATAGCCTTCTATAGGCTCCCTAATATCACTTGCCAATTAAACAAAACTGTCTTAGCGAAAGGCTTCTTGAGGGGAAAGCTGTAACTCTGTGAGATGATTTCACAGAACACAAAGAAGTTTCTCAGAAAGCTTCTTTCTCTTTGTTATCGGAGGATATTTCCTTTGGCCCTATAGTCTTTAAAGGGATCCGAAATATCTCTTCTGAAATTCCACAGAAATAAGGCTAGCAAAGAGATCCACGAAATACAGATTTAACTCTGTGAGATGAATTAACAGAGCACTAAGCAGTTTCTCAGAAAGCTTCTTTCCAGATTTCATCTGAGGATATTTCCTTTTTCACCGTAACCCTCTATGGGCTTCCAAATATCACTTTGCCAATTCCACAAGAACTGTCTTAGCGAAAGGCTTCTTGAGGGGCAAGCTGTAACTCTGTGAGATGATTTCACAGAACACAAAGAAGTTTCTCAGAAAGCTTCTTTCTCTTTGTTATCGGTGGATATTTCCTTTGGCCCTATAATCTTCAAAGAGATCCGAAATATCTGTTTTCAGATTCCACAGAAATAAGGCTAGCAAAGAGATCCACGAAATAAAGATGTAACTCTGTGAGTGGAAGTCACACATGAAAGAGCACTTTCTTAGAAAGCTTCCTTCCAGAATTCATCTGAGCATATTTCCTATTTCACCATAGCCCTCTATGGACTTCCAAATATCACTTTTCCAATTCCACAAAAACTGTCTTAGCGAAAGGCTTCTTGAGTGGAAAGCTGTAAATCTGTGAGATGATTTGACAGAACACAAAGAAGTTTCTCAGAAATCTTCTTTCTCTTTGTTATCGGAGGATATTTCCTTTGGCCCTATAGTCTTCAAGGGGATCCGAAATATCTGTTCTCAGATTACACAGAAATAAGGCTAGCAAAGAGATCCACGAAATAAAGAGCTAACTCTGTGAGTGGAAGTCACACATCACTGAGCAGTTTCTCAGAAGGCTTCTTTCCAGATTTCATCTGAGGATATTTCCTTTTTCACCGTAGCCCTCTATGGGCTTCCAAATATCACTTTGCTAATTCCACAAGAACTATCTTATCAAAAGCTTCTTGAGGGAAAAGCTGTAACTCTGTGAGATGACTTCACAGAACACAAAGAAGTTTCTCAGAAAGCTTCTTTCTCTTTGTTATCGGAGGATATTTCCTTTGGCCCTATAGTCTTCAAAGGGATCCGAAATATCAGTTCTCAGATTCCACAGAAATTAGGCTAGCAAAGAGACCCACGAAATACAGATGTAACTCTGTGAGTGGAAGTCACACATCACAGAGCAGTTTCTCAGAAAGCTTCTTTCCAGATTTCATCTTTGGATATTTCCTTTTTCACCATAGCCCTCTATGGGCTTCCAAATATCACTTTACCAATTCCAGAAGAACTGTCTTAGCGAAAGGCTTCTTGAGGGGAAAGCTGTAACTCTGTGAGATGATTTCACAGAACACAAAGAAGTTTCTCCGAAAGCTTCTTTCCCTTTGTTATCGGAGGATATTTCCTTTGGCCCTATAGTCCTCAAAAGGATCCGAAATATCTGTTCTCAGATTCCACAGAAATAAGGCTAGCAAAGAGATCCACGAAATACAGATGTAACTCTGTGAGTGGAAGTCACACAGCACAGAGCAGTTTCTCAGAAATCTTCTTTCCAGATTTTATCTGAGTATATTTTCTTCTTCACCACAGCCCTCTATGGGCTTCCAAATAAAACTTTGCCAGTTCCACAAGAACTGTCTTAGCGAATGGCTTCTTGAGGGGAAACCTGTAACTCTGTGAGATTATTCCACAGAACACAAAGAAGTTTCTCAGAAATCTTCTTTCTCCTTGTTATCGCAGGATATTTCCTTTGGCCCTATAGTCTTCAAAGGGATCCGAAATATCTCTTCTTAGATTCCACAGAAATAAGGCTAGCAAAGAGATCCACGAAATACATATGTAAGTCTGTGAGTGGAAGTCACACCTCACAGAGCAATTTCTCAGAAAACTTCTTTCCAACTTTCGTCTGAGGATATTTCCGTTTTCACCATAGCCCTCTATGGGCTTCCAAATATCACTTTGCCAATTCCACAAGAACTGTCTTAACGAAAGACTTCTTGAGGGGAAACCTGTAACTCTGTGAGATGATTTCACAGAACACAAAGAAGTTTCTCAGAAAGATTCTTTCTCTTTGTTATCGGAGGATATTTCCTTTGGCCCTGTAGTTTTCAAAGGGATCCGAAATATCTGTTCTCAGATTCCCCAGAAATAAGGCTAGCAAAGAGATCCACGAAATACAGATGTAACTCTGTGAGTGGAAGTCACACATAACAGAGCAGTTTCTCAGAAAGCTTCTTTCCAGATTTCATCTGAGGATATTTCCTTTTTCATCCTAGCCCTCTATGGGCTTCCAAATATCAGTTTGCCAATTCCACAAGAAATGTCTTAGTAAAAGGCTTCTTGAGAGGAAAGCTGTAACTCTGTGAGATGATTTCACAGAACACAAAGAAGTTTCTCAGAAAGCTTCTTTCTCTTTGTTATCGGAGGATATTTCCTTTGGCCCTATATTCTTCAAAGGGATCCGAAATATCTGTTCTCAGATTCCACAGAAATAAGGCTAGAAAAGAGATCCACGAAATACAGATGTAACTCTGTGAGGGGAAGTCACACATCACAGAGCAGTTTCTCAGAAAGCTTCTTTCCAGATTTCATCGGAGGATATTTCCTTTTTCACCGTAGCCCTCTATAGGCTCCCAAATATCACTTTGCCAATTCCACAAAACTGTCTTAGCGAAAGGCTTCTTGAGGGGAAAGCTGTAACTCTGTGAGATGATTTCAGAGAACACAAAGAAGTTTCTCAGAAAGTTTCTTTCTCTTTGTTATGGGAGGATATTTCCTTTGGCCCTATAGTCCTCAAAGGGATCCGAAATATTTGTTTTCAGATTCCACAGAAATAAGGCTAGCAAAGACATCCACGAAATACAGATGTAACACTGTGAGTGGAAGTCACACATCACAGAGCAGTTTCTCAGAACGCTTATTTCCAGATTTCATCTGAGGATATTTCCTTTTTCACCATAGCCCACTATGGGCTTCCAAATATCACTTTGCCAATTCCACAAGAACTGTCAGAGCGAAAGGCTTCTTGAGGGGAAACCTGTAACTCTGTGACATTATTTCACAGAACACAAAGAACTTTCTCAGAAAGCTTCTTTCTCTTTGTTATCGGAGGATATTTCCTTTGGCCCTATAGTCTTCAAAGGGATCCGAAATATCTCTTCTCAGATTCCACAGAATTAAGGCTAGCAAAGAGATCCACGAAATACAGATGTAACTCTGTGAGTGGAAGTCACACATCACAGAGCAGTTTCTCAGAAAGCTTCTTTCCAGATTTCATCTGAGGATATTTCCTTTTTCACCGTAGCCCTCTATGGGCTTCCAAATATCACTTTGCCAATTCCACCAGAACTGTCTTAGCGAAAGGCTTCTTGAGGGGAAAGCTGTAACTCTGTGAGATCATTTCAGAAAACACAAACAAGTATCTCAGAAAGCTTCTTTCTCTGTGTTATCGGAGGATATTTCCTTTGGCCCTATAGTCTTTAAAGGGATCCGAAATATCTCTTCTCAAATTCCACAGAAATAAGGCTAGCAAAGAGATCCACGAAATACAGATTTAACTCAGTGAGAAGAATTAACAGAGCACTAAGCAGTTTCTCAGAAAGCTTCTTTCCAGATTTCATCTGAGGATATTTCCTTTTTCACCGTAGCCCTCTATGGGCTTCCAAATATCACTTTGCCAATTACACAAGAACTGTCTTAGCGAAAGGCTTCTTGAGGGGAAAGCTGTAACTCTGTGAGATGATATCACAGAAAATAAAGAAGTTTCTCAGAAAGCTTCTTTCTCTTTGTTATCGGAGGATATTTCCTTTGGCCCTATAGTCTTCAAAGGGAACCGAAATATCTGTTCTCAGATTCCACAGAAATAAGGCTAGCAAAGAGATCCACGAAATAAAGATGTAACTCTGTGAGTGGAAGCCACACATCAAAGAGCACTTTCATAGAAAGCTTCCTTCCAGATTTCATCTGAGGATATTTCCTATTTCACCAGAGCCCTCTATGGACTTCCAAATATCACTTTGCCAATTCCACAAGAACTGTCTTAGCGAAAGGCTTCTTGAGGGGAAAGCTGTAAATCTGTGAGATGATTTGACAGAACACAAAGAAGTTTCTCAGAAATCTTCTTTCTCTTTGTTATCGGAGGATATTTCCTTTGGCCCTATAGTCTTCAAAGGGATCCGAAATATCTGTTCTCAGATTCCACAGAAATAAGGCTAGCAAAGAGATCCACGAAATACAGATGTAACTCTGTGAGTGGAAGTCACACATCACTGAGCAGCTTCTCAGAAGGCTTCTTTCCAGATTTCATCTGAGGATATTTCCTTTTTCACCATAGCCCTCTATGGGCTTCCAAATATCACTTTGCTAATTCCACAAGGACTATCTTAGCAAAAGCTTCTTGAGAGAAAAGCTGTAACTCTGTGAGATGATTTCAGAGAACACAAAGAAGTTTCTCAGAAAGCTTCTTTCTCTTTGTTATCGGAGGATATTTCTTTGGCCCTATAGTCTTCAAAGGGATCCGAAATATCTGTTCTCAGATTCCACAGAAATAAGGCTAGCAAAGAGATCCACTAAATACAGATGTAACTCTGTGAGTGGAAGTCACACATCACAGAGCAGTTTCTCAGAAAACTTCTTTCCAGATTTCATCTTTGGATATTTCCTTTTTCACCATAGCCCTCTATGGGATTCAAAATATCACTTTACCAATTCCAGAAGAACTGTCTTAGCGAAAGGCTTCTTGAGGCGAAAGATGTAACTCTGTGAGATGATTTCACAGAACACAAAGAAGTTTCTCAGAAAGCTTCTTTCTCTTTGTTATCGGAGGATATTTCCTTTGGCCCTATAGACTTCAAACGGATCCGAAATATCTGTTCTCAGATTCCACAGTAATAAGGCTAGCAAAGAGATCCACGAAATACAGATGTAACTCTGTGAGTGGAAGTCACACATAACAGAGCAGTTTCTCAGAAAGCTTCTTTCCAGATTTCATCTGAGGATATTTCCTTTTTCATCCTAGCCCTCTATGGGCTTCCAAATATCAGTTTGCCAATTCCACAAGAAATGTCTTAGTAAAAGGCTTCTTGAGAGGAAAGCTGTAACTCTGTGAGATGATTTCACAGAACACAAAGAAGTTTCTCAGAAAGCTTCTTTCTCTTTGTTATCGGAGGATATTTCCTTTGGCCCTATATTCTTCAAAGGGATCCGAAATATCTGTTCTCAGATTCCACAGAAATAAGGCTAGAAAAGAGATCCACGAAATACAGATGTAACTCTGTGAGGGGAAGTCACACATCACAGAGCAGTTTCTCAGAAAGCTTCTTTCCAGATTTCATCGGAGGATATTTCCTTTTTCACCGTAGCCCTCTATAGGCTCCCAAATATCACTTTGCCAATTCCACAAAACTGTCTTAGCGAAAGGCTTCTTGAGGGGAAAGCTGTAACTCTGTGAGATGATTTCAGAGAACACAAAGAAGTTTCTCAGAAAGTTTCTTTCTCTTTGTTATGGGAGGATATTTCCTTTGGCCCTATAGTCCTCAAAGGGATCCGAAATATTTGTTTTCAGATTCCACAGAAATAAGGCTAGCAAAGACATCCACGAAATACAGATGTAACACTGTGAGTGGAAGTCACACATCACAGAGCAGTTTCTCAGAACGCTTATTTCCAGATTTCATCTGAGGATATTTCCTTTTTCACCATAGCCCACTATGGGCTTCCAAATATCACTTTGCCAATTCCACAAGAACTGTCAGAGCGAAAGGCTTCTTGAGGGGAAACCTGTAACTCTGTGACATTATTTCACAGAACACAAAGAACTTTCTCAGAAAGCTTCTTTCTCTTTGTTATCGGAGGATATTTCCTTTGGCCCTATAGTCTTCAAAGGGATCCGAAATATCTCTTCTCAGATTCCACAGAATTAAGGCTAGCAAAGAGATCCACGAAATACAGATGTAACTCTGTGAGTGGAAGTCACACATCACAGAGCAGTTTCTCAGAAAGCTTCTTTCCAGATTTCATCTGAGGATATTTCCTTTTTCACCGTAGCCCTCTATGGGCTTCCAAATATCACTTTGCCAATTCCACCAGAACTGTCTTAGCGAAAGGCTTCTTGAGGGGAAAGCTGTAACTCTGTGAGATCATTTCAGAAAACACAAACAAGTATCTCAGAAAGCTTCTTTCTCTGTGTTATCGGAGGATATTTCCTTTGGCCCTATAGTCTTTAAAGGGATCCCAAATATCTCTTCTCAAATTCCACAGAAATAAGGCTAGCAAAGAGATCCACGAAATACAGATTTAACTCTGTGAGAAGAATTAACAGAGCACTAAGCAGTTTCTCAGAAAGCTTCTTTCCAGATTTCATCTGAGGATATTTCCTTTTTCACCGTAGCCCTCTATGGGCTTCCAAATATCACTTTGCCAATTCCACAAGAACTGTCTTAGCGAAAGGCTTCTTGAGGGGAAAGCTGTAACTCTGTGAGATCATTTCAGAAAACACAAACAAGTTTCTCAGAAAGCTTCTTTCTCTTTGTTATCGGAGGATATTTCCTTTGGCCCTATAGTCTTTAAAGGGATCCGAAATATCTCTTCTCAGATTCCACAGAAATAAGGCTAGCAAAGAGATCCACGAAATACAGATTTAACTCTGTGAGATGAATTAACAGAGCACTAAGCAGTTTCTCAGAAAGCTTCTTTCCAGATTTCATCTGAGGATATTTCCTTTTTCACTGTAGCCCTCTATGGGCTTCCAAATATCACTTTGCCAATTCCACAAGAACTGTCAGAGCGAAAGGCTTCTTGAGGGGAAAGCTGTAACTCTGTGAGATGATTTCACAGAACACAAAGAAGTTTCTCAGAAAGCTTCTTTCTCCTTGTTATCGCAGGATATTTCCTTTGACCCTATAGTCTTCAAAGGGATCAGAAATATCTCTTCTCAGATTCCACAGAAATAAGGCTAACAAAGAAATCCACGAAATACTGATGTAACTCTGTGAGTGGAAGTCACACATCACAGAGCAGTTTCTCAGAAAGCTTCTTTCCAGATTTCATCTGAGGATATTTCCTTTTTCACCATAGCCCTCTGTGGGTTTCCAAATATCACTTTGCGAATTCCACAAGAACTGTCTTAGCGAAAGGCTTCTTGACAGGAAAGCTCTAATTCTGTGAGATGATTTCACAGAACACAAAGAAGTTTCTCAGAAAGCTTCTTTGTCTTTGTTATCGGAGGATATTTCCTTTGGCCCTGTAGTCTTCAAAGGGATCCGAAATATCTGTTCTCATATTCCACAGAAATAAGGCTAGCAAAGAGATCCACGAAATACAGATGTAACTCTGTGAGTGGATGTCACACATCACAGAGCAGTTTTTCAGAAAGCTTCTTTCCAGATTTCATCTGAGGATATTTCCTTTTTCACCGTAGCCCTCTAAGGGCTTTCAAATATCACTTTCCCAATTCCACAAGAACTATCTTAGCGAAAGGCTCCTTGACGGGAAAGCTGTAACTCTGTGAGATGATTTCACAGAACACAAAGAAGTTTCTCAGAAAGCTTCTTTCTCTTTGTTATCGGAGGATATTTCCTTTGGCCCTATAGTCTTCAAGGGATCCGAAATGTTTGTTTTCAGATTCCACAGAAATAAGGCTAGCAAAGACATTCACGAAATACAGACTAACTCTGTGAGTGGAAGTCACACATCACAGAGCAGTTTCTCAGAAAGCTTCTTTCCAGATTTCATCTGAGGATATTTCCTTTTTCACCGTAGCCCTCTATGGGCTTCCAAATATCACTTTGCCAATTCCACAAGAACTGTCTTAGCGAAAGGCTTCTTGAGGGGAAAGCTGTAACTCTGTGAGATCATTTCACAAAACACAAACAAGTTTCTCAGAAAGCTTCTTTCTATGTGTTATCGGAGGATATTTCCTTTGGCCCTATAGTCTTTAAAGGGATCCGAAATATCTCTTCTCAGATTCCACAGAAATAAGGCTAGCAAAGAGATCCACGACATACAGATTTAACTCTGTGAGATGAATTAACACAGCACTAAGCAGTTTCTCAGAGAGCTTCTTTCCCGATTTCATCTGAGGATATTTCCATTTTCACCACAGCCCTCTAAGGGCTTCCAAATATCACTTTGCCTATTCCACAAGAACTGTCTTAGCGAAAGTCTTCTTGAGGGGAAAGCTGTAACTCTGTGAGATGATTTCACAGAACATAAAGAAGTTTCACAGAAAGCTTCTTTCTCGTTGTTATCGGAGGATATTTCCTTTGGCCCTATAGTCTTCAAAGGGATCAGAAATATCTCTTCTCAGATTCCACAGAAATAAGGCTAACAAAGAAATCCACGAAATACAGATGTAACTCTGTGAGTGTAAATCACACATCACAGAGCAGTTTCTCAGAAAGCTTCCTTCCAGATTTCATCTGAGGATATTTCCTTTTTCACCATAGCCCTCTATGGGTTTCAAAATATCACTTTGCCAATTCCACAAGAACTGTCTTAGCGAAAGGCTTCTTGAAGGGAAAGCTCTAACTCTGTGAGATGATTTAACAGAACACAAAGAAGTTTCTCAGAAAGCTTCTTTCTCTTTGTTATCGGAAGATATTTCCTTTGGCCCTGAAGTCTTCAAAGGGATATGAAATATCTGTTCTCAGATTCCACAGAAATAAGGCTAGCAAAGAGATCCACGAAATACTGATGTAACTCTGTGAGTGGAAGTCACACATCACAGAGCAGTTTTTCAGAAAGCTTCTTTCCAGATTTCATCTGAGGATATTTCCTTTATCACCGTAGCCCTCT